>NC_134172.1:48419546-48737060 GCF_964188355.1 Buteo buteo | reverse complement strand
GGTCTTTGCTATTATTCACCTGGCTAACCGATGATTTGGGCATTTGGTTAGCCAGTAATCTTTGTCTGACTTCAGAGACCTGTGGCCAGTCAACTTATTAGAGAGAGCAAACGGTTGCCTTGAAACAGATCAGACAAGGTGGTCAGAAAGCCAGTTAGTGCCCCGGTTTCCCACATCTGGAAGATGCAATTTAAGTTGCGTTGCATCTCAATTACTTGTTGTGGTTGGCAGGCTGTGTTCAGAGAAGCCTGCTAACTGATGCAAGGCGAAGTTGAGAGTTGGTCCATTTGAAGATTTGTTGTGCTTACTTATGGTATTTATTGCCTCAATTTCATCTGAGCTGAATTCATGCTAAGTTTTTAAGTAAGTAAAATTTAAGAGGAATCTTTGCCTATGAAAAGGTAGAGCATTTGCCACTTCTGTTTTCTGGTAAATTGGATTTTGGAAGTCAGGACTGAACAGAGCACAATGAGCATTTTGTCCTCATACAGCAAACTGGATTTAGGCATCACATGTTCTGACAAATGGTATGAGCTTGGACTCCAACAACAAGAAAAGACAATCCTTTTGTCCCTTCAGACCAATAATGTGGCACCATTTAATACATCTGGTATGAACCCTAGAATATAGCAAATAAAGAAACTGAAAAACTTATTTTCTTTACATACTCAAAGTGTTAACTGTGCTGAGGGTAGGGGGAGCTGTGAGTTTTGCTTTCAGAACTGTGCTGGAAGATGGCTTGTCTTGCCCCTGCATGTCTGTAATCTTGTTTTATAGCCACATTGGTATCTTTACCCATCCATTCATTTCATTGATATTGCAAAGCAACAAGGCAAGGTGGAGCGTTTTTTTTTTCTTTTAATGAGTGCAGCACACTGTAGGTCACCTTGGTCGAAGTCTAGGATTTAGAAACGCCAGAGATGAAGATGATTTGCTCTTTGCTTCTAGTGGAAAGACTTCCTAATTTATTTTATGTTTTAAGAAAACATCTTGGTTTTATTGAAAAACACTTGATTTATAGGTGTACCAAATATGCCCCTGCTTCTGTGGAACCGAGTAGGTCCCAAAAGAATAACTAGTTTTTTTCTTGACTTTTTTTTTTTTAACCTTCTAACTTGTTTTGGTATAATGTGCTTATTCCCATTTGGCACAGAGAAGAATAAAGGAAGTAGAGAAGCCAGCTTCCTGCCAGCAGTGTTGAATATAAAAATCTACTTTAATTTTATATATAATTGTTGCATATAAAAATCTGCTTTCCTATATGCATAGGTGAAATAGCTGTTTGTTTTCTTTTACAGAAAAGAGTCAAAGATGTCATATCTCCAATTGTATTTGAAGCTGCATACAGCCTTGGGGAACACGTGATAGAAAGAGGAAAAGAGGGCAAGGAACTACCTGCTCTCAAGCCCATTCTCCGCTGGAAGAAAGGACAAAAGATAGCACAAAGGAATCAGGTCAGATTTGGACTATGTTCTTTCCCTAGAAGGCCTGTGGGTGAACTGACAGCAGAAGTGGATGTAAAAGGGGACTGCCAAGCCCTGGGTCATTTGCACACAGTAGACTTTTTGTACAATACCTACTGTTGCTGACATCAGTGCTTCTCCATGACATAGTAAAGACTTGTGCTGACAAGGTTGGGCAAGGTGAGGTTACTTTCTTGTTTTAGGGTGTTTGTGCTGGGAAGAAGGAGACTGAATAAGAGAAAGGATGAGAAAGATTCTGCTCCTTCTGGTTCTTCCCTTTCTGTAGGAGGTTCTTTTGAAAGGCTTGTCCCTGGTCTTCTTTCCAGGCTGAGCCTTTCTTAGTGCCAGAGGGACAAGGCTGGCTCCAGGACGGCACACGGGAACTTGGCCCTCTGCATGAGGGGAGAATGGTGAAGAGAATAAAAAAAAATTTGCCTGGCCCAACTGCCCTGTTTCCTTGAGGGCTCCTCACGTCCTCACGCAAGAGAAACGTGCCCCTGCTGTTATTGCAGGACATGCCGTGCTAAAATAGGATGGTTTTCTTTCAGAGAAAGTAGAGTGTAGTAAGTGAAGCCGTGTACTTGTTAGGATCCTATTTTGTTCCACTGCAGCACAGAAAACCTTTTTGTCTTTAATTTTGGTGAGAGCAAGAGAATTCCCTTAATTTTGAAACACTTTCGTTGAGAGAGTAGAGACCTTTTTTTTTCTTTTTCTTTCTTTGTCTTTTTCTTCAAAATTGTTCCCTAAAGAGTTGAAGTGTATGTGATTATCCCGCCTCTCTTGTTTGTCTGTCTCGACCTCACTAGTATCTTTGGAAAATGCTGGCCGATTTTGGCAGGTTTTGACAGCAATGATCAAGAAAGTGCTTATGAAGGTATTAAACACCTTCAGGGTTCATGAAGCAGGCACTCATGTGGAGGAGAGAGACCCTGTTAGTGACCTTCTGAAAGACTCCAGTTTGAGCGTGGTTCTTGTAGGTGCAGGACAATCTGCCAAGGAAGGAGCCTGCAGGACAATTCAGCCTCCCACCGTGCTGGCACCAGAGCATCCAACCATGAAACTTGAGGCTCCACAGGGAAATCAGACTTCTTCTGTGGCTTGCAAAACTTCTTGTGTGTCAAAATTGCAGGATAATTTAGGCTGGAAGGGAGCTTTGTAGATCCAGTTCCTTGCTCAAAGCAGAGCCAACTTAAAAGTTAGATTGAGTTGCTCGGGGTTGCATCCAGTCAAGTTTATTTTCCAAAGCGTGCTTACAGAATTATGAGCTGGCATTGCTTGTGAATAGGAAACTTTTTTTTTTTTTAAAAAGCTGTGAAAAGTCTGTCTGGAGTCTGAGGCTTTTAGCAGTCAATTGTTAGATCTGGTTTTTAATCCTGGGAAGTTCATGTGTATTAAGTGATGCTTGCATCATCATCTGTAACATTACTTTCTGATGCTGCTCATAAGGATATGTTATTTTGTTGAAATTGCAGGTCCCTGAATACTACTACTACTAAAAAAAAAAAAGTCACTAAAATGTTTAAAGAGATTTGCTTTGTCATGTATCCAAGTGTTTTGAACTGTATTTGACTATAGTCCTTGTACTTAGAGAAATGAGTATTTATTCAAGTATGCTTTATTTTTATAAATGTATGAATGAAAGATGCATCTAAGAATTATTTATTTTTATGAAGAGGGATTGTGTGGCTGTTACATTTCTGAATGTTGTATTGTGTCAACAATATGACGGGAATTTGTGGAGAACTTTGGAACTTGAGCATTTGAGCAGCATGCTAAGCATTACATGAATGAAAGTGCTTGAATGCTTTACCACTGGATTTAAACTCAAAAGGTCACATCTTGCCCTGCAGGCATAGTCTCGGATCAATATTAAAATACCTAAATGCTGAGATTATAGAGCAGAAACAAAAATATGTTGGGAATTTCCCTGACTTGTTTTCTTGTGTAATTTGGATGAGATGGAGCCAGTCTAACAATCCCTTTCCATTTGCTTTCCAGATGTTGTTCACTTAGCTTAGTAAGAAAAGGATTTTGACATGGGGTGTGCCTGCAAGCGTGCTTTCAGCTAAGGAAGTGGGAAGAGCTTCAGAGTTAGTGTGGCAGTCATGGTGGCAAAGCCCTGACAGAGTAGCCTTGAGGCATGGTGGCTGGGTCCTCAAAGACTGATTTCATGGGAAAATCAGGACGTAGTGTTCTCTTTTGGGATTCTTCTTATCTCACAAGTAGAAATTGTTTTAAAAGCCCAAGAGGGATAGCAAAAAGCAAAGTTTATATAATAAAGGATTTACATTTTCAAAGAATTTAATGATTATGGAGGGACCTTACATTTTGGAAGTCCAATTCAACACAGATTTAGTGGGCTCTGTTTTCAGAAGATAACAGCACGGGTGAGGGCAGGTAGACAAGCTTAGTGTTAGTGCTAGTACTGAAGTCTTTAAATGTAGCTAGTTGTGTGTGGTTTTCAAAAGCCCTAGATCCTTTTGATCTGGTAATAAGTGGCATTTTGAAATCAGAAATATTGCATCTGTTGCTTCAAGGCACCATTGAGATACTGTTAAGAGACTGACACTTCTCTAAAAAGCCCAGGTGGCTGGGTTTTGTGAATGAATGCAGGAGAAGAAGCTGGAAGTAGTGAATAGCTGAAGAAATGGGAGGGAGCTGTGATTGGGCAGGAAAGGGGTAGACTTCTTTCAAGATCAAGGTCTGCTAGACCTACTTGAAAAGCCACACATCTTGCAAACATGTGGGTTTTATAGTCACCTAGATATGATTTTATTTAAACTAAAGTGATGTTAAAGCTGAAGTGATCACTTTCACTGGGATTTTAGTTTGTTTTTCATGAACCAGATGTTCCCTGCATGCATGCATGACTTCCCAACAAGAGTATACAGCCCTATGGCTCACAAACAAGGAGGCAGGAAAGCCATCAAGAGGCCTCTTGACATGAGAATTGAAGATTATATTGAGCATATGAAGTTCTTCACGGTGCTTTGCTCTAATGCATTAAGGAGTCAGCTTGGAAATAGTGTTCATGGACGCCCACCACCAGAAGTGACATCTCCCTAATGATATAATCACAGAAAAGGATTTTGTTGGATATTCATCCTTTAAATCAGTATTACATTATATGTGAGAGAACAGTCTGGTCTTGTAATAATCACTTAAACCAAAGCAGAGCTACAGTAGTAAAGGATTGGATGGATGTGGGATATCATTCAAAATGCTTTTATTTATTTATTTTATTTATTTTATTTTATTTATTGGTCACCTGTATTTTAAAAGAATGCAGCTTTACTGTAAGGCAGTGCAAAATGCTTGTGTTTAAAAATAAAACAAAACCAAATGTTGACTCTTCAGTGAAGGAGCCTGCCCTAATGAACTGTTCTTGAAACAATCAAAACATGATAAATAATTTGAACATCTGATTGATTTGAAGAAAAGGATCTTAACTGAAATTTCCTAATGAAAAACATGCAATTTGGGGACTTGATGTATTGGCCATTTTTTGTAAGCAAAGAAGCTCTGATACTTCAAAATGAAGTAGTAATGTCATTAAACTGGTCTGAGGGACTATTTGGCCCAGGATACAGTAGCAGTTGGTTTCTCATAGACTTAATTATTTTCTTGGTTCTTGTATATGCTTACCAGAAACGATGGGTGCTATAGCTTGGTGTATTTTTTTGTGATAGGAAAAGCAAATACTTAACGGTTATATGTACGTGTCTATTGATGGATGCCTTGGCAACTTGTACAATTGTTGGGTGGAGACTGGTTGTGTGGAGAAGATTACAGTTTTCCAAGTTGTAAGTGGCTAGCCAGCTCAGTTTTTCTCAAATAGAAAATCTCTGATGGGTCAAGATTGGGTGGGGGAAAAAAAGATTCTACTTTTTGAGTGTGTATTATGAACTTTAAAACTTCCCACCCTGAGGATGACTTTCCATTAGTTTCTTTGTTGCCTCCCAAATCCAGTTGCTACCTCCATCCACTGGAAAAAAATATTAAGTCTTCTTCAGGGAAATTAATGTGTATTTAGAACTTGGTTTGGCTTAGTTCGTTGTGAGTGGTTTGTACTATAACATTTATTTTTGTATACCCACTGTATAAATGCATATCAACCAAGGAGGAGAAAGATCTCCTGCCAAATACAGTGGGGATTTGTTCCTAGTAGTATCCAACAATATATCTTAGAGTTCAAAATGCGGTATGCTAGAATTCTGCCTGTTCTAAATACTGTAATAAAATCACCTGCTGTTATGTGGATGGAGACACCGTTTTTGTTATAGGAAAATGTTCTCAGGAGATTTAATTGCGTCAGTGTCTTCAGGACTTCGTGAATGGCCTGCCATAAAACTGCTTGTAAGTTATAAGAAGAGACAGAAAACGTTTAGGACGTTCTGTTCCGAGCTATGCTACTGACTTGCATTGAGAATTTGGGTACAGTGCTGCACCTCCAGGTGACTGAGACTGCAAGTCTCTGGGATAAACTTCACCTTTTTAAAGCAAAGGAATATTTTTTTGATATACTTGTGTTGGAAAAGCACATAAATTAGCTTAGTTGACAGGTATGCAAAAGTATAGGAGGATTTTTATGGAGCTGAATTCTGAAAACCTTTAGTGATTTTGTTTTGCTGCACAAATAATGCCATTCTCTGTTTTAAAACATGCACACACTCCTCCAGTTTCATACTGGGACAAAGCAATGACAGATCTAGGCAGGCTGAAATGTAGTGTCCCTACACATAGTGTGGTCCAGGTTTGTCAGTGATGCCTTCTCCAGACCAGAGATCCTTGTGTGTCTGCTTGAGTCAGGTCACGTCTCTGCCAGCAAACTGAGCTGTGCCTGGGGCATTTCTAGGCATTGGAGTGACATCTTTATCGTGGTAAGCTGCTGGAATGGTTCTTGGCATGTTTTTAGCCTGTGCCAACTACTGCAAACCATTCCCAGGCATGGGTCAAGAGTTAGGACGTTCCTGTCTTGGAGGCCTCAGTACCTTAGTATACCTGTCAGTAGCTGGATAGGTGGAAAGTTTGAAGATTAATTGACTTACACCCAGGCACATAGGAGGTCTCTGGGAGACTGCAGGATTCAGCCTAATTGCCATGTTTCAGATGAAATGTCTTGCCACTAAACTCTTTGCTCCTTGGGCAGGGCAAGCTCCCAAATTATCATCTGCGTTTATTCTTGCAGAGATCCACCATGTGCCACTCTTCCTGTTTAACTGCCATTGTTTACCCTTTGTTTGGAGTGGGATTGCTGAAAGTGATGATTACTACTCCTCCCTCTGCCATCCCTTCAGTGGTGTCTGTCTTTTGCTCTAGACAAGTTTGGTCAGAATCGGTGCTGAACTGGCAGGGACTGGGTGCTGTTTGTGCCAGGAAATCTGGAAAGGCCCCACCCTGAGCATGTACTGAATTAGGCTGAGTATTACATTTGCTTGCCTTTTTTTTTTTGTTGTTGTTGTTGTTGAATGGCAATAAAGAGGAAAGATTTACAAGTCTGGAAGAGATTCAGAACTGAACAAGAACAGCAGGTGTCCAGATGTATTGTACCTCTGAAACGTTTATAATTAGCAAACTCGCTGAAGTAAGAACGAGTAGAAATCAGTGCCTCAGATGGTATGCATGTTTCTATATGCTCGTTCTTAAGCAATGACAGGCTTGGACAGTAATTGTCCAACTTGTTCATAATCCTGTTTAACAACAGAGAAAACACAACTGAGAATGTGTAAGACATGGATTAATCCCCAGGTTTAGATCTCATGGGCTTCCTAAAGAACAATAGTCAATATCATGTGCTAATATGCACATGAACACAGATATATAGAACTTCATGTCTTGGTTTATGTGCTAGGGGAGGGTCAGACTACAGGGTGATCCTCTCTTAGGTGGTAGGACATGAATTATCTGATTTACTTTACAGGTTCTTCAAATAAATAGGTAGAGAAAGGAGAGATGATCACATAAGCATTTGCAGGCTGAACCTTAACTTAAAATCCTACTGGGTACTTTCTGCAGTTCAGCATAACAGCATGCATTTCATTTCCAAACTCCTCTGTGGATGGAGAATTGTAATTGTAAGAAAGGGGGAGTTCTGCTTATGTGTGGAGCTGTAAAAGAAAATTGTAATATTCTTAAAAAGCCACAGAGACAGTTGACAGACTTCAGGAAGCCAGGCTCCATTAGCTCTGTTCATATCTTTTCAGCAGTTTTATGAAGGATCAGTATAGCTTAATTGGAATACCTAGCATCTTGAGAGGAGATAATATGATAGTATTAGTTCATTCAGTTCAGAGTACCTCAGTGCCACAAAATCCTTGTCAGTTCAGACTAGCATTCATAAATGCAAAAGCACTGAAGTGCAGGTGGATTATAGGAGAGGACTTTCACATATCCTTGGGGGTCTAAATGAGCTAAAGATAGACATAAATTGCATACCTGATGATTTGAAGACTTTTTTTGTGTTTCCAGCTGGCAAAACAGCTGCCACATCTGTTTTTCATTCGTCATTGTTATTATGCTTTTATATTTTTAATTACACAATTGTGTGATGAGTAACAAAGGTTTTGACTCTTGTGTTAAAATGTTTAAGTATGAAAGCATCCTGCGTGAAAAAGATTCATCTTACACAGTTCCACTTTTAGTAGTAGGAATAAGGAGCTTTAGAGTAGAAAATGTTCTTGAATATCTTTAAAGAACCCTCCTGAGAGGATATAATTGAATTATTCTGTAGTCATCCAAAATAAATGGAAGACCATTTAAGACAAGACAGGAAAATATATTGAGAAATGTGTTGCAGAAATCCATCCTATAATGGTATGGAGAGATGGGACAATTAACCCAATAGGTCTTTCCCATCTATTGTTCTATGAATTTATAAGGTCTGAAGTCTTGTAAAATGAGAACACTATTTGGATGATTTGAACTGTTAATGATTTAAAAAAGAAAAAATTGCCTCAGCCTGAAAAATGAGTGAGTCAGACCAGAAATCTAATAAAGGTCTGAAAGGCTGGGGGCGTATTTCTGTTGCCACCAGTTGTAATTCTTCACCCCAGGAGAATATGAGGACAAAAGACTGCGTTGTTAAATCCACTCACTGCTGCGAGGAATAACTAATACATATGTTTATTAATTTATGCTTGCCTTCAATAGCTAACAGGTTTCATGCCTGATCTTTCCTAAACAGCTGACTTCATTTGGGAGTTCCTGTTCCTCTTATATTTGAGTGTCCTCTCTCCTTTTTAGCTTGGTCCTTCAGCGCAGTTTTTAGCACTTACTGAAAGCAGGATGCAGCTAAAATAGAGGAAAAATGATTGCATTTGGCCTTAGATGGCTTGACAAGTGGCAATGTGCTAGTCATGAGCCATAGGCCCAGAATCTTCAACTCAATAAAGTGATGAATTTCCCTGTAGCCTTGCCCACCTGGAGAACTTCAACTTACATGGTTGCACCCTTACTAGTGTAGTAAAATAATTATTACTGGCCAGTTTCTGTTTTCTTATGCTAATGCACTATAAATGAGCATCTGTTTTCTTTGCATGAAGACATGTTCTAATGAAGTCTACATGGAGCTGAGGGAGCTTGCTAGCTAACCTTGGTCCCCTGTACCACGCAGTACCGGCATGGCTCTTTGGCTTTGTAGTGAGATTGTACTGAATGCTTATCGCTCCCTCGGTATTCCTGCCTTCGTCATGTGTTTGCTCCACCTCTCATTAGCGGTATTGTGGAAATCATGCGTTCTCATTTTAGCCAGCACATCTGATGAAATCCTGCAAAGTTTTTCACAATATTAACTGTTTTTCTAGTGGAAATTTAAATCAGCCATTTTGCACTTGGCTCAGTAGGATATATAAATGGACCATTTCCATAAGTAGTATAGTGAAGCATAGGATGTCTGGGGAGAGTCAGTCACTATTTCTATTTCTGTGGTCAATAGATCTGTAAGTAATAGCTTTATTTTGCAGGCAACTTGAAAATTTAAAGACAAAATAAATAAAGGTCTAAAATCAGGCTCCCGTATCTATATTTAGGCACATTAATATCTAAGTGATTGATTTGTAAAGCTGTAGAAGAGGAAATAGTTCCTAGAAAAGGCCGTGAGATTTGCTTACAGCTCAGTACTTTTGAAAATTGGATCACATATCCTGGTCCCTAAATAAGGACCCAGGAACCCAGCTTCACCAGATAACATGGTAATGGCCATATAGCATCAAGATCTAAAAAGTAAAAAATTATTAGACTAACAAGCCCCCTTATCCTGCATTCTTTAAACAGAATTGCTTTTGTGTTACTAGCATGATGTAATCACTAAGTCATCGCTGCACATACTATAGGGTATGGTGACAATTTACAAGAAATCGATGTAGGCATTGGAATACTGTATTCTTAACCCAGATTATTTTGCATAACCTAAGTTATGCTGCTGAAGTGCAGTTTATGAAGTTAAAGGAATGGATACTCAGTTACCAAAGGCCAGCCCTGCCACCTTTTAAGAGGTGCTATCTGAACCTTTTGTAGACTGATGTGTGAGGAAGTAGTTAAAGGCCTGATCCAGAGTGAACCACTATTCTCTTATCTAGACCAAAACCCAACTTGTTTTCAAGGGTTCTTTTGAGAATCTCATTTCTCCCCCTTTTCTTCAAGCATTGTCCTTCAGCTGTCACTTTCACTTTTGTGTGAAAGGATGGGCACAACTCTTACTGGAACACAGTACTGGCAACCTCTCAAAGTCTTGATTGCGCATTTTGGCTACAACTTGGAATTTCCATATACTTCCCTGAATTTTGGGAAGTTGAATGTCTTGAAATACTGGTTTTTTTCTTTGTTTATTGGATGATTTCCTGTATTTTCTGTGGGCAGAAGTGCCATAAAGACAGGTTTTTTTGGTTTTCTCTGTTTCCTGTTCTCTTCCCTACTCCCAGAAACATAGATGTGTTTAATTTTAGATAGCCATTGAAAGGAAGTGAAGCAATTTAGTGAGATAGGTTCGAAATCCCAGATCACTTTCCTCTGAGCAGAGAGCTCTGACCATTAGGCTGAAGTCAGGCTCCTTCTTGCTTGTTTTACCTCCTAGCAGCATTCCTTAGCATCCACCATCAGCAGGAAGGAAAAGGAGAATATCTTCACACCCAACAGCCGGGAGCTTTGTGCTTAGGATGCCGTAGGATGCAGGAACTAGGGATTCATCCTCCTCCTACTTCCTGAGGCAGAGGACTGTACAATGTACCCCTGGCCTTTACCACCAAGTGTGGAATTTAGTCCACTACCTCTCTTCAAGAGGCAGAGTGGACACAAAGGTACTTGCTTTGAGGCCCTGATCTGAGTGCCTGTCTAGACATATCCCCTTCCTTATCAGCTGGCTCTAGGTCTTTCCTTACTGTACATTTAATTGTGTACAGATGTGTATATTCACTCTTTATAATTAGTATATCTTAAAGTAGGCTTTTCGACTTACCCTCTGGAGGACATGGGCAACATCCATCTCTGCAAACCTTTCAGGATATATCTGCCACATTCCTTGACCTCCCAAGAAGAGTCATCTTTTCTGCCCAGAAAAGTTGCCACACAGAATTTGAGAAAACCGTTTGTCTGGGAAGCTTGGTGACCTGGTGGGAACTGCTATGGAGCAATTCCCCATAGCTGCTGGGTTCTGTGTGGCAGGGGAGAGCACAGAGAGGAATTGTGAACCCTGGAAACACTGGATTTGCTCTATGCTTTGCTGTAGATCTGGTGATTGCAGGAAGTCCGACAGACTCACTGTGCATGCACTTTACGTTAGCTTTGTGTTTGTACAGTAAAGATGTGTCCTAGAAACACTGAGGTTATCCTGTCCCTGCTGCTGAGCACACAAACACCTATTTTTCTCCTGGAAATGCCAGACAAAAGTGTGGTGGCCTTGAGATAAGAGATGCAGCTGTGTTTCTTATTCAGGACAATTTTTTGGCCTTTCCCCGCGCTCTCCCACCCTTGCCCCTTGAATTTTTTCTTGTATGTATTTCTTATGTAAAGAAGCTTCCTGACCATCTCTGATACACATGTTCAAAGCTGTGAGGTACTTGGTACAATATAAGTGCAATCCCGTAAGAATCATTTGGACTTCAGTAAAACCAGTGTGCAGAATTGTTCCTCTTCACTTTGGGTAACAGTAACTGCAAAAATCATTAAGTGTTTCCACAGTGCAATGAATTTGTTTTGTCCTGCTTCACTTTTTCCAGTTCTGGATAATACATACAGCCCATTGGTTACGCTGTTCAATGCTTTTAATATTTAAAGAGCTCTATAAATCCCTAAACCTGGTATTGTAAAGCTGAAACCACTTTAAAGATTGCTTAGAGTTAAAATTAGTGATTATATTGTAGTAGGGCCTGTGCATATCCCAGGAATGGACTCCTGCTCTAACAACATGCAGTGTTGAGGTAAGTACAGTTTTTGGCCCAAAGAAATCACAGCCCAAGTAGACCAAGTAGGGCAGAATATATAAGAATATATAAGCAGAATATATAAGTAACAGAATATATAAGCAGTGTTCACAAATGTTATGACAACTTAAAGTGTGTTTACCCCTTAATTCTTTAGAAGGGTTTTCAACAGGCAGGAATTGGTCAACTGGAAAGGCAGAAGAAGCAATAGGTTGGGGAAGGGAAGGCTCAAGATAGCAGAGAAGAAAATGGACCAAGTAGATTGACTGTGAGAAGCTACAGGGTTGAGGGTCTAGCAGGCACACAAAAAGGGGAGGTAGAGTCATGACAACATCTAGCAAGACCAGGGAAATAGCAGAAAATAGCAAAATAATCCACAGATGTCATTCGCTTGTGATGGAAGTGGGCCACTGAACCACCTGTGGCAGCATTGATAGGTCCTAGCAGCTGGCTGGACTGGAAATCCTTTCTTCCCCCAAACCTGAACAGGTTCAACATCCTCCACAGAAGCAAAGGGTTCACTCCTACACAGTTATGCATCTGGGGACTCATCATCCTAATTTCTTTCTCCCATCCCAGTGCTGTGTAGGAACTTGCTTTTGTATGACATAACAAAATACTCCCAATGTATTTCAAAGTAGCTTGCTGTCTAGTGCATGATATGTTGGAAGAGATACATGCTCAGTAGTTTTAGAAAATGACGTATTTGTTCATTTTTTCTGAAGAACCACAACTACAGATTTAGTAATAAAATTCCAGGATTATTAGGTAATTACTTAAATGTACTTACAGTACTTTATTCTTTGAAACGTGCAGGTCATACCTTTGATCACTCTTCTCTTTGCCAAGACTTCTGCAGTGCAAATAGGGAAACTGTCAGGCAAGAATATTTTTACAGTTTATTTTTCTTTCTCTGAAGGTCAAACGGTCTTTCCTATATATAGCTACTAAGTGGTTAAGGATTAATTCTGAGGACTTTTGAGTCTATACCTCTGAAATGTGCCATGTTTTGAGAGGGATACCTTGTGCTGGTTCCTGTCTCAGGGCTATTCTTGTCCTTTGGTGTGGTAGTCTTTATTAAGGAGGAAGGGTAAATTCAGCCCTTGTGTTTAAATCCTCAACAATTTCCACTTCTGAGATTCTGAGAAAGCAAAAGGTGGGAAAGGAAAGTGGAAGGGCGAAGTAAATAGCCCCAAATGAACTGGCCACCTCCCATCTTTCTTTTTTTTGCAACTCAGTGCAGCCTACAGCATAGTTCGATATCTGCTAGTCCAACAACAATTAACTTCATAGAGGTCCCTCCTTTTTGGAGAGCTCTGACAATATTGAAATAGGAGAGCAAGCTGCCTCCTTAGCCAAGAATCTTCCTGGAGAGACACGGACTAGAAATCTCTATGCCCTCTGGGCTTAAGATTCAAAGTCTTTTTCCAGTCCTGATACAGTTGGGCAGAGCTCTTAAAAAATGTATTAAGTCTGTATCTTCTCCCCCCACTGAGTCTCTCCAACCCTATCTGACCATTATGTGTGTCCTGCACAGATTTGCTCTGTTTTTGCATTTATGATTGAAATGTATTACTTTGGTAATAAAAGTCATGAAGCCAAGCCTGTAGAAAGGAACATTCATACTAAGTGAAGAAATCAGTGGATTGACAGGTTTCCTAGCTGAACATTGTTGGCAACCCTCATTTTGGGTATTTGTCCTTTTAATATTTGGTAAGCTGAAAGAGCATTACAACTCTGAAAGAATGAATCCTCCAGCCTGAAAAGTCTAGTTCAGAAAGGCATTGGTCTCTATTCTCAACAGTAGGGGAAAGTAACCATGATCTTGACAGCATCTGGGTTTCTTGGATGCCAGGAACATGTTCCTGTCCTCCTCTTTCACTCACTGGTGGCTGCCTTGTTTAGCCATGACAAACTACTGTAGAGATTTGCATAGGCTCATAGACTTCTCATGTATTCCCCTTCTTTTTGCTGCTTAAATAGCATGCCTGTGTCTAGTGGTGTGTTGTCCTTTCACAGTTTCTAGCTTTATCAATAAGTTAAATTTCCTAAATGATAGTCTTTACCAGAGTTCACAAGATTGACAGTGGTTCCATTGTTTGAGGGTATCAAACCAGGTATCACTGGTACATAACAGTCTTTATAATTTTCTGTTGCTTGCGGGATGGCAGAAATGTTTCCTACCATAGATAAAATCTTAAAAAAAAAAAAAAAAAAAAAGATTTAATTCCTTATCTTTAATATAGGCTAGTGAATATGTGATTCATTATTTCCTTGCTTGCAATTCTTAGGTCTGAAAATAGTTTCATAAATAGTTTATTTTCTGTTTCATTTTCATGCACATGCATTCGTAAGAGAAACAAGAGTGCCAGAAATATTGTGTGAGCAGTAATTCTTGTCAGATGAGAAGTGGGAATGGATTGAGGAAAACCTCTGAGAGAGTCTGGTTTTGGTGAAGCTGCTTATTCAGTTAGAAGAGAAAAAAAACCGGCTCTGATAATGATGAGATTTGCCTGCCCTTGAATTTCCATAACATTCACACCATATATTCCTGTATCACAGATTTTGGTGGTTTTTTTTATTTCATCCAAGCATGTTCCTTCTTTTAATTTTGATCTTACTCTTTTCATGCTGTAACAGTTCTTTTCTCTGTTTTTCACAGACTGTTTTTGAGAGGAACTGTCAATCTGATGACTGTGCTGCTGATTTGAAACTTCAGGGTAAATTACTGCTGTCTAGGTGAGTAGGTGAACTTTTTTTTTCCCTCTCTCTTCTTTCTTATATGCTAGTATGCCATTCATTTTATGTAAGATGGCATTGAAAAATCAAAATACAAATACAGATGTTTTATATCCAGACTGGAAGGATGACAACAGTGATATCATCTTCAGTGCAGAAAGGTCTTGAGATGTACACAGAATCTGAACTGCTGTGGTGGTGGGCTCTGTGCATGCACAGGGCAAGACACGTTCACCTTCCCAATCACAATAAACAAAACTGGAGGAAAAAAAATAGCATACCAGAAAGGAGCGGGGAAAGTAAATATGTGTGCCCAAATCAATTACCAATGTGGACCATGTAATTTTTCAAAGACAACAAAATAGTGTTTATGACATGGTAGGAGTAAAACTGTCTGCAGAAAAGCAGTTTTGCCCAGAAAAAATGTCACATGGAAGGTTAAAAAAACCCCTCAGAACACGGCAAATTATCTTTTTCAAATTATCTTTTTCTGTTTCTGAACTTTTAGTTTTGCTAACTTTCCTGAAATACTGCTCTCCTTTGTCAGATTCTTCTTGTTAGTAACTTGGGGAGGGGTGTCTGATTTCATTTTCTTCTGGGATAAAAAACCTCATCAAATAGACCAGAGATGAAGTTTATATTCTATCCCTTGTCACTGGTGATCCTAGAAAAATGCCTATTGTTTTGCCAGGATGTAGTTATTCAATTTCGGGATAAATCAAGCTAAAGGTGAACTTTACACATCACTTCTGTTTCCTTTTTATCAGCATTTTTAGCACATTTTTAGAGATGGAAGTGCTGATGCAAGTTATTTAATTGTGTGCCAGAGGTTTTGCTGTTCAATGGAGATGCTTTCTGTGAAATGATTTGCTTTCATGTCAGGAAAGAGAGGGGAAGAGACTCCCCTGCTTTAGGGGAAAAAAAAAAAAAAAGGGAAGAAGTAATAATCAGGAGATATACACACATTTTATATAACTCTACAGCATGCTGTAACCGTACTTGGAGACAAAACTGAACCAGAGTCAAGTCTGAGAAGTTATGGACTTCTCCAGACACGACTGAAGTCCACAGGAATGTTTCGGGGGATTGGCTGGGAGCAGGGTTAGGTCTCAGGTTGCAGAGTCCGAGCTTTGACTGCGATTAGTCTGGATTTTTGACCTTTCTCTCGATCTTTGTGGTGAGCAAAATCTGTTGAGAGCTGGAGACGTGTCTGTGCAGACTAGGGAAGCCAGCGAGGGATTTTGTCCTGCAGTTGAGGAATAATCAATAAAAAGCAAGGGACAAGTCCTAAAAACTTGTCAGTCAGTGTGCAGTAATCACAGCAGTAAGAGCTGTATTTGCGATTGGAGCATTAGACTATTTATTTTTATGGCTGTTATTTATGTTATCTTGGCAATTTAAAAGCCACAACTGTCAAAACCACTTAGGATATTCAAATACAGTTTCTACATTTGTATAGCAAAATGTTGAACAAATGCTCTCAAATCTTCTTTATCCAGTGACACTCTGAACTCCTGCTAGAAATAAACAGGAAGTCATCAAATCCATCAAGTCTGCACAGAATGGGTTTTCTTTACCTAACGGGCTGTGTAAGCTTCAGTTATTAAGAAACATAATGCAATGGGTATCTCTAAAGAAAACAGATTTTTTTATTATTATTATTTTTGCATGTAAAACTACAAAAACGTGCCATGGATTCTGATTTTAGAGAAGTGCTGGTCTTGAAGAATATGGTAATTTTTCCAGCCCCATGTGTTTTGTGCTAAAGAATCCTATCAGCATTTTTCCACATTATTCCTGTTTATGCTAAGTCTGTGTAGAAAGCAGGGTTTTTTTGTAGAAAGAGCAAAAAAGGTGACTCGTTTATTACTGTCTGCAGTAAACAATTGACTTCATTGTTAGCAAGGTTATGGCAATGCCTTTGTCTAAATAATCATGTCCGACTAAATTTGGTGGACTTATTATTGGAAAGAATGCAATTAATGACACAATGATATATTGGATTGAAATAACCAGGATGTTTATGGGAAGGCAGCAGTAAGTGCTGTCTCTCAGATCTGCTGCAGCTCTTTGAAGATGTCACTGGACAAGTGGATAGGGTGATCCAGTTAAGATCATCTACCTGGGCTTGCAAAAAACTATTAAGATTTCTCAGCAAAGGTTCACAAAGAAAGTAAGTTGCCCAGATCTGAGAGGAATGGTACCTAAGCATTACTACCTAATTAAAAGCTAGTCAACAGAGAGAAGGAGTAAATAGCTTGTTTTCCTGGTGGAATAATGTCCACAAGTGCTTGTGCTGGGACCAGTGGTATTCAGCATATTCATAAATGATCAGGGAAATAATCTGCTAGAAATGAATAGTGCAAGGTGATAAAGTTCGCTAATCATACTAAACTATTCAAAGCAATGAAAAGAACAAACGAGGAGGTATGTTTTCATGAAGCATGTGATTACTCTGTGAATTTTACTGTTGGGGATGTTGTAAATGCTGAGAGTTTACATGGTAGAGAAATGGCAAATAAGAATGCTGGAAGCTGCAGAAATATATCAGCAAAATAACACTCTGTGCTTGCGTTGTTCTTCCATAGGCCTCTTGCTTGTAGACATGGTTGGATACAGGGCTCTCTGCTAGATGGACCAACTTGGTTTGGCTGTTCTTACACACTTTTCATGAATTTGTAACGTGTTAGAGCCAAAAGCTGTGCAGACAGCTATATATTGTAAGACATAGTTTTGTCCATCACTATATATAACATGCTTTCAAATGTGTGCTGGTTGGAGCGTATATGTGCATAGGAAGTTAGCTAAGATTACATTATCATCAAGAGAATTGCTTGCTGAGGTCACTCTTATGAGCTCAGGAACTGTACAAGCTACTCTGATACAGATTTCACCTGGGATGCATTTGAATTACTAGAATTACCCAGTTAGAAGATTGCACCCGGCTTTAAAGATGCCAAACCCACATACCAAATGACTAATAGGAAAACCAGCCTGTGCTGGCAAGAACTAACCAGGTCTGTTCTGATTTTTCTTTTTTGGGGATCCTCCTTCTCTTCTGAAAACTTACTCATGTGCCCTCAAATTGGGAGTACTGCACTTTGATAAATAACAAACAGACAGCCCGGGATATTAACACTCAGTCTTGGTAATGACCTAATATATGGCCATATATCCAAAATGCTTGAACCAAGCAAATCTGCATGTGTAAGTTAGAAACTTCACTGCTTTTCTGATCAGATATGATTGGGTTTGCCTCGTTATTTGCTGTTGTTGAGGTGCTGCAGCATGTGGAAACAGTGCTGCTGGGCAAGCTGAAACCCTTCACTGTGAAGTTGGAGAAGAGGGTAGGGTAGGACTGCTTGAAATTGGGCAATGATAAAAAACCTTAAAGCCTTCTAACTCTATCTGGAAGCTTTTGCAAAGATTTGGGAGGGTGTAGGGGGGATGTGATGGTGATTCCTGTATTCTGTTTTTTTGAATACTTCCATTATAGTGAAAGTCCTTGGAGACTTGGGCTGAAGACCAGGGTAACATGCGGGTAACATGCTGTATGGAGTGAAGAAGAGTTAGAATGCATTTATTCTGGAAAGAAAAAGGTTTGTTTTCAGTTAACAGATGAATCTCTTTAAGGCTCATCCACCTTCATTGGCATCAATTTGCATGTAAACCCATCCCAATTTCCTGAAGGGATTGTGGGACGAAGGAGCCAAACTCTTCCTCCTTGTGGCAGATGGCAAGAGGGGCAGAGTCATGGACTGTGGCTTGGCAGGTTCAGACCAGAGATTTGGAAAAACCTTCTTGTGTAGGCAGTTCATGCTGCACAGGAATGAGGTGTGCAGAGACAGGGTGCTCTACCATCCTGGGTTTCAGGACTTGGCTAGATAAGGTCCCCGCTGACCTCATCTGTTGCTGGCAATAGTTCTGTGTCAAGGAGGATGAGGATGGATTGTATGACCTCTAGAAGTCCCTTCCAACCAACTTTTCTGCAGTTTTCTGACTCATCTCGAGGTAAATCCTCTCTGTAACCTTAGCAAAATTGGCTCAACAAAAACCAGCTCTTCACCAACATGGAAACACCTGCCTAGGATGGTTATGAGTGTCTTGCAGTGCTGTGGCTGGAAACCTGCCTGTGGGACTCCTCGCCTCTCACTGACACCAACCTCTGCCAACGAGAACATGCAACATCACAAGAGGGGACAGTAATATCGAAGGCTAGACCTGGCAAAGCAAACTGTGGGGATTTAACTTTCTACGGCAGACATTATGAGATAGCATGCAGAAACAGCTACAGTGGTGTGTGCTAGTATTACTACAAATGGTCTTTTTAGTGGTTGGCCTGGACTTGCTTGTAGGACTATGAGTGTTGTTAGCCTAAAACTACAGATTACAACTTAAGAGTAAGAAAAATGGAGCCATGGAGTGTACTGGGGACTTGGTGAAGGTGGTGTTGGGAGAAACTGAATGAGCAGAAGAGAGGTGTTTCATCTTTCCAGTCATGACTGTTTTCAGATCGATTTTTCTTAAAGAATAAACACATGAGGTTGTGGCAGCACAGAGCAGAGAGACTACTCATTGCCTCCCCTTCAGAGAGTCTCCAGGGTTAAATCTTGCAGCTGTCATAGGAGAACAGCAAAATCTGGCCCTATCCATGCAGTAATGCCCTGTGTTGGGGGAGGGGGTATTTCTAAAGGAAGACACTTAAAAGTACCTTAGTGTAGAGAGGGTATTTAGGTATTGCATGTGGGTAACTTTAATGACACAACCTGAAACCATAAGAGAAATAGGAATAGAATATTTTGCAATAAACTTTATTTTTATGGCCACAGCTTTGGGACAGCAATAGGAAACCAGCTTTCCTTTCCAGCAATCCAATACTGAAAAGCAAAATGCAATTAAAGTGTTCTGTTAGCTATTATTTTCAAATATTGTTTAATATTAAAAATATATTTATTACATATTCATTCATTTCATGCTTGACTTCAATGCCTTGCTGTTTTCTCAGCACAGCAAATGTCTTTTCCATCAGGTTTCTGAGCAAATAGCACATTTTTATTGAGCCTCTCCGTAGCTACTTGTTTAGAAGCTGAACTGCATCTGTTTCCTCAAGATGTGCTGGAGGAAACTCTGAAGTAGGTATTGTGTAGAAGATTAGACCTCCCTAGCCTTTAAAATCTGCTAATCCATTCCTCTGGTACTTTATATGGGAGAAAAGCGCTCTGGTCTTTTAGGAAGAACCTGAAAGTACTGAAGGAGAAGGGTTGGCAGGAACACACATGTCTGACATACAAAGGCAGTTTCGGGTCCTGAGCTGATGCTTATCCGTCTGATTGGCACTCTGCAAAGGCAACGGTAGTTATCAAGCCCTGTTTATGCTGTGATGGGAATCAAGTGAAAACCATGGAGAAGACATTTAAGTAACAGTGAGGGTGTTTGAAAAAGCGGACTTTCTTCCAGCTATAATAAACCAGCTAAAAAGACCAAAGCAGAATGGGTGGTGGCTTCCCTGCGAGATGCAGCCACGAAGGAAATCCTGTATGGCTGTGTAAATATACTGGCAGCCTGTGTGTTGCAATGGATAGAGCAGCTTTACTGAAAACAAACAATACAAGAAGAAAGATGATGTTGCGGCATGTCATGTAGCTGCTGTGTTCCAGCACAAGCTGTGTGCATGGTATGTAAATCAGGTTGTAAGCACAGGACTATGAGCCCCCTTGGATAGAAAATGCTGTAATAAATACTGCTGTAATAAACATTATAGCAACAGAAAATGCTGTAATAAATATATCTATTCCTGAGAAGGTTCCAGGAGGAAGTCTGTCTTCCATATATTTATGTGACGTGAGGTTACCCTTCATCTGTCATTAGAAACAGAATTACTCACCCATTGGAGTGCTTCTGAGTGTATGTTTGGCTATTTGGAATAAGCAGCTTGCTTTTATGTGTTGGTTTAGAGCATCCCTAATGGCCACCATTCGTTAGACTCAAATTTATGTTCTTCCCCTACAGACTGGCTGGGGTTCCCATACTGCTGCAAATTGTTTATTTTGGAAATGTGAAATTGGAAACAAAAGTCATAGAAAGTCAAAGGGGTGACAGGTGCATTTTGCAGAAATTTTCAAGGTTTTTCAAATTGTGGGGTTGAGTTGGAGTCAATGATTTCAGAAGTTCTCTTGTAAAGTGGGCTTTTTGAGAAATGCCCTTTCCTAGCTGAAAGGTCAAGTTTGTGACGTGGGCCGTTTCTGCTTCTGTTGGTCCCTCTGGAGTTAGCCAGGGAATGGACAAAACCCTAGTCTGTCAAAAATTTCATTGAGTTTGAAATGTTTCATTTTAATGAAAAGGTAATTTATGAGGAAAAAGTGTTTTCCAGTGTCTTTTGGTCAGCTCCACAGAAGGCTATTTTTTTTCCAAATGTATTCCTTCTGTGACTTACTAAAGGATTAACACGTTTTCTGCCAACACTCCTTTTGTTTCTGTGATCTCTTTTGTCTTATGCGTGGCTCTGTATTTGATAGGCAGGTGAATGATTTGATGTGATGTTTTGGGATGTAATCTCAAAGTAACTAAGGCAGGCCTTGCTGAAAAGACAAGGGAGAGTGTGCACCACCACCCTGTGCCCCTCCCCCCCAAGCCATTGAGCTTACAACTCTGAAGTTTATAAGCATATTATTTGTATTAGTGAAGAGTGAATGATTTCACATAGGTGACTAGCTGTGCAACTGCAAAACTGGTGGTTTTGCAAATGCTGTGTATAGATTGAAGAATGAATATGCTCATGGACCTATTAAAATCAGTGGAAGGACTCCCTCTGGTTCACTGGGCACATCATCAGATGTTAGGCACCTGGATTTGAAAAATGAACCTCAGCAGTTTCATATTGGCTTGTCAAATTGTTACAGAACCTGAACTGAAGGAATCCAGAAATCATCGATAAAAACATGTGTTATGACAGCTTTGTCCAATTTGCTTTTCACCAGCACAAGATGTAATGGCACAGAATATAGGTTAGTGCAGTAACAGTGCAGAAAGTCAGTATCTTCTGAAGGAAGGAGCAATAACACAAAATTTTGATCAGAAAGTTCAAAACTTTTTGAGCGTATCTCATTAATATATAGTGGTTTATAAAAAAAATTAATAAAGGTTTTCACTGATCATAGGCTTTTGCAAACCCATGGAGAAGAGCTGCAAGTCTGTGTTTTAATGTGGGAAGCAAAGTTGTTTCATAAATTTGACCAGACTCACGCCTCAGCACTTATCTTCCTTTGATCACACAACAGGGATTTGTTTCCAGAGAGGCCTCACGTTTCATGGCATGCCCATTGCAGTTTTATGCCCCTGAAGTGCATCTTAACAAAACAGTCATGATGAGGAAAAACAATATCCTTTCATTTGGAGCTTAATTACATGCTCTGATAATATCTGTTTTTCCCTTCCTCTTCATTCATAGCAGATGAGAATTTGTTTTCACTTATTTTATCTTTCACTGAACAAACACTTTTTTCAAAAATATTTTTGGTGTTCTGTTTACCCTAGACAGGCTACCCTAAATAGCCGAGCTGTTCAGATGGAGCTAATTTTCTGCTTTACAAAAAACAACCAAAGAAAAATGAGCAAATGGTATGGTTTAGCATTTTTAGTGGTCTTGAGCTTTCAGTCAAGACCTTGTGTCTATAAAGCTGTGTGTACCAACATGGCTATTCCCGGCTCCCAAGACACAAATACAGAGCCATGACTGACCCGACTGCAGACATGTACTGCCTGCTGGTTACTTGGTCATACCCTGGTGCTGTCCTAACTCATGATCTTTTAAAGTACCAAAAGAGTTATTTCCAGGAGGAAAGGAACGACAAAACGTTGGGAAAATGGATATGAGAAGATTGCTTTTTGTTTTCTCAAAAAGTCATACCAAGTTTCACACTGTGATTTAAGTGATTTCATAAATTATAGTGTAGTTTAATGTTATTTCAAAGTCATTTGCTGCACTGTAAAAAATGCTTATACCATTTCATGTATATTATTACATTTATAATTCTGTTTGGAATTTATTCTTTTCTGTGAATCCAGGAAGCAGAATTCTGGTTTCTAATTTATATTTACTTTTATTTATCTTTTACCTACAGACAGTTGTTAGTGTATTGAATGCTGCGTTTGTGAGGCCCATGGAAAACTTTGTTGTAGCTCATCCAGGATCGGATTTGCAGTTTCCTGAAAGGGCTGCCCAGCAGAGCCCGCAATTAATCAGGATGTAGTACAAATTGCAGTGGGAGCATCATCTCAGGAACAAGTGAATGTATTCCCTTGTTAAGGCTGAATGAGGATGAAGGAATGGTTTCTTGTTTTCCATCTGGTTAGTTGCACTCAGAGGTTCATAAATCTCTCCCAAAATAAATAAGTCCAGTTTGATAGCAGTGGGCAGTCCTGTTCCTTTTGAACTTATGGTGATTGAACACATATGGATGGTAATAGAGCCATCAAGTGATGAGTGGTAACAAACCTCTGTAGTCCACATCTCATGCAAGTATACAGATTCCCAATCTCTATTTTCTGGTAACGGGCCACTGATGATCAGTCAGGAGTACTGTACAAACCAGTCTTGTAATTTCTTAAATACTGGTTTTGTTTTGTAAGACTCGACTCTATCTACTGGAGTAGGATTTTGCTGTTTGTTTTTTAAACTAGACCCTAAAGAGATGTTCTTTCATGTAATTTGAATCCATTGCTGAACTGATGTCTAACCTGGCCCTCCCTGTGAACATCTCAACATCAGCATTTTATGGACCTAAGATAGTTCAAGTCACCATATTGCTTCTTGCTCTAGCAACCAAAATATAAAGGTAACAAAACAAAAGCTTAACCTCAGGCAGTATTGTCATACATTAGCTGCCTCCAGAGGTAGAAGTTCTTGATACTGTACAGACCACAATGAGATGCAGATGCACCATTGTTTTTTATTTGCAGAATATATCTTGGCTGATGCATACATGCATGTGTGTGTATATATATACACATACATATATACATACTCTTTTGTGATGCAGCTACGTGAACTTTTCCTGTAGTATGTCCTGCAATTACAAAATCTGGTAAGGCTGAGGTTTCTTCACAGGTCACCGGGTAAATCGTCTTGCTGGTTTTGCATGAGCTATAGAGGAAATGTGCTGATATGGGTATATGTTGATTATCACGTTTGACATTTAGAGATAGCTTACTCCTGATGAATAACACCTGTTACTGCAAAAGAGATTTCCTAAAGTAACAAACCTGTACTGTTTCTAATGTTTCATCTCTGATTAACTGTCTTTTTATTGACCTCTGAATGTGATTGCTGGATAGGGCACTGGTCTTTTTCTCCCTCATCGATGCTCTGCAGACTGTGCTTTTTAAATGACATCTTGCACCCCAGCATCCCAGAAGCAGGACCAGCAATTGAAGCTATCTAATAATAGGAGATCTATTTCTGAATGCATAATTTCTATGGTAAATACATGATTTGCATGATGACTTTGTTAATGATCTAATGCCTAGAAACAGTATGTTAGAAAGTGCTGCTGATTCATCCTCAATTTTCAGGGTCAGATCTATGGTCAACAATCACCTATTTTAACAGAATTCTTCAAGTATTTTAACAAACAGGGAAAACATAGAGGGGTTTTTTTTCTTTCGCATCAGGCTGATGCATGCAACTTTCATCTATGTGCCTGGTACCATTTATCTTTTGCATTTCTTTCTGCCACTAGTAACTAGTTTTTGTTTGTGTTCCAACCTTAGGATGCTGTCTTACACACACGTGCAGGATTAACTTAGTCCTGGGGGCACAGTACCATTGATTTCAAGGACACTGCTTGTGTTTATAAAAGATTTTGGTTTGTATGCGTGTCTGCAAGGGTGAAAGATTAGATTAAAGCTTCTGTACATGTTGTGCCTCATCTTGCTTTCACGTGGCAGTTCCATAAACCAGGGCAGCTCCATTTGAATCAAAAGCTGCTCCCTGGAGTAAACACTGTGTGAAAACAGAGGTGGCTCTTTCCCCATTGATTCTCCTGTTTATAAAGGGTTGTGAACATCTAGGTACAATTGCAACTACAAAAGGCACCAGATTTCTGTAGGGTGATAAGGTAAGGGGTATTTTTATGTGGATGTTGTGCCCTGCTCTGTCCATTTTACTTAAAAGTTTGAAAACATAGGTGGCTGGGAGTTATATCTACTGTGTGTTTATGGGGGATTATGTGGATAAACTGCATTTGGGGAAAAGAGGACAATTTCCAGAGAAGCTTTGAATATATGGTAACTAGCTGTAACTAGAATTCACTCTGTTGTTTCAATACCATAATAAACGATTTCCTAGAGTGTTTTTTCCCCCCATTGTTTAGTACTCAAATGCATTCATTTTTAAAATGAAAGTGTAGGAAAGATGGAAAAGGTGACACTCTGTGCCATGTTCCTGAATTGCAATATAAATATGGGAACTGAAGCGCCAGGGATGACAGCTCTGCTCCAGAATGGTACCGGCACAAGCAGTTCCACCTCCTTGGCCCTGGGCTTACTGCAGTAAGTGCGTTTTTCATACAGGGCATTTGGTCCCTTCCTATGAGGAAACATGGGCACATTGTTACTCAGTCTTCATAGGGAGCAATATTGGTATGATATTACTCCCAAACTGTGCTTTGCTGACACAGAACCTTGGTTGACCACTCCTTGAGTTCTCTATTATGTTTTTCCCATCACTTCATGTTATCTGCTACTCAGAGCACACTGGAAAGTTTCCACTTGAGAAATAGAAGTAGAAAAGATCATTAATGAAATATCTGATGGGCTCAGCTAGTTTACCATAGCTGCCTTAGTGCATCTCAGATAGGCTGTGGTCATCAGCTGCATGAGGTCTCGTAATGCCTTTGCTAGCATAGTCTTCAGTGCAAGAGGGGGAAGGCAGCAGCTCAGCTAATGCAGAATAAGCCATGATATGTTGAGCGTTTGGCTGAGTCCTTAGTCTAGATTGGCTGTGAACTTTGCAGAGAGTATTGACCTTGAACACACAGGCGATGGCAAGACGGTGTCACCAAGCAGTGTACAATCCAATGGCTTTGCTCCCTATGGGTTTGTTTAAAATTTTTACTTGGCTTGGATTTGTTTATGGGGCTGCTACCTCTCAGTTTTGCACTGAGATGTCAAATGAATTCCCAGATCAGCTGAGGGTTTCAGCTTTTCATTTGCCCTTGAGGTTTAAGAATTTGCAAAACTCCTTCCAAAGTTCAACTGACCCTGGAGCCTCTGATAAAAATCCAACAGGAGAAAGGTTTTCAGCATTGATGTAATGAGTCTGTGGAGACAGAATTCATATTCAAATATCATAGTAACTATGAAGATCAACTGCAACACTGGTTGGTAAAGGTAGAAATCTGTTTGGATCTGTCACAGGACCAGTGTTGTTGAGTCACTTATACCTTTTACTGATTTAAAAGCAAAAGGTGGGACTCTGATGTCATCTGAGGGAGATGGAGGACAGATTAGAATTCAGTTATTTGAAGCATTTTTGCCCACTTGCAGTCTAACTGACCCCAGCTGTAACTTCCACTCTCCATCGAGCAGTACTGGTGATTTATCCAGGTAGGTGCTGATTTGCTGTAAGGAAAGAAAGGCTCCTAATATAAAAAGGAAAGTTGGTGACCCAGACCAACAGGGTAAGTGCGATCCTGTCACATTCCTTGCCCTATGTATGATCTCCACAGGCTGAGAGGAAGTGCTAAATGCTTTTTCAATTTTTAAAAAAATTCTCTCTAGCACAGGAAATAGAGAAATATGTCCCTGCATACCTTTTGGAATGCCAATTATGTCTCCCCTGACCCACGTTAATAAAAACACCAGCATCTTGGCGGGTGGGGAAATGAAAATAGCAGATCTTTTCAGTTTGCCTTTCCCAGCTGGTCTTTCTTCCCTCACTGACCATAGTGCAATGATGTGCCACAGACATTAACAAAGAACATTAAAACATGCAAAAACCATTATACTTGTTTCATCCTGGAATTTAGTTTACTTTTCTTAATCACTTAAGGGGAAAATGTTAAATATTTCTAATTACATTTGGTGTGTAATAACACGACCAGTGAATTCAAAACTGTGGCAGAAATTTGGAGCCTGATTTTCAGAATTGCTTGTTACCTGCAAGTCCGGGTCATGTGAATGAAAGCTGCAGGTATTTAGTACTTCCAAATGTCAAACTTCTTTCCCTTTCCATGCAAACATTGATAGCTTGTGACATCCTTCATGTGCCTGTACGTATGTGTGTACAAATGTGGTTGCCTATATATAATGTATATATGTCAACAGTCTACCTAGAACTTTTACTCAGTTCATTGTTTTTGTGTAGTCCCCGAGGTAATGAGATGGTGGTGTTTGGTCCAATTAAGTGATTATATCTTGATATTTTTCCCCTTCTTTTCTTTCTTTTTTTTTTTTCCTTTTTTGAGTCTGTTTTTATTTTTAGCCTCTCTTCCTTGATGTAAGCAAAGTTACAAGGACTGGTGAGGATTTGGCAGCTTTATAGTTCTCATCCAACAAAACATAAACTGAAAGCCATTGCTTGATTACATTTCTTAAATTGTCTGACATACCATGTCAAGATGAAGGGGTGGCTTTAGTTTGTTTTCTTGCTTCTGGCAGGTGACAACAGTTCTTTAGTTGACATATTTTGACTTGGCAGCTAGACCGCTTCATGTGCAGCAGGCACTGGAGGAGGATGGCACCACGTTGGCAGCAGAGCTGCTCTAGCACCACAGCAGGCTGTCCACACCCCATGACGTTACTCTCTCAAGCAAGCAAACAGGGCCTGGGAGCTCCCCTGTGAACGGGGAGATTCCTAATCCTCTTCTCACTGCGAGTGAACCTGATTCATTCCAGATGTACACAGATTTAATGACTCAGAAAGCTGCTCTCTTAAAATGGGACTTACAGCACAATCTCATATAGCCTTTCAGAGGAAGAACAGAATTTCTCTGCCAGCCTAAAATCAGTGAGGTTTTTCAGAGTTTATTAGCGTGTGAACTTTGTGTTGGAGCAACAACAGTGTGCTTTTAGAAAGCAGGTTTTCTTTCTCTGCTGAAGAAAATGTTATAAACATCATTTTGGTATGATGCACTTTTAACAGAGGAGTGATAGCTTTAGAAAGGAGTAACACAACCCAATGGTGTTTATTTTGACATTATTTTTTTGTGGGTTTAGTTTTAAATAGGATTTCATTCTGAGTATTTTTTATTATTCAGTAGGAAGGAGAGTATTCTCGATTGTCTTGACTTTGTGTTACATCTAAAAGTGCTGCTACTACCGATTCAGAGAGGATTGTGTAGTGTGCATTGCATTTAGTATCAACGCTGCATAAAATAAATGTCTTGTAATGTTCCTCTGCTTACCGAAGAGATACCTCCAGATTTTGCTAATGGGTTTGATGGATGCTGATTAAGTTTTGAAGTGATTGCAAGAAGTGAGATTACAAAGTTAATGAGAAATAATTCACAGTAATAAATGCTTGTTTTATTAATTTGTTTCCAAATATGTACTTTTGATCATTAGAAAATCCCAGAAGATTGTTTCGCATTTTCATAATTTGCCTGCTTTTCAACAGCAAGCATTGAAGTTGGGGCCAAAAGGTTAAATGCTTCCAAGTACTCTCATATAGTTGTGCCGTTAATTGGTATATAAGGAGCAACAGCTCAAATGATTTGGACCTCTCAAACTAGTTTTGCAGCTGATCCTGTGCTGCATACACTTTTGCAAATGTTTATTTGCACTGATAGTTGACCATGAGAGTAAACTACAACGTTTAGAAAGTGTAGTGTCCAATTATCGGTAGGATTGGTTGGTGTCTGTGGTTGATGGTAAGAGTGAGAAAGCAGGCTCATTTCCTGGCGACTTATATCTGCCTCATAAGAAGCTGTCATTGAACTGTAAGCTGTAATTTTGGGCTTAATAAATGAAGATCATCATAAATGAAGTAAGTACAGGAAACAAATATGCTATAAATATGGTCTGCGTTACATGGAAGAGTTACACTCACAGTCCACAGCCATCAGCTTTAAAGCCTGAGTCTAGACCATTTTCCTCCTAACTTCTCACTCACCAGAGCCCCTGGCTGCTTCGGTATGTACCTTGAGAAACCCAGGTCTAGAAACTTCTTGGCAAACGCAGGGAGACGGAGCCCAGCAAGCTCTGCCTTTGGAGGTCTGGTATGGCTGTGGTTGGCAGAAGATGCTGAAGCGTTAATAAGCACCGTGCTCTCAGAAACCTCACTTTTATGCAGGTGCTCTGGCTGCGGTACCATGAGCAAGGCTGGCAGAGGAGGGCTGGCAGCAATGGAGGGACAGGCTGCCTCTAAACACAGCTCACATCCTGCACCCCAGCCATTTTCAGAGAGTTGTTGATATGTAGAGGAGCAGTGTGTGCCAATGTGTATGTCCCTCGCACAGCCATTCCTTCATGGAAATTGGGTAAATGAAGGGTGGCTTGGTTGGCCACGGATTTCTCCGTGCCATTGCATGCTGCTGTGTGCACATGCGTTGTGCAGCTGCATCTGGCAGGGTGGGTGGCGCAACAGTACGTGTCCTCAGAGGTGGTTCCTTCTTACTTTTGGGCTGGTGTTGTGGTTTAAGCCCAACCAGCAGCTAGGCACCATGCAGCTGCTCACTCACCTTGCCCCCCTCAGTGGGGTGGGGGAGGAGAATTGGGGGGAAAAAAAGTAAAACTCATGGGTTGAGATAAGAATGATTTAATAACTAAACTAAAATGTAATACTAAAAATAATAATAATAAAATATAATGATAATAATAGTAATGAAAAAGAATGTAATAAAAAACCAAAAAACCCCCAACACCCCCCCCCCCCCCCAAAAAAAAACAAACCCTGAAAACAAGAAAAGACAAGTGATGCACAGTGCAATTGCTCACCACCCGCTGACCAATGCCTGAGCAGCAATCCACCCCTCCCGGCCAACTTCCCCCATTTATATACTGAGCATGGTGTTCTATGTTATGGGATATCCCTTTGGCTAGTTCGGGTCACCTGTCCTGGCTGTGCTTCTTCCCAGCTTCTTGTGCATCTGCTTGCTGGCAGAGCATGGGAAACTGAAAAATCCTTAACAGGATAAGCTCTACTTAGCAACAACTAAAACATCAGTGTGTTATCAACATTATTCTCACACTAAATCCAAAGCACACTGCACCAGCTACTAAGAAGAAAATTAACTCTATCCCAGCCAAAACCTGGACAGCTGGCTGTCCCCTAGAGGAAATAATTAAGAGAATCTACCTGCTGTGTGGCTGGAGGTCTCAGCCCTTTTCTGACCAACTACTTAGTGTTTTCTCTGTGTCACTGTCTCTGTTTCACTGGTATGTATGAATGGTCTTAGATTCCAGTATGATAACTGTAGCAAATTTGATATTTTGGCTATATTTGCTTATTTTTACATTTATACTTGGTGTATTTCATATTACCTTTTATTGTGGTTTTAGTTCCTAGATCTGCAGATCTGTGTGTTGATATTGTATTTTCTTGTGATTTATCTTTAGCCTTTATTCCTACTTGTTAGCGTATCTTCTGGACAGCCTAGTATGGTTAAAAATCAAATAATAAATGTGTGTGTATGAATATTTATATTTGCCTTTGTGTGTGCATATCTGTGTTTGTTCATAGTCTGTGATGCCATATTACAATAGTGTATTGATTCATGATATATAGTTGTTATTTTAATTCAACCATTCCCTTGGTATTCCACTTAGAGAAGATGACCCCATCATATTATGTCCAGCATAAACACCCAAAGAATGATTAGTCACATGCAGTGAACATTTGTTGTAATTTTCATACATTTTTCCACTTAACCCACTTTCTGGATTTTATTTGAGCCTCTTTGCCATTTTTTCTATCCATAGCATAGCTCTAAGAAGATTTTTCAGAAAGTTACTAGAATGTTAGAATAACTTTGAATTATTGAGAGACAAACTGAAATAGCTTGTGTATTTGAACGCGGGCTCAATATCTCGCACTTGGTGCATTTCTCCTGTCCAATTACTTTACAGTCTTCAACTATTTTATTCTCACTAAAACCACACTAACGATAAGTCACATGAAATAGTTCCACACAAGGATCATGGGGTTTCCTTACAGTCACAAAACCCAGTGTCAGAACCAGGACTGGGGAGCTGCTCATTCCCAGTATGCCCCCCCACACACCATCCATTGGCCGTAGAGCATATTCCTGAATTACCGACTGCCGAGCTTTTAAGCAGTTGAGTTGTGACACTCGCGTAGCAGACAGAAAGAAGGACCAGAGTGTGAAACTTGCCCAGAGTTAAACCGGTGTAACTGTTTCTGCCTACAGTGTTGATGACAGAACTGCCTACCTGGCCCTGGGAGCGGTGAGGAACATCTCACTTAACATCTCCATCTCTAACATTGGGGATGATGCCTACGACACCAATGTTTTCTTCAATTTTTCTGGGGAGCTCTTCTTCATCAAAATGTGGCAAAAGGTAAGAAAGGCCAGTCTCGCTGTGAGCAAGTCTTTTAACTTTAAGCCAACTTAATTGCAAGATGTAGCGACAGGGGGTGGCCTGGTCCACACTGCTAAGACATTTGGAAGTTATTTCTGGTTATGCTGGGCCTGAATTTCTTCCAGGCTCTGTACTGAGTTTTTTTTCTTTTGTGGCTTTGATCTGTGTAAATTACGTAAATTATGCCCCTTGTGTTTCTGTAGAAGACACAGCACTGTTATTTGGGGTGCACTAATGAAAGACTGTTTGGTTGAGGTATTAAGAGGTAGAGGGAGACTGGTTTGGAAACTGGTAGGGTACCAAATGGTGCTGAAATACAAAGGATGCCTCTAATTTGAGCTCCTCATTGAAACCAAGATACAAGGCTGTTCTTTGCTCATGTCCTGGTGCAAGTTTGGGTTGTAGTCAAGGCACATCACTAAATCCAAGAGCTCAAAAGTGCTTTTAATTTCTCCCGCATGGAGTTAGGTGAATATTTTGAGGTTTAGTCTCTTTACATTTAGATTGAAATATTTGGATGTTTTCATTACTATGAGTTCATTTAGAGATAAAGGCATTGAAATACAAACACTGAATTGAGCTTTCTGCAAACTGATGGCTGCAAAAGCTGTCTGCTTGTGAGTAATGTGAAAATAATTGTGCAAAATAGGAGCTGTACAATCGTAACAACATTCTGTCTGTTTCTTCCTGCTTTTCACAGTTGTTTGTCTCTCTGCTGGAGCTTTGCTTTGCTTTGTAAGCTGTAAGAGTAGTATTAAAAACAGTAGTACAACTGTTGCAAAGTATGGGATTAACTTGATCCATTGAACCAATGACATTTTGCCATTATTTGCTATGGTTTATGGTAAGATTTTGGTTAGTATAAACCTCTTAAATTAACTCATTACATAATAAAAGAAAATATGATAATTTCTTATACGTTAATTCTCTTAGTGTTCAGTTTTGACTACTATGTTTAATACAGTTGCAAGCCTTGGAAAGTTGCCTTTGTATTATAAACTTAATTTTCAGACATTATGTGCTGCAAGTGTGCAGTTTATCAAGAAGAAAAAAGCGGGGATAAAACAGAAATGCCCTATGCCAATATGCAACTTCGCCCTAATAGAAGTTTTATGTGAAGACTTTCAGGGTCTGGCCCAGCTCCCGTTGAAGTCAGTGAGAGGGTTTCCATTCCTTTGCACTGGAAAAGAAACAAAGCTTGATGCATGCTCTTTTAAAAGGTTGTTGTGGTGTGGTTTTTTTTTCTTCTGTGCTTACATGTTGAGTATTTTACACACATGGATTAACTGGAACACCAGTTGCCTTCGTTGTTCTTCTTGGCCAACACTGTGAGGGAACAAGCGGAAGATGATGTTCTGTTTCCCTTGGTATTTCACCTTGCGCCTGGGTCTATAGCAGACTTGAAACATCTGTGCTGAATGCTGCCTAGAAGGAGCAGTTTCTGGAAGCAGACGACATTGTCGTAGGGTTATCTCACTACTCAGTGTGTCTTCTGCTAATAGAAGCTAGGATATCTTTAAAAAAAAAAACCAAACAGAAAAAACCCACACACATCAAGGAAGCATAGGCTTCTTTCTTCCTCAGGTCTTGCAAACAGGATCAGGTTATAGTCTGCTATTATTCCTGCTGTTCCACTGTTCTTGTGATTGGTTTGATAGGGTTTGGGGTTTTTCCTGATAATTATTTTAGTAATAGTTTTGAAAAAACAATTCACAGGGTTGTGTTGGGCTATTTTACTTCCTCTCAGTCAGCTTTTGCTTTAGGACAAACTAATATATTGTTGGCCTCACCATTTGTCCGGTTGGGAAACTGGATTACGACCTCATAGGCTCAATTACAGTGTTGCATTTTCCCTAAGCTCTTTGAACAATGATGTTCTTGTAAAATATCACAGCCTCCATGTTTCATAACCTACTCCAATCCCTTGACATCTATGCATAATATGTACTATGCATGTACTTTAAATAGATTTTGTTCCTGGTTGAACGTTGCCCAGGCAAAAATCCAGAATGTAAAGCCAGAACAAAAATGACGGCTCCTAAGATTTCTCTTAGTGGAGGAATTTTGGAATCAAAAGAGCTTCTTGCTGTGGGAAACTTTCAGCAGAAACTGCCTTTTAATGAATAACGCTAAAGTGGAAGAGAATGGTCTCTTCATGGGGTTGCCTGATCCTTTTGCTGCAAGGTGGCTCTGAGAATGATGATCGCGTGGTGGGCTTTCATAACCCATCTCTGGAGTCCTTTCAAGATGCTGTGAGTACCCTGTATTTTTTCCCTGTGTCCCCACTAGGGACATTTCTAGGAGATTCAGTGCAGTTTTGTTTCTTTCTATGGATTGGTTACAATGAGACCTGACAGCGCAAAAGTTTAGTGCTGGTTTTTTTCAACAGTTATTGAGACAAAATGCTACATCTTGTGTTTGAAAACAAATGGGGTAGCCTAGCTCAGGGATGATGATGGTAGCGCTCCCTGAAGGGTCTGAGTGCAGCTAGCCCCTCTTTCCTTTTTGGAGACTGAGATTTCATGAGATGTGGTGGATAGAGACATTATCTAGAGGACAATCAGCCATAGGAATAATCTCCCCAGGGAAGTGGTGGATTCCCCAACACTGGACACTTTTAAGATCCAGCCACACAGGGTGCTGGGCCATCTTGTCTAGACCATGCTTTTGCCAAGAAAGCTTGAACCAGATGATCCTTGAGGTGCCTTCCAGCCTGGTATTCTATAATTCTGTGATACGTGGCAAGGCTCTGCCACATAGTTGTGAGGTGAAAAAGCATTCACCAACTGATATTTAGGAGACTCCACCTATTCCACTGTCTGATTTTCCTGTTGTGCCGCTGCCAGTCCTCCCCGTCTCCACGGACAAAGCCCAGCATTTTCTTTCCATAGCTCTGGCAGACAGTCCTTCTCTTGAGAGGCACAATATGTGGCATGGGCTGACTTCTCATTCCTGCCTGTGCTCCCTGTAGTGCTTTTAACTCTCTCACCACTACTGCCCTTTGAAGGGGCTGTCTTCACCAAGGTGTCACTGTCCTTCTGCACTCAAAGGAACCCTTCACCCTTTTTAAATACAGGGGGAATTCTCTGGGGAAATGGTCATGTAAATATAAAATATCAAATTTTTTAAGTGGTGAAATTCCTGAAGACTTAGGATACAGCTGTGGGGTTTGTCTCCAGTAGCTTACTGTGCATATTCTTTTCCTTTATGTTACATTTACTGCCTTACGGTTATGCCAGTTATTGTACCTCTTATTGGGCGTTACAACACTTTTGTTATGAACCTTATTTTTCAACTCCTAAATTTGGTGGGGTTAAACTGCTTGAGATGAGATTTTAGAAGCCAGTTACAACTCACATTGCTTATTTAAAAAAACCATTCAGCTAAAATGACAAAGTCCTTTCAGGGCTGGGCTAAGGCTGTGTGTGGTTTTGAGCGATTCATGAAGATCGATTGATACAACTCCTGTGCAAAGTTTCAAGCTCTCACTCTGTGAGAGTGGGTTGTTTTACAGGTGCATGGAAGTACTGCACTGCAGTGAAGTTCAAAATGTGTCCACTAAGAAAAATGTTCCTTTTGAAATACAGAAAGATTTAATCATGTTCTCTTTAAAAAAGAAAGAAGAGAAAGGGAAAGACACCTCACCTGTCTGCTTAGATTTTTTCTTTACTATGTTGACAAAGAAATCTTGGTCCCTTCTTCTGTGTAGAGCAGATTTTTTTTTTTTTTTAAAATCTTAAAGTTTATTGTCCCATAATCTTAATTCAGCTTCAGGAAAGCATCCTATTTCAGAGTCTGAAAAATCCACTTAACAGAGGTGATACCATTTTCCTACAGAAGAATGTAGAGTACTACTGTGTGCTGAGTCTGGAAGAAGAATAAAAAGCTATTGCTACTAATTTCTACACCATTTTGCATCTATTGGAATTGCCTCCTGGCTTGTGATGTTTTGCTGAAAATGCTTATCAGCAATAGGCACTTTGCTTACCATTTGTTAGCTGCTGTTCAGCGCAGAGGGGTATTTTCAGTACCATTGCAGATAAAGCACTGTAAGCTTGCTGGCAGTGGCAGTTAATGTGGTGTAGGGCAGAGCCATATCTTCATTAAATCAGCTCAGCTATGGCATGAGATTTTATGGCAATAGTATAAAAATAGCATATATAACATAATAATAGTAAAAACAACAGCAATAACCCAATATATATAGAATTAATCTCTCACTGCTGTGCAAGGGCTGGCGGGAATCTGTCAGCTAACCCCGTTTCAGCACTGGTTATGGAGAGAGTAGGTCAGGAAATCCCATCGCTGGCCATCATTTCCAGCTGTGGATTGTTTCTAAATTTCAGACAGGCTCCCAGTATCCAAAGCCAGCTATGTGTAACATTCCTGCTGCTTCTCACAGCAGCTTTCGCAAGCAACAGCTGAGTGAAGTTAGTGAGGCCAGGCCAGGGCAGGGTGAACAGCGAGGTTGTGGTTTCCTCAGGTGCAGTAATTTCCCATGATTCCTTTGTGAGCAGGTACCTGAAACTTTGGTGTCAAGTATGAATATTGCCAATAGCCAGAGTCACGCTGCTTACGGGCTCTGGAGTTTTTCTTCTGAGGAGTATTGCAGTACTGTCTCTTTCAGCATTAGCAGGGAGGTCATGCAATTTGGATATGAACTCTTTCTTCCTCACTCCCAGAGCACTTGCTGGCGTCTCTTGACTAGGATTGCGCAGAAGAGCAGCAGACACAGGCAGAGTTTAATTTTTTCCAAATTGGAAATTCCCTTACCCAGGTTTCCCATACAGCTCATACTTTCTAAGAGTCTTAAGGCTGGCAAGGACAGGATGCTGATAGGGCACAAACGCCAAAGACACACGCCCTCTTTTGGATCCAGCTATGCCATTGGAAGAAAATTTACCTCCTTGGTATTCATTATGTCTCTTTTTCCAGCAGTTACTACCTCTTTGGATCCGCTGGCAGACAAGTTAATGTGATGAGTCTCAATTCACATCCAGCTGGTTAGAAGAAACCTTTGAAATTAGTAGTTTGATTTAATCCAGCCGATTTTGCATGGAGTGAGTTGGACTTGCTTGTGTAAGCCACTCTGCCAGAGGGTCAGAGGGGACTGATGCCAAGTAGCATGGAAGCTGTGACCCCTTGCGCTGATACAAGGGCATCTGGAAGATTGCCCAAGCCATATATCACTTACATGAAGGGATCTGAACCCTTTTGCCGGGAGAGCTTTTATAGCCAGGGCTTGGGAATATGAGTAGTGTGGTAGTAACCACATCACATGCTGCCTCTCCATTTTTGCAAATCTAATGCTTAACTTTTCTCCAGAGTGCACCAAAATGTTTTGCATCCCTGGAGTAAAATTGTCCAATTTCTTAATTGGGGAGAAAAAAATACCTGCAGTTTAAGCTATCTGACTTCATTGTTTATTTTAATTTTCTTTTTCTGTGAAAGCTCAGTGAAAACCTCAGCTTTTATGCTTCTCTAGGGGTAAGTAAGGAGCAGCACCTTTTTCAGGCCAGGGGCCGTTAGAGCTATCTAATATCCCCCTGCTCTTAGCAGGTAGGAATTGAAGGCTAAACCTTTGATCCAAACTTTCCACTTGGGTTTCATGTATCACTCCCACGTTCAGGGAATGGGCACTGGAGACTGGGTTTAGTTGTGTAATTAGTACTGATCAGAGTCTTGTAAATTTTTCTCCAATACTCTGATTTATCATGTATATCTGAAAGAAGTCTTTGTTATTTTTCCCAACAAATTAATTTGATGAATAGATTGAAAAATCTCTAAAGTCTTTTGGCAAAATCCGGATTGGAATAAATGATTCAGAAGCTGTGATTTTGCAGGACTTCAGATCTTGTTCTGCTCACTGTTGAAAGAACCTATGTGAGTTTGATTGTTAAATCCTGTTTTCAGGAGCATCTTAACGCTTAGAAATCTCATTGAAGATTGATAGCGTATAAGGTTCCAAAAGCCTAAAAGACTCCAGCCTTGCAAAACTGAATGCAGCTAACTCCAACAAGCTTTAAAAATCCAAGTTTTTGCCTACTTGCAGGGAAACAATGAGTTGCAGTGGGGGATCACCCTAAGCATTTCCACAGAAAGCAGCGGAAACTTCAGATTCAAGAAGACAGGGCTTTTGATGATATCCGTGTTTCTGTTGGGTGAGGTTAGGCAGAGTAAAAATTAATTTTGCAGTACAAAAATGTCGTATAAATTTTTGTGAGGATTTGAGAAGGGCAAAGTTGACTGGTTGTTTTTAAACAGCTTGCGATTAGCAAGCTGTTACCAAACATCTCTGTTTTTAAGGACTTGATGGTCCTGGAATAACATATGTGACCAGATACATTAAGAAGTTTTATGCTGATCAGGTGGGGCTGTGCTCTGGGTTACATGATGTGGAAAGTGTTTGTCCTGGAAGTAGCTCATCATGACTCTTAATTTGACTGACTGTTTATGTATATATACATAGCGGTTTTGAGGAATAGCCTGGGATGCTTTGTGTGGCTCAGATTATTAAGGGAGGTTTTGTTTGACTGCCTAGCCCTGCTCTTCCCTTGGGGCTGCGAGGGGAATGGTTTTCTAAAGGAAGAACAGCTGTATGGATGAATACAGTCATGTGAGATGTATTTTTTTGTAGGGGCTAGAAGGCATTCTGTGCTATAGCAAAGCCCATTTACAGCGAATCCTGACTTACCTGCTGGTGTACCAGCCAAGCTGGGGTTTCACCGTGACTGGGCACCAGCAGAGGTCCTGGTTTCCATGCAGGTGAGGGAGGGAAAAGGAGATCCAAAGCACTGAAATGATGAGACTTGCTCGAGGGGGTGGAGAAGGGCTTCCTGGGCTGCAGGTGATAGCTGCCCACCCCGTTTCAGTCCCTGTGTGGCCCATAGCTCACTGGCCGAGCTGCTTCCCCCTGCACATCTTCAGGAGCTGTGCAGAGCCAGGAGCCACTGCCATGGTCACATCAGCGTTGGCCATGGAAGAGGGCTTTGGAAAAGGGATTCGGCTGCCTTGGTTGCTGAGATCCAGCCACCCCAATCTAGACTGTTACCTTGTGTCGTGGTTTAACCCCGGCCAGCAACTAAGCACCACGCAGCTGCTCACTCACTCCCCCACACCCAGTGGGATGGGGGAGAAAATCAGGAAAAGAATTAAAACCTGTGGGTTGAGATAAGAACGGTTTATTAGAACAGAAAAGAAGAAACTAATAATGATAATGATAACACTAATAATATGACAGCAGTAATAATAAAAGGATTGGAATATACAAATGATGTGCAGTGCAATTGCTCACCACCCGCCAATCGACGCCCAGTTAATCCCCGAGCAGTGATCCCCCGTCCCCACCCCCCCCAGTTTATACACTAGATGTGGTGTCCCGTGGTATGGAATACCCCTTTGGCCAGTTTGGGTCAGGTGCCCTGGCTGTGTCCCCTCCCAACTTCTTGTGCCCCTCCAGCTTTCTCACTGGCTGGGCATGAGAAGGTGAAAAATCCTTGACTTTAGTCTAAACACTACTTAGCAACAACTGAAAACATCAGTGTTATCAACATTCTTCGCATACTGAACCCAAAACATAACACTGCACCATCTACTAGGAAGACAATCAACTCTATCCCAGCTGAAACCAGGACACCTTGATAAACTGCATTGCTAGGAGAAAGGGAAAAACCCTTCGCAGAGGGTAGAGCCCAGTATACAGCAAGCTCAATACACTTATCTTGGATGTGCTTATTTAAAGGCTATCTGTCACTACGGAAAGAGCACCAGTGACTTTCCTGTGTCTCAGTGTCTCTCTTCATTATCATATTTTGCTCTTAAACTCAGTGGAGAGAGACTTGCCAACGTTTGAGGTGAGAAATCTATGGGACAGGATTTGTCTCCTGTGGTCTTAGGATGAAGCTTAAAATTGTTCGCACTTTGACATCCTCTGCAAAAGATTCAAGAATTGATTTGCATGGCTTTCAGTGGCTTTCATTACAGCAAGAAATGGGGGTTTGTTTTTGTTGTAACTTGAAGCTTAAAGTTTATCGAGTTTCTGGTATGAAAGGTTAATTCTATTCTGGCAGAAGTTTCTTTTGGTCGCTTTTAAGACAGGCGGCTGCAGGTGGTGCCAGAAGATAAATGATACCCTGAGTGGAAAATCCAATAGAATTGTAAACAAATGTAAATATGTTTACACTATATATAAACAAAAAAATATATTTTTACATGATATGTGTAATATACATGCATACACGTCCTGTGGGATGTTGTAGTCACAGTGCTGTGTGGCTGGAAGTGGTGGCAATTGCTCACTTTCACATAGTTGTTCAGATTTCTCCTGTGGTGCTGATAGGAACTATAAATAAAAACAAAGCCCCTTTTAATTAATCCTATTAAGTGCAAGGCATGATCCTGCAGTTATACTTCAGGCATAGCCTCTCTGAAGTCAACAGCAGTTTTGTCTGTAGAAAGACTTAAAAAAGCCCAGCTGCACAGTCAAAAAGATGAGTAAGAGTGTGAAGAGTTTTTAGCTGAAAATCCAAGGAGGGGCCAGCACTGGTTAAGAAATCACAAGCTTTCCTTTCCTTGAGTTTGACACTGGGGCTCTGGGATTTTCTGACTCATGTGAACTCCCTGGTTTCTTCTGGTGTGAAAGGAAAGTCACAGCCTTTTTTTTCCTTTCTGTTACCTCTTCCTCTTTCTTGCTCATTCTTTGCTCTTTCCCTTCCTTCAAAAACATGACGGAAAAGCTCTCAGGAGAGCCTCGATTTCTTCTAGGGAACTAGGTGAGGCAGGCTCCCTCCTCCCAGAGCAGCTGACAGTCAGCGACGTAACCCTGGGTTCAGCTGGCACCAGTCTGTGTTCCTATTAGCAGAAGTAGGCACGTTAACCCCCCCTCCAAAGGAGGCCTGCGGGCCCCAAATCTGGTTTTTTTTCAGAGAGGGAGCTTCCTGGGGCGTTTCATCAAAACCAGAGTCATTGAGCAAGGCAGGTAGGAAGAGCAAGAAGCGTTTCAGCTGGCTCTCTTGCAGGCTCCAGGGGTGAGCGGGGGACCCCCTCTCCGGGCCGTCTCAGCGGACCCCCCGCCCAGGCAGGCTGCAGGGGATGCCGAGCCAGGCGCGTTCCCAGCCGGCAGCGCTTTCACAGCCTGCCTTTGGGAGGAGGCCAGAAAAACTGTGCTTGACTTTTGGCCGTAACCATCTGCAGAAGAGTAATGCAGTGATTTCCACTTAGCAAGGGAAAAAGGAGGAATGCACTAAAAAGCTGCTCTATGAAGTAGAGCGGTACCCCTTAACGTAAAGCCTTACAAGTGAAATGCTAAACTTTTGTTTTAAAAAAAGAAAATGCATATATTAAAAAAACCCTGTTTCTCTATCCCAGTGCAGTAGGTAATGGATTACACCTTTGCATTTCAGCAGTGTTTCTAGGTTATGTAGTATTCATCATGTCATCAGGCTTTTCTGTGAAGAAGTCCTGATGCACCTTGTGTTTGAGTTTCTGAAAGAGCAAGACCAAAACCCCCAAAGCTGTATGTGTTTGCAGAAGGCATTTCCTGGGTTTTCAGATTTGGCTTTGATTGATGGGGATTGTAGGTTGAGCTAAGGTTTATTAATTCCAGGAAAATACCCAGTGCCAAACTCATTATTATTGCTATTACCTTAATATTATTCTTTACACTTGAAAATTACCACCAGGGAAGAAGGGGGAGAGCGGGGGTAAGACTTGGTTTTAGTGATTGTGTTTCCTCATCCAGTTTGGTTTTAATTTTTTTTTTTCATTATTATCTGTGAGGTTTTCCATTTGCTTTTTCATTGAACTATGTGTAGTTGATGACATTTGAATTTATTTCCTGAATTCGTTATTAATTTAAGCATTTCATTATAATACTAAGAGTGAAGAGCTGTGTTGCAGTTGAATACACCAATATTCAGTATAATTAATACCTTACACACAGAAGGTTGTCTTACAGTATATGTGGGCATACATTAGCCATGCTTTCAGAAATACCACTAGGAAATGAATGTTGATTCATTTATCTGATTTCTGCCACTTTTTTTTTCCTGCTTTTAGGAGGAGCATGTTTTGAAGATATGTTTTTGTTATTATACAATAATAATGTGTATAACCCATGGGTTATCTATAATAATTAAAAAACAATTCCCCTGTTAATGTTACCATGCAACCATGATTTAGTAATGTGAGATACATGTGTGTGTGAGCACAAATATACATACATCTACATGTGAAGTGAGATGAAGGAAAGCTTACCCCAGAGCCCTTTTTCCTCCCAATGGCTTCCTTGTCTCTGATTTTTCCCTGGATTATTGCAGAGCATGGACTCATACGCACGAGAATGCACTGCTGTTATTAAGCTTATCCTAATTTTCCTGTGCACAGATCATGAGGGAATAATAAAGATAAAAAGATACATGTTCATCCACAGTTTTTTTGAAATAAAGGTATAATCAAATGCAATACACCGCTGACAGATTACAACAGCAAATGTAGTTTGGATGTACATGTAATGGTAAGAAATATGAAGTAAGGGGGGGTTTCTGACTCTCAAGACTGAATTTTCTTTTCTGGGTAATTGCATTGTGTCTGGATAGGCATTTAATCCAACCAAGTTTCTGCAGTTTTATAGAGAAAAGCTTTTTGGGGGGAATAGCACAATCTAAATTACTGCTGAATTTAGCTGAATGTGTGTCAGAGATATTTTGTGTAATAGTTTTTGTCGTTGCTTTTTAAATGTATCACTGTGTAGTCAGAAACCTGATTTTCCCTTAGTCTTCATTTTCCTCAGGGTTTTACTGTGTTTTTTTATGTGGAACTTGAAAGACATGGCGAGTATCTCCAAGTTGCCTTAGGCTTAGTAGTATATTAGTGTACGTACTAGCCAATGTAGTGTTTTCAAAAGGTGTGTCTTCACATTTTTATGGGCAAAGGTTTTATCTTGGTTGGCAAACTGATAGTGCATTACTAAGTAGGCACCATTTTGTAATGCTTTGGTATGTGTGGATCATGGATTTTTCCCATTCTGCACCTAAGTCTTCATTTTTCATGAAATCTTTGGTCTAACTTGAAAAATATTGTGGCAATGCATGATTCGTAAGACTGGCAGTTGTGCACTGGGTTACCTGTTGCAGGTTTCTTTTGTAAGATGAGACTTGTAATCCAGGGATGCAGAGAGGAAACAGATGTATGTCACGTTCAACTGTTTTTAAGTGTCTCTTTTGCAAGGGTGGTCTGTGTTGAATTTCCTGTCACAGTTGGCTCACCGTCTAGTGGTCATCCACACATGGGCCTCTGGCTGCTTGGCCATTGTACCAGACCAGTAAAGGTACAAATTCTAAAATAAGGTGCAAGTACATGGGGACGATGGAGTTTGGATTAGATTTAGTCCACATTTCCAGCTTTGTATTTGGCTGCATTAGTATCTCAGGGACTGTTCCTGATGCTGTGGCACTTACAGCCAGCACTGTGATCCTGCTGGAGAGCAGTATCCAGACCAGTGCTCCAAACAGAGAGAAGGTTGCTGCATCCATTTTCCATTTACCTTGTGCATGGTGGGAGTTCAGCTGGCCAGCTTGCTTCCCAGTTATTTTGTTCCTGTTTGCTTGTCCTGTTGTTGGATGCAAAAGGCTGTTGCCCGCATCAGGCCAGGACATGACAGTGTGCCTTTAGAAGGGAGAGCTCTACATCTCTTGGAATAAATGAAAAACAGCATTTCAAGTGATGGTAACAAAAGATTTGTTTAACAAGGTGGCTACCTAAGACAGTAGCTGGGGAAGGCATCTAGTAAATCAGCTGGTGGTAGAAAGAAAACAAAAGAAAGGGCTGCTTCACACCATGTCTGGTCTGTGCAACCCATGACACTGGTCCTGAAAAACAAGAATATGAAATGATCTGTGTGATTAGAATTCACCTTAGAAGTGATGGTTGCCATTGTTTCCAATATCAAGCTGTGAAACTCATGCAAAAGTAAATGGCATGTATAAAAACCTGCTAAAAAGACACTGCAAATGTAAGCATAACCTGCATGTGCTTGGCTCCTCAGCTATAATATCTACTGACAGTAATAACCTGTGGGGTACAAAATACCTGCTGTAAAGTGGCTGTGTTTGGGTCATTTGCAGCGTGTGTGTGTGTGTTACTGATTTTGGCCCTAGGAAACAGTTTCTTTTGCTTGGCTGCAAGTACACAGTTACCTTTTTATTTTGCCTTGTGCCCTGCTAATGAATGGGGCTATGTATGTATGCATGGATGTGTGAATGTGTGGAAGAAAGCGGCTGAATTTGTTCAAAAAATGGTACAATATGAATACACCGAAAATATAAATACTTCTGACAACACTGAGTCAACTCAGGGATCCTGTATGTCCCTAATCCTTCTCCAACTAAGGCAGAGCAGTCTTCTTTTATTAATCAAAAATAAACTTTCAGTGGAATTGATGGAATAGTCAGAACTTCTGGAAGTTGAGTGATTGGTGTTTCCAGTTGTGTCAGCTCTTTGACCCAAGAGGAAAAAGAAGTCTTAGCTTTATTATTACCCTCTTTGATTTTTGTCTTTTTTTTTTTTTACTGTCTTTTTGTCTTTTAATGCAGCAGCCATAAATCTATCCATATGTATTTACAGGGCAAGGAATATAGCAATAGGAGCAACACATATTTTGGAAATATCTGCAGGGTTAGATATCTGCAAAGATACCTGACATAGTGTGATATCTTACCAGCTCTGATACAATCATGACGTCCTTTCTCCCATTTCTCATCTGAACTGCTTGTAGAGGAGAAAATAAAAATGATTAGGTTATGACCATGAGTGGAGCCAATGAGTTAATCCCAGTTTGAAACCAGTATACTTTTGTCTGTCTGCCTCAGCTGGAAAATAGTATGAGCAGTAGACCTCAAGTGAAGTTTGATGTTAGCTTTTTTCCTTTTTCTTTCTTTCTTTCTCTCTTTCTTTCTTTCTTTCGTCCCCAGTGACTGTACATAGTTTTGAAATGCTGCATGCAAAGAAAAGCAAGAGCAAAGGGGCCTGTTTATTGTTTTAAGCCAGAGAGTTCCAAGCAAGGAATTCTTTCTGTTTCTATTCCAACCAATAATTACATTTTTCCACTATAGAAAGTACTTGCTATGTGAAAGGCATTTGTGTCTCAACAGAAGGTATGAGCCTGATTTTTTAATGAGGATTACAAAGGACAGGTGAAAACTGGATCGGATCACTGGCTTTTGTTTGGTTTTATTAAACATTAATTCATACAGGCTTAGAAATGTAGTAATTTCTTGGTAATGATAGGCATGAATTACCTTAAACTACTGAGTAGGTAATTCGAGCTTGTGAAACTCTCTTGTATTCCAAACTTGATCCTTCACTACTTTGCATTTTTAGTAGTTTTTTAATTGTGGAGTAGCAGTAACTGCCCCATCCTACAAGCAGGCTGCCTTTTTGTCCTCGCTTTTATTGGTTCTCTAAAGAGGGGAAGAGACACAGTGAACAAGAAAGGCCACTTCTGAGAGACAGCTGATCATAATACAGTCTTAAATGAAGTTGCCTTGTTGAAAGTACCTTGTCATTGCTTAGCATCCTTTAAAGGAAGAAAGAACAAAAGAAAAGGTCAATATGCAAGAGGAGCAACCAGAAAGGGATGCAAGTGCAAGTGGGGCACCCTGCCATGACCTGCTTGAGATGGGTTTTGCTTAAATACTGCAAGGGACAGAGAATTTAATCTGAATCCTTCCCGTGAAAAGAACGCGCTTCCTTTTTTGGTAGAAAATGAATGAACTGACTTTGGGGCTGGTACTGATTTTCCTCCAACATTGCCTGGATCATTCTTCTGTGGAAGGAGGCAAATCCCATCCCAAAGCTGCTCCCAGCCAGAGAGAAGTGTTAAAAGCAAGGAAGAGCCTTGGCAGAAAGTGGTTGGGGGAAGCTCTGAAGCCCTTGAGTGTTCCTCCAAAGCCTCAGATAGCAAAACACATAGAAAATGGCATGACAAGAGGCTTCCTTGGGAAGGTTCCAGTGCCTGCAGTCAAGGTAGCTGCTGGTCTTCTTGCAGCCTTTCAGCTCAGGTGGTTCCTCCCCAGTGGGATCTAGGAAGCGTTAGAGGCTCATGAGAATGGGAGGGAAAGGGCAGCTTGAGCTTTCTGGCCTTGGGAAAACATTTGGTTTGGGTTGTGTTCAGGAGTTAGAGAGGCCTTCAGGAGCCTGAGGTTATCCTGACTGGATCAGCAGACCCCTGCACTGGGAAAAGAGACACAAGTGCCAAGCCTCAGCTAACGCGTCTTCTCTGGGGCACAGAAGTAGCTGCAGGGTCCAGAGCCCCAGCATGAGTTCCCAGACTGATGGTGTCAGCAATGAAATCACTTCTCAGAGGCTAATTGCTGCTGTAGGGAGAGGAGTGGCCTCAGAAATGCAAACTTGTCATTAAGAGCCAGATTCCAAAAAATACATATTTGCTCTGCTGAGAACAATTTTCCTCTGACTGCTTTTGTACCACTGTCTGTGGAAAGGATATAAAAGGAAGAGTAAGGTTCTCATCTCTCTTCCAAACTTTTATGAGACATAATAAAGACATCACAGGGAAAGTCTCATGTCTCCGGCTGTTACTGGCCTGGACAACTCTGCTGGGGACACTGGTCATCCACCACTGTAAAATAGGCTACCATGTTGTACTTGGGGGGCACTCTATTAGTTTATCCTAAATAACAAGGTCCACGCAACTTATGCCCAAATTTAAAGGGCATTCCTTATGTTATTAATAACACCCAGGTCATGCCCGAGAGTGCTCCAGTGGATGAGTGTTGTTGTGTGGGCAGGTGGAAGTCTGACCTTGAAGCTGCTCCTGCTCTGCTGGCAGAGTGTGTGTAGCTGTACATTAACACATATGGAAAAGGGTCATACAGTCAGGCCTGACCAAACAGCATAGTTGAAATGTGGCCAACCTCGCGATGAGTAAGGGACAGCTGACCTAACAGCTCTATGGGGACGGTGGATCTTGGTGATGTTCCCTGGATTATTTCCTATACCTTGAAGAAATTAAGTTCAGCAGTTCTCAGCAATCAGGGAAAAGAAAGATTTAACTTGCGTAGTACAGTGAAAGCTGATGTAAGTTTAGTTGGTCTATTAAAAATGAGAGTTAGTATGGCAGCAAAGGAGGTGGAACTTCTCAGTGTGGCACCAAATGCCCCTTTCTCTTTATAGCTTCACCCACCTGCCCTGCACGTCCCTTAAAAGATGGGAGAAGCAAAAACACAATCAGTTTTGTTGACAGGTTCTGAAATTGTTTTGGGGCTTAATCACTTAGGTGAGCAATTTCTGCTGCTTCTTCAGCCTCTGAGTGTGCTTTAAAAATCTGCTGCACTAGCTTTTCATCAGTTAAGATAAATGTTTATGAGAGAAAGAAGAAATAAGAATGTTGGGAACATCCAGTAAATAGAAAAGTTTTTGTCTTTTTTCTCCCTTTTTACTCAAAGATTTGCTGTGTCGGCTGGGATTGGTGAGCTCATGATCTATAAATAGGTTCCATCCAGGGAGGAGAGGGAAGAGGCAGGAGACTCTAATTAATTATATAGAAATAGTTGTTTTCACAAAATAAGCAGCAACTCCAAGATGTTTGAAGCCAGGCTCTCTGGGCTTGGGGGTGGGGTGTGCCTACAGCATTTGCTAGTGAGATCATGGAATAGGACAGGAAATCTCTCCCTAATGCCAAAGAAAACTTTCTTTCCCCCCCTAGTTCTTTTTATGAAACAACTGTTGAGGTTCCCCAACTCCCTTTCAAGCTTATTTTCTGATAATGAATCAAAGGATTGATTCAGATCAGACACCCCACTCCCCCAGATCTTCTTATGCACATTTGGCTGTGTGCATGTCAGCGTGCTCAGGTATGTTGTTTTGCTTGCTCATGTAAGCGCTGAGATGATGAGGGTCTTTACCGGTGAAACAGCAATTTGTGGAGCTGCAGAATTTATGATGTGCAACATTCATATTTGCTGATTTGGTTTGTTAGGGGAATATCTGTGTGTTGAAAAGCAAAGGAAAACTTTCAGTCCCTGTGACATCTTTAAAACAGCCTTTCACAATGCACACACAAAATCTGTTTATTCTACTGTATAATTTGATTGGATATCCAATATTCTTCAATCATTGCATTCAACAGGCTAGATAGATGCTAGTTTCATGACAATGTCTGGCTGGGTAAGTCCATATGGAGGCTGTATCTCCCTCTCTGTAATATTTTTCCTAGCAGGTAATGATTAACAATAATTTTCACGCTATAGTTGCTATTGCTCCCGATTTATCATTGACTTGTCCTTCGTGTTTTTCACATTGTCACTTGCATTCCACCTGTGTTTGGAAATTATTTACAGCAGAAGAAACCTGTGAAGCTCACGCAACAGAGCTGTTATGTTAAAAGAGTAAAGCCATCTTAATTTCTTTCCATCATGAACATCTTTTTCCTCCTTATGTGTGATTCTGTCACACACTTTGCTTTGGCATGTGGAGAAGTGCACACAGAAGAGTTTCTGAACACAAGGTGTTTACTTGAAGTTGCCAAGTAAACTACATTTCAAAAAAAAAGGAATAAAACTCATGACATTTTTCCTCTGAGAGTAGAAACTCCCTTAAATGCACAAGAGAATTTTTCCTGGACCTTTGATTGCTTTTGAAGCCATGGCCACCTGTGCCAGACCACTGTAGTCCATTTTCAAAGCTACTATAAGTAATAGGATTTTTTTTTTCCCCTCAGGTTGCGTTGCACACTTGCAGCTCACGAGAGGCCCTGTGGCCTTCCCAGGTGGCCCAGTGCCACCACTGTGTGGCACCGCTGCTGCCTGGGAAGCTGGCCTCAGGGAAGCAGTGCATTCTGCCACCACACGCAGCTTTCCCTGTGCCTTCCTCTGTCCGACCCCTGGTTTGTGCAGTGTTGGGAGCTGGGCGTTGATGACAATGGGTGTTTGAATGCTTTATGCGTTTGTAACTCCTGAAGTGGATGAGCAAAAAAAGGAAAACCAAACCCTAAACCTGCTGGCTCAGTTTGTGAGATACTGAGATTTCCAAACATGAGCGAGTTGCTGATGCCTTCAGTGTTGGCTGTGGGGTGAAGGAGTTGGGGAAGGTCTGTGCTTGGCAGGGTCTGGCCCAGAAACACAGAGGAAATATTAGCTGTCTGTTCAGCTAACAGAGAGTACTGCTGACAAAGAGGCAAAGCAGACATCAGACTACTTGTTATACAAAGAAAACAGAGGCCCAAAGGGCTTTCAAGGATGATAATCAGAGCAACTTTTAAGAGTTTTCTGAGGTAGACCACACCCACCATTTCAGTAATTTCAGATTATTTTTACTTGAATTATTGTATAGCGCCAGGAAAAGTTTCCAGTCGGTAATACCACTGATCCTCTTTGTGTTCTTGCAGCTTTAAAATACCCAGTGAAGCCTCATTTCGGAGGAAAGCTGGTATCTGTGGAATTTTCTGTTAGAAATAGAAAAAACGAGCTGTTGTATGCACAAGAAGGGGCCTCCAAGATTAAATTACTCTGAGCTGCACTTGCTCTCAGTCATAGGGAAACTCAGCCTGAGCCAGTCTTTTTATTTGAAAAAAATCTCCAAGCTTTCATGAGCTCAGGCATCCCTAACTGCTCTGTATGTGTGGGTAAATGTGACCCACATTCTTTAGTGACTTCAGTTACTGTGGAAAGAAAGCACCTCAGTATGCTCAAGGGGTGGCTATTAAATGAATTGACAAATCTTCATATCCTTGAAGCCTCAGTGAAGGCATTAAGAGGATTATAAGGCAGGGAGAGATAAGGGTACGAACAAAATAAAAATTATGCTCTCAAAACCCTAGGGAAACCCACAAGCTGTTGCTAGTATGACTGAAGGGCTTAGACCAAGATTATGAAGAGTGATTTGAAGAAGCCACCTCAATCATCATTAAAGAGGTGAGCCTTTATTTTAGGTTCCTGATGTCGGAGGTGTTTGTGCTACCCAGCTGTGCTAGCTAAGTGTGTAGGAAGCAGATTACCAGCTGTGAACAGACATACGTTCAATGATATCTCCCAAAAGTAAGAAGCTCTTAAAATGCAGGTCAGATCTATGTAATTGTCCTGTTGGGTGGAACAAAACATCCAGATGTTCATCTAAACTCTCATTTGGGAAAGCGTCCCTCTTCACCAAAAGTACAAATTGGAATTACTGAGACAGAAGTATGTGCTTGAAGTCAGAGTCCATGATGAGAATGAAAAACTGTACAAATTTAGCAAAACTGTGTTTTTCCCAGTGCCTAATGTAAGCCTCTAACCCTGGTGCAGGTCAGAGAACCCACATTTCCAAATAGAGGGGAGAGTTAGTTATAAAGTCTATATACTGGAGAGTATATAGTAGATAGATGCATAGTATCTAACTTTTGAGACTTAGCATAGCATGAAGTGGACAGTGCAAGTAGCCCTCCTTTGAGATGTTTTCTTAGTGTTTTTGTTTCAGGACATCTCGGATGAGGATACTGTTCATGGTGCCCTGTAATGTCAAGTGTAGTAGTTCACAGACAGGCATTACAGAACAAGAAAATCAGTAACAACAAGAAAAGCAATAACAAGAGTATGGGCTCTGGCAACAAGTGCAGGGTTCCTCAGTATTCACTCCTGTCGTTCTTCTTTTGTACCCTTTGGAAAATGTGCAGCAGCATAAAAAAAAATAAAAAGTTGAATAAATTCTCAACCTCTTCAAAACAGGAGTGTTCTGCCAACATATTATCAGGGCTTCCAGGACATTTTCTCCTCTGTTCTGGAGTATATGTGCTAGTAGCCAGGATTTGCAGGGGAGACTTTTTTCTGTCTAAACAGTAACAAAAACCTTTAATTTGAGTATAGCAAAGAAAAGAGAAATATAAACTGCTGGTAAATGTATTTTCTAACAAGTTGGGGTTTTTTCCTTCTAAAAAAATAGACAGATTATCTTAGCGATTCTGCAATGAAGATATTTTCAGTGCCTTTCATTAGTGGTTTTAATCCATTAAAAAATAACAGCTAATCAGAAGAGTATTTAAAAGGGTGAAGTCAACTCTGGCACACATAATCAACAGTATTGAGAGCAGTACTGAACTTACCCCAAGTTCAGAAGTTAATATAACTTTCTGTTGACTATCTTGGTATGAATTTATTAAAAAAAATTAAATTAGAGCCATATCTGACACATCCTTTTGCAAGTTTAGTATTGCTCTGTTGCATCTCCCTGTTGACATTTCAGATGTAGTATCTGCTAGTAGCTTATGTGCTTAGAAAAGCAGAGAGCTAGCAGGCCATAAATGAGTGTTAGGATAGTTGAATTAACACCTTCTCTGAGAGAGCAGTGGCGAGTGCAAAATTAACACAAGTGACCTATACTTTTATATTAGTTTGCTTTTGCTGATAGTCGTAATTTGGTAGAAGAGTTGTCAGATAGATAAAAGCCTGGTACTGGAGATTGTTGAAGGGGAGTTAACGGGATGGGGGAGATTACTTAAGGAGATGCTTGAGGCAAGGAGCTCGCAACCAGTCATGGGAGGGAGATGAGGGGTGGGAGCAAGTTGAGGAAGCGTATTGATGACTCTGGGTTGACGCCAGCATCAGTTCAGAAGAGTTGTTCTACCTTTGGGGAAGAAATGAATGACCCTAAGGGTGGGGAAAAATAAAAGCAGAATATGATTATATGAGCTGCCAGAGCAGGCTCAGGAAGGTTGGAGGGTTTTGGTTGGACATAAGTGAGGCAGAGAAGGGTGTGGGTGTATCAGCTGATCATTGTCATCACATACAAGCTATGCAAGACTCCCTTGGGGAAAAAAACCCATATGTGATCTGATTTGAAAATCAGGTGAAGTCAAGGTGAAGCTGAGGAAGTTTCAATGTCCTTCTTTGGGCCGTGCCATTTCACATATGGTGGCCATTCTTGGTCATCCGCATTCAGGAAGAGGGAGCTCAATTAGGAGCGACATGTTGCATTGGTATGTCAACATGAACACTCTTCCCAGAGGCAGAGTCTCTGACCTGTGACTGTGTTTTACCCAGAACCAGGCAACCTTTCTTCCACCAGCAGTTCTCGCTTACTGTTTTCTTAAGGCATTCTCTTTTCCTTCTTAAATCTTAGATTTGGCAGTTAACCAAGTTGAAAAGGACCCTTCAAGGTCAAAGTAAACAATATTTAAGAAATCTTCTAAAAATATTTGTTTCAGGAGGAGGGGGGACAAAGAGCAGCTGTTTTGGAGCAGGGTTCAGTTCTAATAAGGGGCTTTTTGCAGGATCATACCTGAAGTAATCTGGTCTTGTGCTCCAGCTGGCACTGGTCCTGCCCTTGTACCATGAGAAAATTGGGCCCATCAAATGCTATTAAGGGAAGACAGGCTTTTTAAATGCCAAAATACATGCAGTGAAAGACTTACATGGTATGACCTGTTCTAGTACTGACAAGCTCTTTTCTTACTGATGACCTACCTTATGTGGCCTGAAAAACGTGTGGTTCAATTGCAGTCCAGTCATGATCTCTGTGATAGGAAAAGAGCAAAATCTGGAGTAGTTTGATGTTTTATATCCCCAGATAATCAGCTAGGTGAAGCCAGCAAAAGGATACTGCCCGTGAGTTATTCCAGGGTAAGATAATGATCCCATAATCCAGCATTCCATCCACGTTAAAATGCTTTACTCATGTTGAAATGCTTGCTAGACCAAGCTGAATGCAGTGTTTTAAGCATTCAGCTTGATCTAGCTTGTTTACCTTTATTAAAAAAATTAGTCTGTGAGCACCTTACTTTCTTCTGGCAGGTATCTGACTTGTTTTGGGCAGTAAGGACTTGACAGCATGTAGTGTGTGGGTTAGGGACAAGAATAAGGGGAGACATTGCTCCTAGGCACATCCCATGTTGTCAGCCTGTAGTCAGATATACCTAGAGCTCCCATGTTCAGCAGCTGCCTGCTTCTGCTGAGACAGGTACTGACCAAAGATGCCCATGGAGGAAACAGCTGGTGTCCCCCAGTGCAGACTGCGTGGTTTACCAGGTGAATATCTGAAAGAGCAGAGAGATGGGAAGAACTGGGGAAGAACATGAGCATTGCTGAAATTTCTTCTCTCTCAAGTCTCAAAGTTAGCAAATAGCAACATTCCCGGGTTGCTGCTTCTAGGCACTATATTAATATGATCATTACCAGCTTCCTGCACTACTTAGTTGAAACCATGCATAATATTTACATTTCAAAACACTTATGTCTGGAAGTAAGGCCATTTTGTTACATCTCTGCTTATACCCCCAATCACATACCCCAGGGATTATGTTTGACAGTATTATGCTGCAGAATTTGGGTTGAGTTGTTTCCCCATGTGCCCCTTATGATGGAGTTCAAACTTGACTGTTTCATTGCTCCTGTTATAATTGTCAGGAACTTTTCTTTCTGTGATAAAGGACTTTGAGAAACAGACTGTGAGCCAGCCTGAGCTTCATGTTTCTCATACCCAGGTCTGCATTTGTTATGCAGTAATAGAACAGCTATCTGGCTAATTAGCTGGCTATTTATCTGATTGACTCTCCTAAGAATATGAAATGCTGTGAAATGTTTCAGAAAGAAAACAGTTTTCCAGATAAAGCTTCACACTGTCTCGTTGGAAGGGAAAATTTCAACCCCTTTGGCTATGTTTTCTAAGCAGACTAGAAACTACTATGGAAACTCATGCAATAAGATGGGTTCTCAGCTGGGTTATATTGTCATAGAGAATCATTGCACAGTAAAAGTGTTACCTAACATCAGTGAGAAGTGGCATCCAAAATTTCTGTAAGCCCTGAGTTGCGCTGTTTCTGTTCCCTATTTGTTAGATAAGACAGCACGAACCCTTAAGCCTGCTGGAATAGTGTGAAGATTGAATTTATTTAGTGCTTACAGAGTGCCCACATGTTACAGAGCTGAACACCATAGGAAACCCCATGAAGAAACAATTTTTTTCTCTCTCTGAAACAGTGCGTGCTGCAAATAAATTAGCCTGAAGCCAGACAGTGAGCAGTGAAGGAAAAACAAAATGTTTACTCCTTAGCTGAGCTTCTCCATCCTAATCACAGAGCAAGGCAAGGGGTCCATGGGAAAAGTTTTCTGGGTAGCCTGTGTAATTTGGAAATGTGCGGAAGGCTGAACCAGTGTGGTGCAGGCAAACCTATCTCTGCTGTTCCCTAGCATTGAACAATTTGACTTTGCAGCATTAATGGAATCACAAAACATCTCAAGTTGGAAGGGACCTATAAGGATCATTGAATCCAACTCCTTGCTCCTTGCAGGACTACCTAAAACTAAATCATATGACTAAGAGCATTGTCCAGATGCTCCTTGAACTCTGACAGGTTTGTGCCATGACGACTTCCCTCGGGAGCCTGTTCAGTGACCAACCGTCCTCTCAGTGAAGAACCTTTTCCTAATGTCCAATCCGAACTTCAATAATGTTGTATTAATATTAGTCATTAAACTGGATGTATGCTAATGAAGCCAGAAGGTCGTTCAAGTCAATCTTACTGCGTCCATTAAGCTGTTGCAAGCAACAACAGCAAAACCAGCCAATGCAACATTATCTGTCATTTCCTTAACAGCCCATTATAAAACAACTGTCATCTGCCTGCCTGCTATCAGGGCTGCAAAGGCAGGCAGCCACCAACATGCACAGTGAAGAAGTACTGCACTTCTTCCATTATCAAGATGAGAGTTCTTTCTATTATCCTGTTTTTTGACATCTCTGAAGGGATATGGCCTTGAGGAGAGGAGGCAGCCTCTTGGGTCTGTCTGGTCACTGTCACCACCAGACAGCTATGTAAATAGAAACCCCTCTTGAATGAACAGAGCCTGTGAGTTGATGAAAGAAAGTTCATAGGTTGCCACAGTTAGACAGCAAGGGACATTTGAACAACACAGAACCAAGAATGTTCCCAGAGGAAACAGCTATGAAATTTTTCATTTGGTTACGCAGCTGCTCAGAGTTTGTGTTCACTTGATCACTCGCATAAAACTGGAGAACCTCCCAGATTGCCAAGAGGAAAAAACAAGTGAAGGCAATGCTTCACCCATGAAGCACTTGTTCTGCTGTTTTGTGTTAAATGGAGGAGAAAATCTACCACAGCATATGAGAACGGCAGCTTTGTACAAGTGAAGCTAGATGTTTGATTTGCTGGGCAGTGCCATCTTTTGTATTTCTGGAACTCGAAGCCTACTGAAGATTGCAAGGAAACAAATCCATAAAGAAGCTGAATGTGGAGGCAACTGCTCTGGTATTTGAGTAGTACTGGAGTAATATCACGCCATTAAGCATCTCCAAGCATGCATTAATTTTCTCCTTACATTATTTTCTTTTCATATGAAACTAGTGAAATACTGTCTGAGTCAGATAAGAAAGGTAGCTTTAGGTCTATAATTTTCTGTAAATGAAATTTGAACCTGATTTTGAACCATGATTTTGAAGATAAAGGAAACCTTGTCTTTCAGAAATCACAGGAAGATCAAGAATCTGAATGCTGTCAGACTCATAATTAGGATAACAGTAACGTCTGTAGAGCACTAATGTTGTGCTTGGGTCAGAATGTGAAAGGCAGAGGGGCATTTCCTGGAGATGGTTTAGGAAGCTACTTCCACATGTGCTTGTTCCAGTTGAGAATGGTACTCATGTAAATTTTAAGTGCATACTTAAAGCAGAACTCATATTTGAAGTGATTTGGGAAGTGTACGTAAGGAGACAGAGCCTGGCCTTCACAAACTGCTGTAGATACTGAAAATAGGTCAAATAAATCATATGTCCTGTAGCTAAATGATTCTCAGCTACATGTTTAGAGTAGAGTTAATTTCTAGATTCAGATGTCTAAATTTAGGCATTCATATTGTAGCTGCATAACATCAATACCATAGCTTCAGTGATGATCTAGTCAATACCAGGGCCTGGAGAGGTATTCAGCCCAGTCTAAATGAAACATCTGCATTTGGTCTGCTGAAATATTTTTTACATCCATTGACTATGATGGGAACAGTGACACCTAGATCACATATCAATCACTTTCTGTGTAGGCAACTAAAAGTGCATATCAGATTCAAGAGCTGAATCCCATTCCTAAAGTTTAGTGAGATGAACTTGTCCACAGTGACAGACTATAAAAATGTTCCCTGATAATCTGGAGATGAGAACGTGCTAACCTGGAGCCAGACATTTGTTTTATGGAGCAATGAAACACTCTCCATTCAACAGAAGTATTTCTGTTGTTGTAGTGGAGTTACCAGTTGAGCAGGATAGGGCTGCTCTAACCTTTTTCATTTGCGTTAGTGACAGTGTTCTTAATCTGTCAATGTTTAGCATGAGGAGAGGCTCGTCCCTCTACTTTATCTATGCCACCATTGTATCACTAAAGAAAGATAGGATCCATACCAAAGTGGCTCATCCTCTGGACCAGAGAAAGAGGTCAGGGCAGTGAATGACACCAGGACCAGATTAACGCTTTCTCCAGCATCTGTGCATGGCATGGTTTGGTCACCGTCGCCCACCACAGTTCTCTCTTTATGATACTGGTACCTGGAAAAACTACCTTGGAGAACCTGTATTTTGGACCATTTGAAAGCTGTCTTTTAATAAACAGAGGGAGCAACTGATGGTCTGAGTTATCCAAGAACTTGGGCTGATCCCCTGACTCTAATGTGTTTAGTCATGCAGTATTTCCCTGTGGTCTGTCTCTTGGAACAATGTTCTGATGGTCGTCTTCTTCGCAGTGCTGGTCTGACTGAGGTGGAATAAGGAAGTACAACACTGCACTTTTCCTTACTCAATGAGTACTAGTTTTCTGGAAATAACAGTGCGATGGTGGGAAATGTTTAGTTTTCTACGACACTTCATCACAATGGTATTTCTTAGTAATCCCCTTTTTCTCCCCAAATCTATCATCTCATGGTCGTCTTTATTTTCTTACAGGAGGAGCTGGGCATTGCCTGTGAGTTGCTGGAGTCAGACTTCCTCAAGTGCAGTGTGGGATTTCCTTTCATGAGATCGAAATCTAGGGTAATGTTGTGATACTTGCATTTGAAGAGTGATGGTCCGTTCATCTCTGTCTCCAAGGAGTGGCTGGAAAGGCAACTGCTTTGTTAAATGTCTGTGATACTTTCTGTAGCTTTCTAACCTGGATATCCAAGCCTTTCACAGTTACAGAAAGTAACTGCCCTCTTTCTCACCAGATAGAGCCAATGACAGTACCCTGTGCACTGAAATACAACGCTCTTGAAAAATGATGCAAGAGTTGCAGCTATGAAAAACTTACATATTTCCTCTGCAGAAAATTAGAAAAGGACTCTCTGTCTTATTTATGTTGCCTTATTCTGGTTTTATTTTTGTCTTCTGTCACATAAAGTGCAACTGAATTTGTACAAATTACAATGAAAATGTCTTAATGACTTTTTCATATTATGGTCTCCTGGTAGCTTTTAAAGATTATTTTGTTCAGTAATAGAAGATGAACTCCCTCATAATTTTTAGAAATCCAGCTGGGTTCTGTCTGTCACTAAACTGAGCTGTACAAATGACCAACCCAGAAAGGTGAGAAGATGAGGAATAACTTCAGGATGACCTGAACACAATGAGTCTGGAATTTTTCAGAAAATTTCAATTTCAAAAACTAATCCTTTTCATTTGAATTCACATATCCTTTGACCTGACATGAAATTTTTTGTTTTATGTGTTTTATTGACTGTAACATGCTTTTTTGAAACATTTAAAATGATTTTAAATGGAATGGAAAAATAAATGCAGTAGCAAAATAGTATCTGTAATGTAAGAATTTCAGTGTTTTGCTTCAGAATAACATAGTTGGGTTATCTTCAGGTTTTTTTCAGCAAGCCATTCAAATTAGCATGAATTTGGAAACTGTTTCATTTGGCCAAAAACTGTTTTGGAGTTAGGTAGAAAAGTTGTTGCATGGAGAAGTTAATGTAGTGCTACAGTGGTCATCAAAGGAGATTCTCTTTTTGAAATTAGCACCTGATTTTATCCATTATGATGGGTGGCCTGAATGCTGCTTTAGCTTGTGCTGGTTGCTCCAAGTCTCTGTGCAGGTTTATGGTGTGATCTTTATTCCTCCAAACGATCTCTTCACCAGCAAGTAACATACAGATTGGTGCTGAGGTAGTTTCAGGTAGTGATCCCGTTATACTGGAAGCCTCTTCCCCTGGCAGATGATCTCCTCAAGAAAATCTTTGAATGGCAATTCTACTAAAGGCCTTTTCATAATGAAAAATCGGACTCTCCAGTATTTGAACAGAGACACAATTGTTAAGATTTAAAAGCTACTCTACAGTAGAGGAAGCTCTCTAACATCTGTCAAAATACCCTACTTTTGTACAGCTAAGCCAGTAACGTATGTGAAGTTTCAGAATAAATACATTTTAAAGCAATATACAGTGTCTCTAAATACCGCTTTTTCTTTGTGCAGTATGAGTTCAGTGTGATCTTTGACACAAGCCACTTGTCTGGGCAAGAAGAAACGCTTACCTTCCTTGTCACTGCCCAAAGGTAAGGGAACCTTTGCATGTCTTGATGACTTGGATATTCTTTGTCGTATGAAGTGTGCATTGCATATGCTTGACAGTGATGTGGTATTAGTTGTAGACAGGTGTATGTGTAGTAAATGAGGTTAAGTTACTGGGGCTAAATGCATATATTTTGGTAATACAGAGGAACCATGTGATCCAGCTTCCTGAAAAATGAGGTAGGATGATACTTAGGCTTTCTTTGCCAGGCAGTTGCAATTCTGAAGGAGCATTTTGTGTTCTCAGTCGGAAGGCCCTTGTGTTTCTGTGCCCATCCCTTTGGGCCCCGTATCAAGCTCAGCTCAGCTGCAGTTGACAGTCAGCACCAGGCAGACCCATTTGTTCCAGCATTTGAATGAAATAAGCATGCTTGGATGCAAACCAAAAAAGATAAATGCTTTCATCAGATGGTCAGGGATCTCACTGACAGTTTCCAAAGTTGCATGTCTATTTTTGCCCCCTCTGGATCTTCAGTGAGCTATGACAGACTGCGTGAAACAGCTGAATAGGGTACTTCCCCAAGGGCACTTGGAGCAGGCATTGAAGTAGGGTGATGCCAAGTATGCATGCACAGGGATTTTATCTCGGGCAGAGTAGAAGGTGTGACGTGTGCTCTGTGCCTCCTAAGATGATGTGCCACAAAGAAGCAGACTCTGCAGGTGATTCAGTCACAGGCAGTGTCAGGGTGTGTATGGGAACTGACGGTAGCACAGCTGCATTAACCTGGGCCATGAACTGCTGCTCTGACATGCTGGGGGTGTGACTGGTTCCTGCTTCCACTTACTGTGTAAGTGGGCCAACTTCATACTCTCCCGTGTCAAAATCAGGATCTCCAGCCTGAATTCTCCTTCCCAATTTGATCACACCTCACTGACTGGCTGGATATGAGAGACAAGATGCAGCAGTTGCTGAGTTCCTGCTCTCATAAGGCATAGTCCTCCCCTGCAGTAACAGCTGTAGGTCAGAACAAGATCCTGCAGCACGTGGGGCTGGTATGAAAGGCTGAAAGTGAGATCTCGCACCAGAGAGGCAAGACCATGTCTTGCATCTTAGAGAAGTTCTATTCTCCAGGAGAAGTTCATTGTGTGTTCACATGATCCCATGATGCTTCTAGGTCAAGAAGATGCATTAGTATCTGCTAGGTGAATGCTAGCTGGTGCAAAGATGGGTCAGCACCACTTTAAATTTGTCTGGCCAGTGTTTTCCAGATTGTACCACTCATTTCCCTGCCATGGATAGCACAGAGCTTTCCTCTATAACCTCACTCCTCAGATTTCTGTGCCCTACCAGTGAGAAGGGTTAGTCAGTGCCTTTAGATGGAGCAAAGAAATAAATAGTAGTTTGTACACGTAGTACGAATGCTCAGAGGGGTTAAGAGAAAGTTTCTCATTTCAGAAGGATGGGTGGGAGGACAGTTGTGTTTTGAAGGATTCAGCTGAACCTCCAAAGACAACCGTGCAGGTCCCAGTGCTGATTTCCCTCATTTTCTCTGTGACTTTGGGCACATTGCTCAATTCCCTCGCTGTCAAGTAAGTGTAATAAAATCTTTCTACCACAAGAGTTGCAGGAAGCCCTGGGGTAAAGTGAGTGATAAGGAAATGCAGAGGAAATGTCTGTGCTGTGGCCAGACTGCAATGAGTAGGCACATTGTTTCCACACAAAACTGGAGCTAGTTTGGCAGAAATGGCTGGACGCAGAGAAGCTATGCCATGCTGTCATGGGAAAGTAAGTATTGCCCTTCAAGTGGCCACTTAAGCCTGTCCCTTGAAGCTGCAAACTTGGCAGCAGCATCTGTAATGAGAGACTTGTTCAGTAGTGGGAGAGATCAATTGGAGAAAGAACTAAACATTATGTTACGTTTAGTCTTTTTGTTTACAAAAAAACCCCCAACAAACCTTCTTCTGTGCTTCCTGGCATGAACTGTTTTTCTAGAGCTAGGTTCACTGAGCTATATTCCCCTTTTCTGACAGTACCTTTGCTCCATTTGAAACAGATAAGCAAATACCCATGAACCCTGTACAGAATCTACTTGCTTATTCTGCTTGCCACCGTGGTATCTTAGTATTTGTGTTGGATGAGAAACATCTCCATTTTGGACTCTTCTTTGAGCCTATTCAGAGGAAAAGCTTTTATTAAGTGTTTTTTTCCTGGGACTGAAAGTTTGTGGGTTTTTCCATTTGGGCCATAGTTTTATTAGCAGACATGGCCAATGTGTCAGTTGCAGAAAGCTGAGCTGTATCTATGCATGTATGTAGCCAGCAGGCTCTGTTTTTGTAATCTGAGCAACTCATCATCTGCATGGTATCACTTGGGATGTTACTGCCTGCTGTTGCCTCAGTGATACTGTCCTTAAATCAATAGGGTCCTCTCTTTTGTTTTGCCAGTTTGATTTGTGAGTAAATCCAATGAACTGCAACGCAAAAGTGATTCCAGAGTCACTGCTGAAGAAATTGGAAATTTATGTAACATATCCTTCAGAACTGGTCTTCTGAGCTGTCACCCTCCAAGCAGACTCACCGTCAGAATTAGAATAATTACAAGTTTGTGTGTTGGACATGCATTTCAGGAACCTTTCCCAGACTTCGTACATAAGTGTTCACACTGAAATAAATTGACTCAAATGAGATGATTGCTCACTTTTCTTTCCTCCTTCTGCTTTTGACCAGTTGAGGCAACTGCCTTTGAAAATGTAAAGTAAAAGTGCTTTCATTTTGGCAACTAAGTAGAGGAAGAGGGGATGCAACTGCTGAGAGGTTATGGCCAGTTCAGTAGGAGGGTCTCACCCAAAAAGCTGCTTGTAGTGGCACCAAGTTGGTGCTATGGTACAATGCAGGTACAATGAAAGCGCAGTTTCATTTACTGAGTCAAGACGCTCTGTGGGGTGTGCATATCCCTCCCAAACTGATGTACAGTCAGGCTGGGAGAAAATGAACCCTTGCATAGGAGTCTAAATGTCCTTCTTTCTCTCCACTATGTTTGATGGCTGCTGTAGTTTCGCACTGCTGTTTGAATTCATACATTGCTCCAAGATAGGTTTTTTGGTGTGACCCTGCTCATGTCACAGCCACAGAGGAGCAGCCAAAAAACACGTGCTTTATGTGTGTGCCCTTTCCGATGTGGGTGAACAAATGTAACTCTTAATCTTTAAGAGGCTTCTTAAGGAGAGCTGACATCACTCAAATAGAGAGGCTAAGAGTGCAAGGCAGAGAGATGGTAGCTGTGAAACTGTGTGATATATTGCAAAGGCTGTCAATTTACAGCATGTTTATTTTTCCTTTCTGGCACAGTGGAAACCTAGAACACACTGAATCTCTGCATGATAATACTCTAACCCTCTCAGTGCCCCTGATGCATGAAGTGGACTCATCTATCAATGGGTAAGTACCAGTCACCAAATGAAAACAACAAAAATAATAATAAACCTAACAATAACATTTGAGTCTCTTCCAGTGAAAAACTGAATTCTTCTCTTTGTTTACATGTAGCCAGACTGTTGCTTTTTCCCTGTTTCCCAGACTCCGGAAATACAGACAGCCTCCTTTATTATCTGGGAATTTTATTTGTCATGCCTTTCATTCCAACACTGTACCTCTTTCTCACTCCTTTCTAGCTAATGCTAATTAGTTACCATCACATTTATAGTAGGTATTTTAGTGATCATATTGGAATGCACATGATTCTGTAGATATGATGGACCTTAAAATAAAATAAAAAGAGAAATCACATCTTGTTCCTTAGGGCATGTCTTTAAGGATATGTTTGAGAATCACCGGGCCAAAGGTCAGGGTCAAATGTTCTGGGATTTTAAGGAGCTTGGTGGAGTCTAGCTGTTTGCCTTTCTGTTTAATTTCACAATCAGAATTCACTTCTGCTTCTGTTCATTTTCCCACTCCCTCTGCTCCCTCATCTGCGAGGTGTCTGAATACCAACTGAGGAACATCACTCACCCTTTGACTGACATACTTGTTTAACACATAGCTGTGGTCCTCTCCCTGGGGCTGCACATGTGCAAGTTCCTGCCTTTGTACCCAGGGGTCTTCCCTTCCACTTCTGCATTACAATCTTAAGTCTAGAATGAAAGATTTGTGGTCAGTCCCACCAGACAGACCATCCTCTAGCATAGACAGTGCTCGAGTTGGAATTGGGGGACCTGGTTACTGGAGGTGAATTAGCATCCATGTAGACTGAAAAGTTGACATTCATTCCTAATCTGGGGAAGCAAAAACTCATCAGCAGTGTCCCCAAGAGGTCAGTGTCTGTTTTAGCCACCATTTATGGCAACCCCCAGGAAATACATGTTGTCTAAGTGACCAGTGCAGGTTGGCATCAGTAGAAGTCAAAGATTCCCTTGACCAGCATGCTACATGTGTAGGAGCAAAGTTACCTGCACTGACATGTGATTTGGCTGAAGAAGAGCTGGGTGAACTCAGATGCATGGCCTAGTCTGGGGTTTACCACATAAGGCCAAATTCCCCTCTTGTTGCATAGAAATAAAACCTCTTAATTACTGCCACAATAGTTGGAACGGGTAGAAGATATGCTTGAGCCTGCTCAGAGAAGAGCACTGTCAGACCTCACAAGTTGACTAGCAAGGACAAAAGTCTCCTCTATATTGAGAGTACAGTCTCAACAGCATGTTCTGGAAGTTTCTGAATGCTTTCATTGTTACAGATTGTGTAGAAATTTAACTCTGTATCCCTTGCTTCTTGATGCTTTGATACAGATGGATTTTTGTACACCTTTACAGATATGAATGCTTTCATCTCTGTCTTTAGATCTCTGTTTGTCACCTACAGAATACTGCATGCCAAAAAACCTGATAAAAATTGGGCTCTTTTCTTTCTCTTCAGAATGTACTTTTTTAAGCACAAGGTCTCTGAATTTATAAGCCCCACCCAACTGACTATGTGGATTATTTTTTCTTTCTTATAGACAAGGCTTAGTTAATTCAAGTTCACAGAAATGTCCAGCTACCAAGGAAAAGTTGGGTTTATTGGAGGGCACAACATTCCCAGGCATGGTAATATTAGTAATAATCTTTTTTGGACAGTGTATTTTTAAAGCTTATTTTTATTAGCTATCCTGCATTTGAGTCTACAAGAGCAAACTTCATCCTTAGTCATAAATAGCCCGGAAGGGCTTGCACCGTTTGGGAGGAGCCTTCTGGCACAATGCTGTAAATGGGAGGAATAAATATGTCTCTCACTGTTTCCCCCTAGCAATCCCTGGCATAGGAGGCAGGCAGGAAAAAAGCAGATGTATGTGTGTATAGGATATATATAACCCTAACAGGCTTAAAATCCTGTCTCAAAAAACTCTGACTCAAAAGGACAGCCTGGGAAGGAAGCAGAATTTTAGGCAGTCCCTGACCAAGGTTTGTCTGAAGTTACACCAGGACCCTTTCCAGCCAGTGGAGCAGCCTGAGATTAGAAGGAGGCACAAAGAATGCTTAAAGCACTCTTAGTCCTCTTCTGCAGAATTTCCAGGTACTGTGTTGTGTTTCCAAGTCTTTCTGATAAAACCTTACTGCGTTTTACTTTGTGGTAAGAGTAGTCAAGGAGACTTGGCCTGTGCCACTGTAGTTGAAAGCACGTTATATCCCTCTCTACTCTTCCCTTCAACCATCTGCTAATCATAAAGGTAGTAAAGCTCAGATAATTAAAGAAGTGTTTATTCCTGCAATGCTATGTAAATGGTAGATAAAATTGAAATGTTACTTTAGTTAATATGTAACTGAAAGTATTCCTATTAGTAACTGTTCCTTCAGATTAACTTGGTAGTGCAATGATTTCCTGTGTTACACAAGCTATAGGACTTGCACAAATCATCCATGGCAGGAGGCCCTGGAGAAGAGGTTTTGTGATAGGAAAGGAGAAAAAGAAATAAGATAAGTAATCAAAAGAAGTCTACTTCAAAGATGTGATGTTAACCCGGGTCAGTTGAGATGCTGCTTGTGTAGTCTAGTGCTGTCAAGAGGAAATCAAATCACAAATAATAGATCAATGTAACATGGTCCCATAGAATGTCACATGACCAGAAAGCAAGGGGTGCAATTCAGCTTGCCACAAATATATTTAATTTTGATGACAAATGCAGCTTACTAAATCTGTCTTGATCTTTCAGAGAAGTCTTCCCTACTTCATTTTTCTACGGTGATTCTGTGGAAGCATCCAACTTTGTTCAGTTGGAAAACCACGAATGCCTTTTCCAGTCTCTCAACTTCACACTGCAGGTAAAACTGATCCTTATTTTGACTGCTTTCCTGCTTGACAGCACATTCTGGTTTTCTATCTCTTTTATTCTGAGTGTGGTATGGGCTTTGGCACATGTTTCTGAATCACAGTACGCTGTGCAATGCATTCTTGATTGGATGCCATATTTACAGCATGCAGGGATAATATATATTTCCTTATCTGAATATATTGTAACAAGAATTGCAAATAGGACATCTCACTTCCGTAGGAATGAAACTGCTACCATTTGTTTCTCTTTTACCTTTCATCACATGCTAAGTAAAGAGCTCTAGTTACTCAAGTGCCACATCTTGGATGCAGTCACAAGTTCAAAAGGGAGGAGTAATTCTTTTCAGTGGCATGGTCATTGAGCAGAGGAGTGGCAGCTTTTATCCATGAGTACAAACACATACCCGTGCAAGGGATTCAGACTTGCTAAATGCCCTGGTATGAAAATGTTTATAGCACTAATGATAAGAGTACAGTACAGGGAAGAGACTGTGACACTAAAAAGACAGGTGTGAGAAGGTTTCATTAAATGTCTCATAGATCTCAGTATTATTCAAGTATTATCTATAGATTACACTTCACATGGCAGTTAGATGGGTTCCTGATGTAGCAAAATAGATGGATGATTTATTATAAAAAACTCTTGTGATGAGGCCAAAATGAACTTGTCTCACTACCGTGACTTTATTGCAAGCACTTCAAATCCTTTCTGACCGCTAGATGGAACTAGGGAATGATAAATCATGCAGTGTGGGGGGGGAATCATTTATTGTGAAAAATAGTCTTTCGCCTTTTTTCCCCCTTTCGTTCTCCTAGGCACGGATGCCACTCAGCTCATAATGAATAACACATGTCTGCCTCTGTGGACAGACTGTGGTCCAGAGCAATTAAGCCCCCACTGTCATGCAGTGCCCTTAGCTATTTACCGAAAAGGAGTGAAAGCAGGATTTCAGGACATTAAAGCTTTTGTGAACCAGGCTATTAATTCTTGTGATTCTGATTTTGTTCTTGAGGGTTTATAGGTCTTCCCCTCCCTCCCCCTCATAGCCAGTTATTGGTTAAAAACAGATAAAGAACACATGTACTGATGCTTTAACTAGATGCATATTTTCAATAAAACAAAGTGATAACATATAAGGGAGAATCTCTATATTGGCAGAGCCACCATTTGTCCTGCCTCATCCTCTTGTCTCATGCACACCCTTACAAGTTGCAACATTAATGATTTTTTTTCCATATAGAAGTAGAAAATTATACTGTAACAAGTCACAGTTCTGTTCTTCAGTAACATGGTAAACCTCATAACTGTGTGTGTCAGAGAGAAAGGGTAGAGTTTCATAACGGACAAAGCACGGGTTGTATCACTGCTTAATTGTTTTTAATGATTTGCCTGCCATTTATTAAACTTCTCCAGCAGAGAAAAGTAGTAGTTTCTTAACCAAGAAAAAGAGATGATTTACAAAAATATGAGGCTTTATAGCTGTTTTTATATGTGAAAATTTATACCAGGTCCAGTGTTAATAAGGAAACAGATCTATGCATGATTTTGGGAAGGTAACAAGATGTGCAATGAAAATGTCTTTTCTGCATTAACTCTTATATCTGATCTCAGTGAGATAATCAAGTTTTTTTAAATGTCTAACACACAACATTGTATTAGTATTTCACTCAGCGTTTATCATGCTCCATTGTAGTAGGATTTCTTCCCCTGTCTGGAACCTCAGGGTTTTTGTAAGGATTTGGCATTGTGAACCGATTCCCTTTATCAGTCAGGCATTTCTTCAAATTTAAACAGTGTTTGAAGAATTAAAACCTGTTGGTTTTAATATTTGTACTTTACATAATTAACAACTGCTTGCTACATCTTTTGACAGACTGTCTGAGTGCAGATAAATATTCTAATGGGCTTAATGTTTTTACTGTATGCACTTATATATGTGTTCTTAGAAACAACCAGGAAATATTTTTCCTAATAAAAAAATGTAGATAGACATGAAAACTTATTTTCATTGAAATTTTTCCATGGATTGTTTCTTTTCAGCAAAAACCCACAAATTTTTGATTTTTCACTGGATACGCTTCAGTGGTGGACTAGAAATTCTTTGAGTTTTTGTTGAAAATTTGGGGGGGGTGGTGGTGGTGATAGAAAGCCAATGTTTCCCACTAGAGTTTCATTTAATTGGAAACCCCAGAACTTGAATGGAAGTTGTTCATATGCATTTCCTGGCAACTCACTCAGCAAACCCGCAGTCCGGTAGTGACAATCATTATTACTTTGGCTTCTGCTCCATAAGGAAAACATATGCAGAATATAATGCAGTGGTTACCAGATGGAAATGAGAATGTTAACTGAGACAGCAATATTTCTTAGAGTCTTCCGGATGGTATTACCAAAACACTCAAAGAGTACTAACAGTGTCTCTGTATATAAAGTAGTAGTCTCATGTTATTTGTATTGATGACTGGCAATTATCCTGCAAAACTGCTTCTCACTTGATATATGAGCTGTGCCTAAAGACTGTTAGATAAGCTAAACCTTTGACTTCGTCCTGATACTTACAGAAGAAGTCTTAGTCTGAAGATATTGAAAAGCTTGCATAGTATTTGAATTTTTTTTCAGATTTACCTTTACTCCCAGCTCTGGTTCTATAGTAGTTTCCCATTTATGAGCAGTCATATATGTAATTTTTTTTTAATTTTTTTTTTTTATACATTTGTATTCATCTTTGTTGTATAGGTTTACAATGCTGGACCAAGCAGTCTCCCTGGAGCTTTTGTTGACATTTCATTTCCAAACCGCCTCTCTGCCACTGGAGCTGAAATATTTCATGTTCAGCAAATGATGGTGAGTACATTATGATGTGTTCTGAGCCCAGAGAGGCACTGAGAGCTATTGATGACTGAAACAAAAGAAGTCCAGCAGAACTAGATGAATCAGTTGCTTTTTTAGATAATAAAAGGTCCTTTGTATCTGTGGCCAGATCATTATAAGTAGCTGAGCCCCTCCAACTGTTGACTGCTGTCCCTCACCTAGGGCCAGCAGCTGGTTGTGTGTTCCTGGTTTCCTACAATGCAGTGTGAAACTAGGTCAGGCTAATCCTGAAGGAAATGTTGAGAACACTTCCCTGAGTCACACCTCCAAAGAGGATTGAGTCTTAATCAGTCCTCCCTGATTAAATGGTGTATGTAAATATCAGCAGGATGTGTTACCAAGCTGACTCACATTCCCTGTTTTTTTCTGTGGTTATCTGCAAAAATGCTAGCTAGGTCTGAATACATTATCAATATCTATTATTCTATAGATACTTTCTTATAATTTGCTCTTTTTGACTGTTCTTCTAACAAATGTAAGTAACAGAGAAATTTATTCTTTCAATGCAATGTTTTTCAAAAGATGATTTTGTGTCGACTACAAAGAAAATCCAAATGAATTGTGGTAAAGGAGACACATTCTTAGATTTCATTTTGAATATTTAATCATTACTTTCAAAGCTTTTGTTAAACCACTATAATACCATCATTTATACTGTGGTGGCCAAGAGAGGGAAACCTCAATACTGAGGTAAATTTATTGCTGAAATTCAGAGTAATCTGTCTTTGTGAGATGGAACCAGCGTTTTGGGCTACTTGAAAAGAAGTATACTTTCTTTCTTGTTAGCTACTTTTCTAGCCTTTTGGCTGAAAAGTATTACCATCCCTCATACACGGGTAATGGTGTCACTGAATCTGTGTAAATATAGATGCAATAAGACCTTTCTAAGCAGGTTTCCAAGATTTGTGCTGTTGGAAGGTATGAGATAAATATATATAGATATAGATATATGGCTTATAGATGGGCACTAAAGACAGAATCACTGAGAAACAGATTTGGGATATTGTATGAGGCACCAGTATTGTACAGACTGAGTCAATTCTCCTACGAGACTGAATTCATTCTCCAGCCTATGTCTCATTTTCCATGGCCTCATATTTTAATGTTTTATTTAGTCCAACCTTACATGCAGAAGATCACCTTCCCTTCGAGACATTGTCTGTCAAAGGACCATGACCCGTTTCCTTGTCCCTTCCCTGGTCTCTGTGTGCTGTGGGAGAGGGTGTGCGTCTGTGTTCGCAGCAGCAGCAGAGAGGTGAGAGTCTCCTTAAGAGATTTTGCCTGCCCAGATGTTGGTGTCTCCTCCAAAGTCAGTCATCCTATGTATTCCTATATGGCCAAGAGAGAGGAGTAGAAAACTCAGCCCATCTAACTTAGGGTGTGATGAATTCATTCTAGACATTGCTTGTTTCTCTGTGTTGACTGTTCCAGAAGTCTGGGCAAATTGTCTTAGACAAGACACCTGGTTTGCATGCTTGAATTAGCGGAGGTGTACACTACCCACCAAGTGGGCAAGGGCTAATTTCCAGGCATAGTTTGTCATCATTTCTACACAAGACCCTAAGTTACACTGACAAGGATGGGATGGGCTATGTGGTTTTGAATAGCTGTTAGAAGAAAAACAAGGCAAAAACCTTAAACCTTGCACTTCACTTGTTTTTCATTGCTGTTGTACCTCTGATGGCTTACTTAAAGGAAGTCCAGCTGGGTAGTGTGGTCTTAAGCACTGTGCTAATAAATACTTGCAGGTTTGTATCCCTTTTCCCCAACAATAGGTTGCATTTCCCCCCACATTATTTGACATCTTTCTTCTATTTTGCAGTTTGTCTTTGTAAAAATTTCAAACTGCTGTTGTGAGACCTATTTGCATTGCAGGCTGGAGAGTGGTAGTAGGCAAGTATGGTTTTATGAGGGATGTCTGCATGATACACTGGCATACTCTGGGTGTCATTCCAACCACTGATTTTGGGTATATGGTCAGCAGGAGTCTAATACATGACTTTTTGAACGCCTCTGACATGTTAATAAATGTTATCCAAGCAAATCCTGTCTGGGATAGTGGTTATCCCTGCTTTACAGATAAATAATTGAAACACCAAATGGTTTGCCTGAGGTCACACAGGAAATTTGTGTCAGAGCCAGGCACTGAACCCATGTCTCCCAAGTCTTACTACTGTAAGAGGAAAAGCATCCTCCTCTCTTTCCTCCTGCCCCTCTCCCACTGAGTTTTTATTGACTGAAAAGGGAACTAAAATCATGGAGCTTTTCATCTTTTCACAGACCAAATATACTTAAACAAACAAACAAACAAAACCTAAAAGCAGCAGATTGGAATGGACTTTGGAAAATGGTTTAGAACAGCTGCTTTTCAAGAGCATTTTTGTGAGCATAGACATTAAATACTTCCAGCTTTTGCTTATTTTGAGCTTCCCAGAATCTAGACTGCAGTAAAGGTGATAGTATCCTTTCAGGCAGTGCAGGTGTTTCTTTAATTATACCTTCATACCTATAATCCAGCCATTCTAGGTGTCAGCATTGCTGGACCTTTCAGAATAGCTGTCATTAATACAGAGGATTAGGAATTGTCATTTATCTGTAACTGAAACTGTTGATACAGCATTTGGGATTTGATTACATCATGGGTTTGTTTTTTTAAAGCCAATAATTCTTTTGCCACTTCTCTGATATACAATGCAGCAGTGAAACTTACGGGCGAAAATGCATAGTAAAAACGCTAGAGTTTGTGTCTCTATACCACACAGGATAGTGCCAGGAGCTAATTCCTTCATATTGACTGATTTAGTCTTTCAGGCACAAAAAATAATAAAAGGAAGAGAGTCACATATGGCCCACTGGAACGGTCTGTATCTCTGGGAGGTGTTAATAGGAATTATTATCTTGCTGCTCTTAGAGGAAATGACAGCCCTCATGCTTCCTCTGTTCCTGTTGCTCTAAGCTTTTGGCTTTATTGCAGAAACTGCTTTAAGATTTTCTTCCAGAGAAATTCAGGTCACAGAGATGTTTTGACATTTGGAGTTCTGCCTTAGAGAAGTTCAGACGCTCTTCAAGGGGTCTTGGGAGTTTCTGCAGCACTTCCCCCAGCAAAACCCCCAATATATAAAGGAAACAAGTCAACAGTAAAAGCCAGAAGTAAAAGAAAATGGATAATTGAAAGAAAACTAGGGGAAAAAAAAAGTGAACTCCCTTCCTATCAGAAACTTTAAACTAAAAGGATATGCTAGAAATTTTAAAAGTTATTTTAACCAGGGAATTTCACCATTGACATTGTTTTTACATAGTAGACATTAAAATTCTGCAGTTGTAAATGATATTTTGGAAGCAGATAAGACAAATTAGTACTTGTTTGTTTTTATGTACTTTTATATTTGCTTTCTTGCAGAGCCTTTAAGCCAGGTTAAAAACATAATAAATTAAATACCTCAGCTTGTTGGTAAAAGTGTTGTGATAGGAACAGTATAGGTGATGACATAGAAGAGCTTCACCCAAACAGAGTACAGTAGAGTTAGTGTTAACAGAAATGTGTATTCTCCACTCTTCAAGCCATTGATTGTATATTCTTCCACAAAGGAAAACAGTGCTCATTATACTTGTGTGTGTTTTGGTTTTGAACTGAAAGATTAGTAATTTCCTTTGGGTATCCAGCTAATTTGGAGGGCAAGGGAAGCGCTACTTGACTTGCCAGCCAAGGAGCTGCTTTCCGGGGCATCCAAAAAGATTTTCACAATGGGAGTTCCTACCAAATTAACCAGGGTATTTCCTGAAGCTGTTGATAAATTAGCAATGTGTCCAGGATTACTCTGATGCTGGCTTTATGGAACTGAATCAGATTGTTACCTTCCTGTTTATTTTATTTCCAGCAAAGGTAAACATAGTTATGAGGAACGAGGGGCTAACAGTTGGAAACCGAGTTTGTTTGAACTGGAAGCCAACTGCAGTGCAAGCAGATGATCCTCACTCCTCCTCTGGAGGGACCGAGTTCTGCAGGGCTGCCAAGTTGTTTAGACTCCAGTCAGACAGTTGTCACCAGAATCAAAGATGCACGGTGTTAACCCAGAGCAAGTACCATGTGCACTTGTGGGCTTTTGGAAGGAGCTATTGCTTCTTCTATTGCATGCATTGTGCAGGCCAGCAAGCACTGGCGTTTTTTAAGTCTGCTTAGGTGAATTAATACTGAGGATATAAAGAACTGTGTTGTTACCATCAGTGAGATAAGAATCTTGTTGGAAAGTGAGATGCACATCTTGCAAAACAGTCTCTTCAAAGAATTTGCAGTCTAGGCAATGAAATAAAAGGGAATTCGGAGGAAGGAGGGAGAAGGAAGGAAATACTGTTCTCAATTTTCTGATGAGAAACTCCCTCCCTGCATGTAACTTTCGAAATCTAAGCATAGTAATTACTGTTTTAGTAATTACTATTAATAGAATATTTTTAAATTACTATGTTCTCTTACTCTAGTAATTAATGGAGAGAAGGACGCATAGAAGCAACTCTGGAGAAGCACTTGCCAGTCTCCACTGACAATACGAAAGCCACCTAGTCTCTCTGAGTTTTCCTAGGTGTCTAAGCTTAGACTTTGAGAATTATCTCCAGAGAGTGAAAAATGGGTTAAATCCCAGTCTTGTGAGTCCTGCTCGCAATAACCTTGAGTGTGCCAGTTAGTTCAAGCCCCTAGTTCCTGGTCCAGCGTTCCCATCACTTTTTGGTTAGGAAGCAAGATAAAAGTCCTTTTGTTGGAAGGACAAACAGAAGTCCTCCAGTTGTCCTGTTAGGCTTGGCGCATTCAGTTCATACTTCTCCTTTCTTCTGTCTGAGTGAGTGAGACCTGGATTGTGCCTTTATGAAAGCTGGGTATCATTAAGATTTAAAAAACTAAGGAAAAGCTGAATTGGAAATTAATTAACAGCATGGAGGAGTTGAAGAGAATTCCTTTTCCAAGTTGCCTTTTAAGTTAATGGCTGCCTGAGTGTGAGACTGTAGAAAAGCTTGTCATGTTCAATAAGGAAAACTGTTGAAATAAAAATTATTCTCTTCCTGTGAAGCTTGAAACAGAAAAAGTAAAATGGGGTCAGTCCCCAAGCCACAAGTCTTTCTGGCTGATGACAGGTTACATTTTTAAGGCCAGTTTTGTGTAGCACTCATGTCATTTTTCTTCCTGACATTTGCACAGTAATGTCTGTAAGGAGTAGGAAGATGTTAAGAGGAAGAGTTAAAGCTTGCTGTCTTGCCCCATGGAAGGTCCCAGGCTGCTTGAGGGTTTTTTTCACTTGTATAATGGAAAAGGAATCTTTGCAATTTTAAAACCTTAAATGTAATTTCTTCTTATTATCTGTAGGTTGTTATCCTCCAGAATAAGAATAAGATGCTTTGGCTACTGCACTGCTAATGTTTAAAGCTGTAAGCAAAGGAGGACTGTCAAAGCTCTCTAAAGTGCTGGTAGTGCGTTGAGTGCTCCTTGAAGCATATGTTAAGATGGTCGGCTTACTATTGCATATTCCACATAGAGAGGCAAACCTGTATATCGTTATCATTATGCAGAAAATCCCTCGTTTGTTGGTAGCTAGTTTAAAATTGTTTCGTTTCTGTCTTTTGAAGTTTCAGGTCTTGGCTCTGAAAACATATATACACGGTCCCAGCATGTGAAGATATAAATGTTTGCTGATAGTACTTGATGTAGCAAAATTTTTCTCCAGCAACGATTTATGCTGCTGCTGGTTGCCACCATTGATAGAAGGATTGTATAGGAACATTTTGGACTTACAGCAAGATTTATTTTAGCCCTTTGTACTAGTCATCCCCCCTGTAGTCTCTTCATTTCAGTGATTGTTACACACATGCTGACACACACATATTTTGGCACCATATTTAAAGGCATAGCTAGATTGCTGGAGGAAATTATTCATTCCAGGGAGTGTATTGTACAGAAACTTGGTGACCTTCCTGCCTCTTTCACTTTAACTGCTTCTTTAAATGGCTGTTCCAAAACATTTTGCTTAGGCAGTTGGAGGTGTTTTTCCCACCCCCAGTCTAGAGCATCTCTGTGATGGCAACTGAATCTGGCTTTGTGTGGAAGCCCTGCCACTTGCAGGAGAAACTGGTGCATCTGCCTGGTCCCGGGATGGCCATGAGGGGAGTCAGGAACCTACGCCATGGTCCAGCATGGCACAGTCACCTCTAGACCTGGGAAGCAGGATCCCAAAGCAGAAAGATCCCAGAGCTCAGAAAGAGCTCTCATAAACTTCTTCCTAATATCAGCATGATAAACTGAAGCTCTTTCAGTGAAGAGGAACTTAGCTGTCATTTAAGTTTTCATTGTTATACAGGAAAGGCTGCCTGGCCATAAAATTAAGTTCTTTCCTGAGTTGGGACCTTAAAATAAATCCGAAGTGGAAAAAAAAATCATGGCATTTTTGCTTTACAGGAGCCATCTGAATCACTATACAAAAGCTGTGCCTTGGTTAGAGTTCACTGCATTTACAGTGTTTCAAAATAATCTTTTCATGCATTGCTGAATATTGCCTTGAGGATAAAGCAAAACTTAACATGGCAGAAAGTTTTCTTTGACTTCCTAGTTTGGATTTTTAGGTGAAACCAGATTTGAACAACTCCTCTGATATTTTCTATTTGTTTTGACCAAATCTAGCAATGAGAGTGCTGTAGTATTTGCATAAGCAGTGAATTTTTTTTGAAAATGCTAAAGAGAATGTTCATGGAAAATACATTTTGAATGTAGAAAAGTGATTTTCTAATCTTTCAAGAAAGACTAGTACTATAAAAATCAAGGCCATCGAAACATGGGAAAAATGCACTGTGACCTATGTATTAAATCAGACCATGGCAACACTTGACCTGTTCATTTGTGGCCTGCTCACAATTAGCTTCTAAACTAAAGAAGTGAAGTTTGTCAAATTACTTAGTTATTGAAATTTTCCAACACTCTCTCCCCCCAGAATTCATGACCTGTCAATATGATATGGCAGTCTGATTAATATTTTGGGTCAACTGAAAACGTTGCTACTTTGCGAACTGCCCATAGTTCCTGTTTTCTCGGCTGAATATGTGAAATTTCAATTTTGAAAAAGATAGTTCATTTGCCTTTTTATAAAAGTGAATTTCAGATAAAGAAAGAAGTCTTATGAAGTGAATTGGGTATACACATAAGCTCTTATCAGATTCATGAAGGAAGCAGGAGGTTTGGTAGATACCACAGTAATCAGGAGTTTTGCTGAGGTACGGAAAAAACCATAAAGTAGACTTTTTGTAAGCTTCCCAACCAGAGAAGGAAGCTCATCCTGGTGAAGGAACTACTGAATGAGAAAAGAAGAGAGTCTATAAATGATTTTTATTATTATTTTTTATTTTATTTCTTTTTGAAGGAGTGTAAGAATTGCATCCTTTCACCATTTTCCCATTGGTGAAGCTGTTCCTGCCAAAAAACAATGAAGAAGGAAATTCAGGAAAGAGCTGATTGATTAATTCTTTCAACATACACACCTCATTTAAATTCTGATTCATAAACTATTCTTTTTCTTCTATAAATAACATACAGGATTTGTGGTTTAAATGTAAATCCAGTAAACCAAGAAAGGAAGAGTGTAAACTCTAGCTCCCATTTGATGGAAGAAGAGTTTACCCCCCTGTTCCTGTATCAGAGCGGAAATAAGCATCTTCTGTTGGATTTCTCTCCTGACTTTGAAAGTACATCACTCCAGTCTTGTGCAAGGTACCAGACAGTATCAAAAGTATCAATAAACCATTCCTTGGGGGAATGAGAAGTCTGGAACACAAAGGACATCTTCTGCCTAACTTAAAATATCCCACCACCACACCGCACTTGGGAGGGTTTTTTTAATGAGGATGACTCATTTAATCTTCAAGTGTCTACAATAGGTCAGCAAAATCATCCTCTTGGAGGTCCTGCCTTCTCTCCACTGCCTCTAAAGAGAACTTAGATCTTAGAGCTGATCTTAGATACCTTTCCGATCCATTCAAATATCTGCTTTAGTGAAACGTCCCACCCAAATTGTTTGAGCCCTACAGGGAATGTATTTATCTGCACAGTTTTCAGAACTTTTCATTCTAACATCAACACAGCCCACGAGGAAAGTCTAACAATTAGATAAAGAAAAACCATGGGCTTACTTGTGTTTTATGCACCATAGAAAAGTCTGTAGAAGGGGATGTGCTGGAGACAGGTAGAACCTAGCTGAAGGAGCGTTGAACTCCAAGTAATCTCAGTGGCTTTTTAAATAGCGATGTACCTTGAGATCTAATTGCCACCTCATGTGTTGATTAAGCATTTCATGGTTCTTCATAGGGAGAGGAAATGTACCTGTCTGTGACTGTGTCTTGGATTTCAAATGTTAATGGCTGATATATAAGGAGCACATGAATGTTAGAGGTGAACTGGTTTCCATGTAAGGTGGTGTTCGTTCGTTCTGAGGCCTGAACCTTCTGTGAACCTCGCAGTTAAATCATAGGAGTTGTCAGTCTTTTTTCTCAATGTGTACATGTGGCAGTGCTCTCTGTCTAGGGCAGAAGCTGCTGTCTTGTAAGTCAGGAACTTTAAATCAGAAGACCTTCACTTTTCTTACTAAACTGGGTAGGCAGCACTAGTTCTTGAGGGTAGTACTTCTGGGGATTGCTGCTAAGTATGTGCAAAGTGGTTGCAGGGCCAAGACCAGGCAAATGTTGCAGGATTATGCTGATCAAACCTGGTTAACAGGTTATTTAATTAAACTGTAGGGATAAGTGCATCAGAAAAACATCTACAGGCATTGCAATCAGGTTAGCATAGATTTATGCCAAACATGCATCTGGTGTTCTCCTTTCGGCAGAAGCCAGAGCTACAGTGGAGTTCTTCTCTATGTTAATTTAATGCTTCAGCATCTCCACTTTGCTGTTTAAATCTTGCATCTCCTCATGTCCATGTAAGTTTACCTGTTGGATCTATGGAGTACTGGTTTTCCTTACCAGCATTGGCCTTCCTTTGATACTTTTTTCCTGTTAGAACTTTCCTTTTCTATACCAGAAAGTTGGCTTACTGAAGCTTTTCAGCACAGCATAAGAGAGTGATTTCTTGAAAGAGGCATGGTGCCCCTCAATGTGATGCTTGCTGGTCAGTAGTAGGTCTACAGTTGGTTTTGCAATGCAAGCACAGCTGGCTTTTCAGCACTACGGTAACTAATAACTGGTTTTAGTCAAAAACTTTCAGGGGTTGTGTAAAATGGGTTAATTTTTTAAATTCTTTTCTTTTGTTTCAGTGGCTCTTAAATTTATTGCCAGAATCAACAAAACTGCTCTGATTCAAACATGTTTCATTATCTGTGAATATTAAACATTTTTGGCATATGGACCAAGTACGCAGATAACATATTTACATAACTTACTTGGCTACTGTTAGAAAGTCTGACCTTGTCTGGAATTTCTTGTCAGTACCTTTTTTTTCTCAGTGTGACATGTTAGATTAATCATGCCTATCAATTCACCTACTGAAGGGTGAATCAGTGTCTTTGAATCAGGACACACGTACACGTTTTTTCCCTAATATTAGGATGAATGTGTTATGGTTAGCAACAAAGACAAACAAAAGTGCATCTGTTATTTATTATCCAGTTTGCAAACTTGAACCACTCGTTAGGCATGCGTACATAAATAAAACAATTTTAAAAAACTAATAAGAAAGGAGAAATATGTAAAAACTATCTGCCAGCAATTTTAGGAAGCCTACGGCCAAACTGTGCCTTGGAGCCAGCATACCCCAGGTCTGATGAGAAAGGCTTCCATTTCGGAGTTGAACAATGTTAAGAATTTTGTGAAACAACTGACCTGTGTTCAGACCTTGAGCGTATTTCCTGCAGCTAAAATTGCTGTTCCAAATACCTTGTGTCTCATGACGTTTTCCCTAAGCTTGCCCCTGCGCTTTTTTCTGTGATTGGACGTGGATTCGATTCCATCACAAGCAATCATGGCTGGATTCCACCTTCACGCTTGCTTAGTGTCACCTTAATTCTGCTGGCTTACAGGCTGTCAATAATAACTGGTGATGTGATGATTTAGCTCAAGAGGGGAATCAGGCTTACTGGAAGAGCCTGGAAACGTGTAAGTTTTAGTACCATAATGAACTCTTCTGCATTAGTGGGAGTCTAATGTTGTCTATAAGGAATGAGCTGAAGATACACATTTGCTCGCTTGTTTATCTTGTAAAATGCCAATCATTAAATATGGGATTAGCCCTCGGCTTCTTATATGCAGCAATGCAGCAGGGAGATTGTACTTAATGCTTCGTTGGAAGCAACAGCTAGTTTCCTCTTGATTTCAGTCTCATTCTTCCAAGAGACTCCGATCACATGCACCTATTTAACCCCATGCCAACTGCCAATTTCCAATTCCCTGTGCTTGGTCCTCAGCTGACCTTCCCAGCCCCCTATTTGGAAATTGTATTTTGTGGACACATATTTAGCTAACAGTCACAAGAGCATTCCAGACGCCTTTAGAAGGCCTTGAACAGAATAAACAAGAAGACAAAAAAAGAAAGATACCAATTAGAAGAACACAGGTACGCATTCCACGATAAAGGGAACTTGACACAAAGAACCTCAATTCGGCAGTTTATCTTGACCAATTAGAGTGAGACAAGTTTTGCATGTTTTAGTTGGTATAACCAATTATGTCCTATGTTTATGTGCATGTACAGAGTTGATATAACCAATCATTAAGTGTAACTAGGCGTGTGGACAACGGGTGAATAATGCAAGTAACCAATAGTAAAATAGCTAAATGCATGTACGGAGGTAACCAATGTATAAAAATTATGTCTGATGCTCTAGTAAAGGGTCTTCAGCTATGATCATATTGATCTGTCGTTGAGTCCATTATTATGCTCCCGCAGTATTTCATTTCCCTCTCCCAGGTTGACATCTTGTGCAGGATACAGGGCTCTGAAAAAATGGAGGCTCTCACCTTTGATGCATGTTTAACAGGTTGAGGTTAAGTCTAGAAGGGGCCACTGGCTTTCAGTCCACTTGTGAAGTTTATGTTACAGGCAGGAAACCTTAAAATGTTTGCTAACAATGCCCAGCAATTTCTTAAAGGCCCCAAAGGCTTGCTAGAAATTACCACGTTCTGAGAGTAGCTACAGATGAGCAGGAATGGTGTTACAAGTGCCCTGAAGGTGGGGGACAGAGCTGATAGTAGAAGGGGAATGTGCTGAGGCAGTAGGTGTATTATTTCTTCTAGAAACTCCAAACCCCCTAAACCCATGGCTGACCTGGATTAGAAATGCAAGAAGTGTTTCATTGGCAGCCCGGGGTTATCCTCTGTGTTCCCAGGGGAATGTGTGGTGATTGTCCCCCTGGCACTGGTACCACCTTGTTGGAGTGCCAAGCCCAGCCCAAGTATTCTCATAAATCCCTACATGTGCAGGGAAAGTCAGAGAAGATGATCCCTGTGTACGTAGTAAATCCAGCATGCTATTCCCATACAGCCCTATTAAATATGCTGCAGTTTTTAAGGATGTAATGTGTGGAGTGTACATGATGTTTTACATACAACTGTTTCACTCTGAAATGCCCTCCTCCCCTTTTCCTTAAGGGTGGTGTTATCTGATATTAAAACTCATTGCTACTTTATGGATTTGCCCTGCTCCGTAGGACTTTTCAAATATTCAGAGTCCACTAAAGTTGTCCTGTGGGAATTTCTTCCTTGTTGCAGATACAGCATTTTTAAAGCATGAAGTAATGCACATGCTTTCTCCAGTGGTTACATCTTGTCTCTGAGAAGCTTAGTGGTTTGTGCTGACGACAAGAAGTTGGCAGAGTAACCCATTGTATAGGCTGTCCTATTTAAACATTGTCTCTCAAGCATGTTTATGGGCTCTTTAAGGGGACAACTTCCAGTAAATTAACAAAGCTAGAGACAAACTTGTCTCTGAACATGTGGCCATTTATGGGTGAGGTAGGCAGCATAAGGGATATTCTGCCTTTCTGCATGATGACAGATTAGTAATACTATTAGCCTTTGCAAAGTTACGGTGACCTTTAGAGGCCTGTTATGCAAGGTGCCATTTACAGTCTGTGTAGTACAAATGTTCTGGCTTATATCTCTTTGTGTTTATGCATGTTGCATGTATATGCACACGTGTTGAATACAATAGGAGAATACAAGTATATATGTTCATGAGTGAGTAGTGATTTTCAGTCCCTTAGATTCTGGATGTCCAGCTAAAACTCTCTAAAAGACGGTGATTTCTAAGTGTCACGTGTCCACCTTCTGGAAGCAGGCCTGTTAGGGGTCGAAGTGAGGCGCCCAACAATAATGTCTCACTGCTGAAAATTGTAGATGGCTGTTCTGGCATCCAGCAATGTTCAAGAATGCAGGTGAGATCCGAATGCTGGCTGTGCTAGCTTTAATCACTCTGATATTCCATGGTGGGAATATCAGAGTGATTTTTATTTACCTCTCTTCACCTTGGGGCTAAAGTTTGACAAAAAGTGCCTTTGAACTTGAGATAAAAACTAGAAAAAAATAATACACATGATGCGTTGATATTAGGTGTTTTGCAGTCTATGACAAGATGTTCCTAGGGAATGGGAACATCCCTACACATGGATAGCCTGGTAAGAAGAAACCATTGTTAGTAAAAAGTTGTGTGGGAAAATTTTACTTTTGTTCTTGATGTTGGTTTGCCTCACATGAAAGTTGAAGACATTATTCAAGATGGTCAAAGCATGCTTCATTCTAATTAGAACAATGACAAATCATAAGAAATTTTTCAAAATCGTTTGGGTTTCCATCAGAAAACCACTCCCTTATGAATTTTTCAGTTTAGAATTGAAAATCTGAAAATGTAATTTCTTTGCAAAAAGATGATTTTTTTTTTTTTTTTTTTTTAAATTGGAAAGGTTTTCCAGGAGTTGAAGGCTAGGATCAGTAGCTGGTAATATTTAATTCTATGTTAGAAATATTTTACCTGTTATCCTGCAAAAACTCATTATATATGTAGTAGTCTTGACTATATGTGACAGCATAGACTATTGTATATAGAGAAGGTGAAAAAGTAGAAAATAATTTAAGACCTTTGAAATTATTTTTATGCCATTTTTTCTGCAATGTAAAGCTGTTCAATGAAATCTGCTAGGTCAGATTAAATATATCTATATATCTATATATCTATATATATATATCTTCTAGTTTGGAGGAATTTTGTTTGGTCAAGACTGATTGTAGCTTTTTTGTTCCAGAAGGGTTTGCTTATGTAGAAATGTAACCATTCTCGTACATAAGAAACAATATGAATTCCAGGACTCCTGCTTATAGGAGTTAGTGTAATATCCACACTTGTGGGTGAAAAAATTGTAAACTTGTTCTTAGCAAGCATACATAAGGTGTATTTTGTGCACCTTCAGGGTCATCACCCTTCACAGAAGTTCTGCTGGACTGAAGATCAAAGTGTGCCTTAGAGTGCTTCTTTACTAGCGTCATAGTTCAGTCCAGAAGTGAGCTTTTAAAGCAAAATCCTCAACCCTCCCTATGCAGGGAGCTGTGGTTCACATTGTAAAGTGTGCAAACTGGATTCCTTTTGGGGCAAAAGAAACACAAAGGAGCACTCGAAGAGTGCACTTAACACTTACTTGTGGCTGCAGCACATTCACGCCACAGGACCAGAGTCAGAGCAAGTTAGAAAAGTATGTAATATGGACATCAGGCACTGAGGATGCCATGCAGTTAGCCTGGTTCACTTTTTTATTTGGCCTACATTATGTGCTAATGTAGACTTTGTCTACATCTGTCTGGGTACAGATTTTAGGTACACTTCCAGTACAGGAGGTTTAACTGTATTGCCAGTGCACCAGATCGCAGATGATTTTACACAGGACTTAAAATGGGTAAGTACTTTCTGGAAAACAAAATGAAACAACCCTCAGCAGAAACAGCTCCGACACAGCTCCTTGGAAGTCTCTCCTTCGGAGGCTGCAGAGCTGATCCTGCTTGGTACCTCACTCAGGACAGGGTTTTTATTTCCCAAGCTGCAGTCTTAATGCAGGATTTAAGAGAGCCTGCCTTCTGTTCCTGTTCCCCCTGCCCCAGTTTTGTTGGTTTGTTTGTGTTAGCAGTTGGACGTTGATTTTTCTTTGTGGCTTCTGTGTAGTCCTTGTATGGAGTACAAAAGCAATGCACATCTCTTTCCACATCCTCTGCACTGCTCCAAAAACTCTCTTCTGCTATTTCTGTGAGATGTGAGATCCCAGGTCCTGGGAAGATCACTTTGGGGGTAGTCCTCTTCTGTTTATTGGCTGCTGAGACCACATGGAAATTTCCAAGAAGCTCTAGTATGTCAGGTACCCTGAAACTCCAAGACTTTGTCATAGAGCCTGGCTACCTACTCCATTTCAAAAATTTGCACAGTTCTTGCATCTATAAATCATGTTTGCTCATGCAAAGCCCTTAAACTTTGCCAGAAACTTTCTTCTCTGTGTACCAGATTATGTGGTTGGTCACAAGGAGTAAAACAGGTGGCTGGGATAGCACCATGTTTGAACAGGGAGAGGGTCACACATGAGGCCAAATTCTGATTTGGATTTCAGAGATGTAGTTCAGTCTCAGCATAATGCAGGCAGGAGCTTTGTGCTAAGATTTTATTTAGCAGGTTGATTTTTTACAGCTGAATTTTTCATTGAAAACAAAGCTTAATGAAAAGTTACCATGGTCTTGTCTCACTGGTTGACCGAATCTTCCCTTTATGCATGTAAAAATTGAGGAAAATAAGAGATGGTGTGAAATATAATTGTCTGACAGTCACCCTAACAAAACAAATAAACAAACAAAAAAACCCCTAAAACCCAACTGTGGCCTTTGGAAAGGCTGGATTTTCTTCTACCTCAGCATGATCCATCCATTTCAGAGTTTTCTTGTTACTTTTTTCTGAGTTCTGTGGCTCTGCTGTTTCTAAGAGTGCTAAAAGAAACTTGAGTGCTTCTCAGCTGCCTTGCATCCTTTCCTGCCTACTGGCTGTCAGCATACACCCGTAGATCACAGATACACAGATGAATATAACCTAATTTCTGCCTGGTTGAATTCCCCCAAATTCTGCAGGCCAAGTAGCAGTTTCTGCTTTCTTCTAGGAAGTGGCATCTCCCTTTGGCTACTAAAACGAGCTATAGGTGACCTGATGATCTGTTCCAGAGCAGTGCAGGTGACAGGACGTGATCAGTCCCTGCACCTGTCCCTCCTAACACTGAATTTAGTAGCCACATTGTGTGGGATTGCTGCACAATTGGCAGAGAGGAAAAGGTATGTCCAAGTTCAGACTTAGTCCTCTGGAGGTGCCTTTCTCTGTTTCAGCTAAAGTGTTTTAAAAAGGACAAGATGTAGCCAAGTTTCAGTTTAAGAAAAGATGATCATTTGGAGAAGAAAGGACCAGATTTATGTTGCTTCATGCCAGGTAATTCCTTTTAGTCTTGTAAGATATTTCTGCTTTGGTTTGTTCTTACGTCGTATTTGTACAGGATGTAAAGCAGGACTATTTGGAGAGTACGCCAAAAGCTGGGATAGCGCAGAGACTCCTTTCTGTATCTCTTGCATGAATCTAATGACATCTATCCAAATGTCTGGTAATTCAAACTTTCAGGAAGAAAGAGCAAGTACTGAATAGATCTTGACTCTTTGCTGTTCTTGATTTAACATAAACCTTCTGGTTGATCTGGATCTAATTCCCATGTGAAAGTTCAAAGAAAATAAATGTCAGTGGGCTTTGTGAATCTCTTACCTACAATAAATAATGAAAACTCATTCCAGGTGATCCGGACAAATGGAGAACATGATAGTCTTAATTTTCAGTTGATCCCAAGGAGACTGTAAACTGTGGGTAGCTACCTGTGCCTGTATCTGTTGGGAATGTAAGGACAGATTATGTCCCAGGTTATGAATACATACTTCAAAGAACACATTATGAAGAGCTTGTGGGCCAGTGAAGCAGAAAAGATGTATCTTATGAAGAGACATTGTCGTCACTTGTCTGGAAGAAGCATTTAACATCCAGATAGACCTTTGCCTTTTTTGGAAATACTTTGGTTAACTCAGCTATAAACTGTTTAATGCAGAATCAGACTCAGGGCATGCAGTAATTTCATATTTATAGCAACTTTTTTCCTCCCTCTTTCAAGGATTTGTGATTTGAATAAGGTACAAGTTTTCATCTTTTCAGAGTAGAGGATGTAGGGAGGTCAACAGCAGGATGTGTAAGAACGTCACTTGGTGGTTTGGGGGAAAAATCTCCCTCACTCTTACAGGTTTTAAGGATGGTGGCAGGATGAATTTGCTGATACTTTGTTGTCATAGTTTGTATTAAATGCCAATAGATTTTCTTCAGGGAATATTCATAAGCTGCAAAAAGTGATAAGGGTTTTCTAGTGCAAGGTTATCTTGACTGAAGAACATTTTATCAAAGCATGGTACGTTTCACTTGCTTCAAGCATCTACTTCTCTGCACAAGTGAAGAAGCTAATGATACAAAAAGACTGTTTTTGTACTATTTATGCTGAAGGTAAAAGAACAGTTTTAGTGTCCAGGCTTGTGCATTTACACAAAGATTTCATTTATCTCATTAGTTCTGATATAAACTGTGAAACAGCCAAGTTGGCCAAAGCACCAAATAATACAGTTACCAAAAAGGTAATACACAGGGTAACACTATTGACTTAAAATGCTATGTGGTGATCTATATCTTTTGCTGAGATTTTTCTCCTCTGTCTCTGTCTCCAGACTTGTAGAACTCAGACACCTACATGTGAGCTAGGTTAGATACATTCATATCATATCCAGTCAAGAGAGACAAGCATTTCCAGACCGTGGTCTGTCTGGCTTACTTTAGATACTTCTTTAGGATTATTTGACTCCTGAAGCGCTCGTTTCTCTCTTTTGACTGCTAAAGGGAGTCCAGACAGCCCGCTCAGATGTAGGTGTATTTTTATGGACAGGCTAATGCCACCTTCTTGTGTCATTTAGTTTAATTCAGAATAATAATTGTGATTTATAATTGTGCTTGCAGGTTGGTCAGGACAAAGGCAGCTGTTCTTTTCACAGAAACCCCAGCCCATGCGTTGTTCCTCAAGAGAATGAAAATATTTTCCACACAATATTTGCTTTTTTCACAAAGTCTGGCAGAAAAGTATTGGTAAGAAAGTCCACTTATGGCAAACTTGAACATACAGTGTATCTTACAAAAGATTTTGTGTGACTTAGCATGAAGTACTCAAGCATATAGTTCATTATACAGCAACTGTTTGGTGCATGTATACTGATACTGATGTTGTGCTGTGGGGATATTTAGTGATTTTAATTATCTGATTTTTAAACAGAAATAAGAAGTTTCAGGAAGTGCAGCGGGGAGGGAGTTGCCTGACATGGCAGCGCGCACGTGGTGACCAGAGCCCTCGCTCCCATGTTTTGTCAAAGGCACATGGGGCAGCGGGGCCCTGCACCGCGCTTGGTGCCTGACTCCCGCCGAGGACTGATATGCAGCAGCCGCCCTGCTACTCCCAGCCCCAGGCACTCACCTGGCTCCGTGGCTCTGTAGAGGGCTGAATTTTACCTGGCTTGCTTTCATGCAGGTCTCTGTATCTAGCTCTCTTCAGGTGTTGAAAGTTGCTGCTATTTCAACGCAGGAGTGCTGTATTTTAGCAGTTTACTATGTAACTTGGTCAGCTGGTGTGTTTGCTATTACACGACTTGTCACTGAATTTTTTCCTCCTTTGCCTAACAGCTTTTTCCGTATTTCCTGTAGGACTGTGAAAGACCAGGCAGGTCCTGCTTAATTATACGCTGCAACTTAAGCTCACTAGCCAAAGCAGAGTCCTGTGATATAGGTATCTACACGCTGCTGAATACTGAGATATTGAAGAAGGTATGTGCTTCCTTTGTAATTTGTCTTAAATGCCAATTTAAGTATGCTTATGTGCACCAATGGACTCAAAACTTGCATTCCTTCCTCTCTTTACTAGTGTGTTAAAAAAAATCATGGTGTCAAAGAAAACAGATCTATTTATCAACAGCATGTATGGAGGTGTTAATCCTAGTTCTTACCCATTACCCATTAAGACAGAAATAAATTAAGTTCAGAAATTTATACATTGAGAAACAACAAATGAGGCCCCTAATTTTATGCATGGTGTTAAGGCTAGAGACTTCTGAAAGTTAAATTGATTTCTGGAAGTTTTCATTCTGAAAAATGAAAAGTAGAGTAAGTGCATGTAAACTGTGACCAACTATCTATCATTCCTTCCATGTAAACAGAGACGTGGCAGTTTTTTGTAATTTTTTACTTCCAATTATTATTATTCAAAGAAGATACATCACGACCATATTAATGCTGAGCTTGACATTTGTGACAAGAAACAAATGGTTGCAAGTTAATTCCTGTCTTCTCTGAAGCCACTGAATGAGACAGCAAATCTTTTAAATTTCTAGTGATTTACTGCATTTTACCCTGTTTTCCTTTACTTACAAAGATGCTGACTGTGTAATTGTGGCAAGATGCTATAAGATTATGAGGGTGTAAGATAATCAGAGGAGAAAGCTGATAGCATGAGCCTACTAAAATAAACCTGTCTTTGATAGCTGCTAGATTGAAAGCATTGGAGAGAGCCCTTATTAGAAAGCAGTTCCTAAAGCAATTGATAGCCCTGAGCTTTTCCAGATGAAACCAGCCAATCTGCTAATGTTTGTTCATATTTGAAAACAGGAAATATAGGCAAGGCCAGAAGTTTCAGGGTTTTGTTACATGCTTATAGAAATGCTGAAATATGTAAGCAAGTAACTGAGTGCACACAAAATATGCTTCTGCGAAACTCAGTCCTGGGAAAAGCCAGGATTCATCCTGTCTGCTGGGTCCTTTCCAAGATGACCATTAGCAACACTCCTTTAAGAGACATACAGTGCTTACACGAGTCTTTGGGTCAGTATCACCAATGCATACCATTTGCTACTTATGTCCTACCCTCCCCATGGTGAACAGCATACAAATGACTAACCTATAAGTTGAAATGGCAGCTTATTGGAATGTGCCTGTTAAAATGCACTGTGTAAAATATAGGAGAAATATATATTAATAAGGGGAGGTGTATATTGAATATTTAAGATATTTGCAGTGCACAGATTCAAATAATCAAGACGTTTTCACCTTGGGAAATACTTGAGTTTATCCCAGGTTTTGTATATCTTTTTTCTGTTCACTTGGAAAACAAATAGGAACTTTTCTTTCATGGTTAATATTGAGCCTACCTGTGTTGATTGGCAATGTTCTGTCTTTTGCTTCTGCGGTAAATGTGGGAAACATTAACAGGCCAAATACAAATGGTGTGTTTAGAGTCCAACATACCTGATTTTGTTTTGTTCTGAGATAATGTGCTCGGTTTTGTTTGTTATGAGCGTAAGCTATCTTTTTCAAAGCAGGGTTTTAACCAGGATAGTACTTGACTCTCAGCCCAGCCTCCACTAAGCATTGTCTAGATGTGTTTATTACACTGGCAAATGTTTGATGTTTTTGTTTGGGGTTTTTTTGGTGCTTTTATTTGCACCCTCGAATCCAATTCTTCCTCTTTTTACTTCTCAGGACAGCTCATCGGTCATCCAGTTCGTCACAAGAGCAAGGGTACGGGTGGACCCTGACCTCAGAGTTGTGGAGGTGCCCAATGGGAGCCCAGAAGAAAAACCAGTAAGTAAATAAACCTGAAGAGAAAGGTTTCCTGATGCCAGTGGGCTGGAGATCATTGAGAGCTCTACGCAAACTGGAATTTGTGGCTGGGCTTGGGCTGGGCTAGCCCATGAGAGTGCCCAGACTTTGGCTAGACTAGCAGTGCTGTGAACTGTGCTTCTGTGATTTTGCTCTCTGTGATATCCATGCCATCACAGTGAATGATGTTATGTGGAGCAGGAGATTCTGTGTTGTACTAGCCAAAATTGTAATACCCTTGAGCTATTTGTGCAAAAATTAGGTTCAGCTTCCTGTTCTAGGGTCAACGTCTGCTTTAATCTAATTCAGATTTTCCTTGAAAACCTAGCAGAGACTTGAAACCCCGGCAAAGTCTTTTCAGATGTGCCAGTATGAAATATTTAGAAGTGTTAATGATATTTTGGGAGCTGTGAAAATGGGCAAGGAGGTTAAACTTTCAGAGGTTCATTTAGCTGTTCAATTGTGCTGAGCTGGTGGAATTCATGTATGATCTGATACTGCATTTTGTGTTGATCTGCGTGAGGCTGGATTGAAAATTGAAGGGGAAATATTAAAGTTCAAGATGAATTCACTATATAGTTTTGGCTGTAAGTACAGTCTACTGGAGAACAAGGAGGTGATGACTTTGGTTTCCTACTACCAAGTTGCCTAATACTTACGCATGAAAATTGAACAGGGAGCCACACCCAAATTCAGCTTTCTTTTTGCCTGGTGAAATTTTAAAGTTTCATTTCTTATTTCTCTCTCACATGAGAATCAAAGGTAATCTGGACTACTTTCAATTTCTCCTCTTGCTGTGTATTTTTGGAACTTGATCTAGATCCCATTTCTCAGTTATCTTTTTATCCCCAATGACTGTCATCACCACTAGCCCATGCAACCATTCTTTCATTGACTCTGTTTCAGTGAGTGCTATTGAGGTTTGAGTGTGAGAGCATTTAGTCCAACACACTTTTGGAAGACACCGATGTCCCAAATTAAAGCACTCATCTCAGAGATACAGGATTTAAAACCCTATGGGCAAAGAAAGAATTGAACTTGCATCTACTTGCTGCCTTCAGTCTGAAAGTAGAGACACCAGTACAGTGACCATCTTCTCCACCATCATGTCTGCGACCCTAGACTTAACTTTCTATTTTATTGGAGCTGTCAGAAAAAGAAATTCTTTTATATGACAGGACCCCATTTTTTCCCTTCTGTTTTATTTTCTTTGTCAGGTTTCTGGACCATTCTGAAGAGCATTAAAAAATAGGCTTGGCAGCTGAAATAAAAAACATAGCTAACCTCCCCTGGGAATGTGCCTTATAAGGGACCTGCAGCCCTGATTGTTAACACATTACTTGATCTCTCTTTAGTTCTACAGCTTGCACAGACCAAATCTTGCAATTTTATGGCAAAATTTCATTAATGACTGAAGTAACACCTGACTGTGATACCCCTGCCTCAACTGAAACGGAAGAAGCCAGGATCTCTCTGCCAAATATTTTGATCTGTAAAGGGTTTTAGAATCACTCAGAATGATAAGCACAATGTAAAATGCGTGGGATTACTATTTTTTAATGTTCAAAATTTAGAAATGCTTTTATCTAGGAATGCAAGCACTGCTGTATTTAATTGTTATCTAGTGCTTGGAGAAAAAAAAAAAAAGAAAACAAAAAACCCCCAACATTGTCCTTTTCTTGTTCCCAGAAAGCCTTTCATCAAGCCTTAAGTTGCAATGATTATAAAGGACACTGTGCGTCCTGGAAAGCTACATTAATCTTCAAAAAAGAGCTTGCTTCTAATTCCTGGGAAGCCCTAGCTATAAAGGAGCATGCTTGAAGTTGTAGCCATGTAACAACAATTTGTAATTTCAAGTCTTTTCTAATGTGAGTGCCATTTGCTCTCTCCTTTATGCTATTTCCATGTGTCTGTTGGCTTCACCATTGCTATATGTTTTGCATAGGGTCATGTTGAGGGAAAAATTTAAGACATGTGGTTTGGCTCAAGGTATTCATTTTCCCCCCCTTCTCTTTTCTTGTGGAATGCAGAAGGGAATAGTACTTGTTGCAAGCCACAGCTATTCAGCTGGATGCAGAGACAGGAGAGAGAAAATATCTTTGTTCATACTCCTCCTTTCCTTTTTAAAGCTCATCCTGTATTCTTTTCATTGACCATGGACTGCTGTATCATATCTGTTTGGATAACAGCTCCTTCTGAACAGTTGTGCATGGATTTCCTTTGAGTCTATGAGTTTATGGAAGTGTTCCCTAACAATGAAAAACATTTTCTTAGACACTTTATCATGGTAAATTTGAAAAGGCCTTTTTGCTTTCTACAACTAAATGTAGACTTATTAGCACGTTTAAATGATTCTTTAGAAGCAGGTGCCCTTAATTCACTGGGCACTTTTGGAATATAGTGTACAATATCAGAGTACAAACTATCTATAAAGAAGACAAAAGGAAAAGGAAGATTGATATTTGTGATGCTAGTGTAAGATTACCAGTGGTGGCAGGACCACCCATATAAATATCAGTTATGTCAGAAACTCCAGTAGATGATTTGTAAGGGAGATGCAAAAGCTTATGTAAATATCTATAAGTTGGGTAGCAGGCTATCTTTGAAATGAACCCCTTTTTTAAAAAGAAGCATTTATGCAATTTTCAGAAATCATTTGTCTGGATTTGGATATGGTTTCATGTGACTTGGAATGATATATTTTCTGTCTCTGGTTACAATAGGCTGTTTGAACTCTTATATTGGACAAATCACATGAAGAAGGTGAGCAGAGTTTGGATTTGGCTCTGTGGTGACAGTTGTATTAACATGAGAGTATATTGGCTGAAACTGATGGTGTGGTATTTTCAGGAAGCATACTTTCTTTTCTTTAGCATATGGGTTTCTCTGAAGGTTTGGCTCCCTTCTTCTCTGCATGTGAGGCAAAACCAGCAATAAGCTCCATGAGACCACAGTGGCCAAATACCAGATCCAAGGATTCACATTCTGTGCTTGCTGCTCATGTGCAGCAGGCAGAGTGCTCTTACAGAGCAAAAGGACTTTCCTTTGAGAGTGCCAATGTGGAGGGAAGAGGAGGCTGGATTTCACTGTGTCAAAACCAGCTGAATGCCTCTAAGTCTCCCTGTCTTGAAAGTGAGGAAATGCAAAGCTGAATAGATGAAAGAGGAACTCCAGATAAAATGCACACAGCTCCTGCAACAAAGTGCCCTGTAAAGCTGAAGGCTGCCGTATAGCTGTCTGGTGCTGTCAGGTCAGCACAGGTAGGCTTCATCAAGCCTTTGAACCTTTTCCTCCTCCTGGGTAGAGTTCACTGTTCTCTCATTTTCAGCCCAGTCACACCAGGTTTAAATCCACACAGGCAAGTAGTTGCCCTACAGGGTTGGGTTTTTTTGCTCAGGATTTAGGTATGTTTGTGTTTGAGATGATAAATATATTTGGGGGAAAACAACAACAAAAGAAAAACTTTAAAAAATTAAGTTTATTGTTGCGAAGACCTACAAGGTGTTTTTGAGAGGTCTTTATATGCATATTTATATGCAGAGTGATTTAAATGCATATTCACATGCCTAAGCTTTAGCCATCTGCCTGCAGCGCAGAGGATTCCTGACTTTGACCTGTTCTCCATGTCTGCGTTGGAAGGAGCAGCCTGTGGTACTAGACAGTGCTCATGATGTCCCAGCCTTTTTTTAATGCACATGGGAATATCTCTTCCACTCAGCAACCCACCCACCCCCCCCTTGCCTTTTAGAAACACTCAACATTTGAAGCCACCTGTTCTCTCCATTTTACCTTTGAGATGGGCGCAACATCCTAGCCTGGTTGGAGCCAGATACATGCTTCCTCCAGCAGCTTTGCGGCCTCCTTTCCAGTGGGTTGTTTGCTACCTTATTGTTTTCACCACATTTTGTTTTTCATTTCGTTGTTTTACCTTTCCATCTGTTGCTGTAACAATCCCTTTATAGATTTTCTTGTCTTTACAGTCCAGTCTGGCAGGTAGGAACACACACTTGGGTAAAGGAATAGATCAATACACAACAGCAATAAAATACAGTTAATTTCCCAGGGATAGAGACAAGCAAGTAGCATGGTTACCTCAGGTTTGTATTTTTCAAGAACTTGCAAGGTTTTTCTTAGTATATGTAAATAAATACATATATAAAAAGGGATGCATATACATACATGTACAGATGTATAGGAGAATAGTGTCTTTACTGCAAGTCCCCCAAGTATAACAGCACTTGAATAGACAAGTCAGCCAGCAGTGCAATGTGGTTTGAAACACCAGAAATATTCTGGGTAATAATACAGAAATAAAATAGGATCTTTTTATAAGCCCGTGCCTTCCATGGTGCTGTGGTTCATGATACAAGTGCATAAAATTCATTTAGTGTGCGTAAGCAAAAAGAAATGAAAATTTTGCAATTATGTATTCCTCACCAGATTTTGCTGAAGTATGTTTCTTGTCTTTCTGAGTCCCAGTGCAGCAGCATGTGCCTATTCTGCAAAGGGCTTCAGCACAGTATGAACTTCTAAGTATTTGCAAAATTCCCACTCAGTGAACTTCTTAACTTCTTGCCTACACACTTTACTGAAATAGGGTGTTTTAAAAGCATTAAAAAAAATATAAAATTCTGATTCTTTTCAATCTGTTCACTAAGACTATCAGAATATAGCAAGTGTTTGGTACAGGTAGAAGAGGAACTGGTAGGTGCCCTTGTCCATGTAGGTTCAATATTTCAGAAATCAGTGGTAGGGTGCAGATCTCTGTTATTTTAAAGAAAGGCAGTTACATTATGTAAAACCTGATTGACATGTGAGCTACAAACAACTAAACGACAAGCTACGCTGACTCCCAGGCTTTCCCACTTTCAGATCACCCAAGTACAGTGTGAAATGCAAAAGGTAAATACGAAACTAAAACTCCTCATACATTGTCAGGCCAACTGTCTTTTTCGTGGCCTTTGTCTGGTGTTTCATCAGAGTCTGAAAACAAGCCTGTAATCCACTCCATATTTTATGACCGTTTCATGTGCTTTCTCTTAACCAGACAGCTGCCCCCCCCCCCCCCCCCGCCCTCTCTGGGATGCTTTCCTGCTCCCCCCCACCCCCTTATCTTCTGTATCAGTCACCCTTATCACTCCTGTCTTCTCTATCGGTCAGGGCTGTGGGAAGTGCCCTGGGCTGGGGGCTGCCTTGTGCTCCCCAGTGTGTTGGCTGCCCTATAGGGGCTGTGCTGCTGGGGTGGACGGGGCGAGGGGTTCCAGGTTCGCCTGAGATTGGCTTTCAGAGACTGCGCGATGGCCAGCAGGTCAAGCGGCAGGCGGCTGATAGCACACTTCTCTTTAGTAACATCACCCTCTGCCTCGAACCTCCCCCCTAGGATGACTTGCTTCCCTGGCCTCCCACCACTTACTGTACTGGTTCTTGCTGATACTCCCAATGTGTGATGTACACTGACTGTCTGCTCAGTCTGGTTTGATTGGGGTTTGGCTTGAGGTTTTTGTTATTGGTTGCTTCTTCACCAAAACTCATTGCAGTGGCTGCGTATTAATGCAGGCAGACTTTGAGGGCTTGAGAGGGATAAGGACATTAACATGTGCAACTTGCCTGCTCCTCTCCAAACCACAAAGCCATGAACAAGGGGGTTTTATGCTTGTATGTTGATTCCAGACTGCTAGAAGAAACTGGATAGATAAGAAGCTGTTGTTGCTCTCTACCCTTACAGCTTGAGCTGTGCCTGCAAAACCTACAGCCAAGCTATTCTAGCCAGTGTGCTTCAAACCTGAAATGTGGGGCTCTTGGTGTAGAGATGATGTATAATTTGATCTCTGCAGCTATTCCTGGCTCTGCCTTTTGGCAGCTTGAAGGACACACCGATCTGTTGTGCTGGAGGTTGTGTTAACTTTTACTCTCTGAGTAGTGGAGAGAAAGTACCACCTCATTTTGCATCCAGGGACTGCTTGAAAGGTCTCTTCACTGAAGTTGGCGATACTTAAAATGTTGGGAGGTTTTTTCTTTTAGAGTCAGAAAGGAAAATAACATCAGTGCCTTATCATCTAAGAAATAGTCATCTGACTTGTGTCTGCAAGATGGATGCTAACCATAGCCTCCTTGAGAAATGGATGCCCCATCAGATCATCTTTCCAAGCTGGCTCAGAAATACGAAAAAGGCACAAGATTTGTGTTTGATCTCTCTTTTCTGGTATTTCCCTTACACTCATCTTGGCTATGAGGGACGCTCTGCTGCTTAGGAAACTTTCTCTATTCAGCAAGATGTCTTAAAAAGTCTGACAAAGGCTTTGTGCTAATGTCTGAAATGCTAAAATTATTTTTTTTTTCGGGTGAGGAACTGGTCCATGTTCAAGAGCTATTTTGAGCATTGTGACACTAGTTATGGGAATGTGTTTGGATAACGCTATCTATGTATAGCTTCATTCCTGTCCATTTGTTGTTTTCATGTCTCGTCATCAAATGCCTGATATCTCATCAATATTAAAAAACAGTGTGTGTAAATCAGCTGTGTTCAAATTCTTCCTCCACAAAAGCTGTGGTCTTAACCAGTGTTAGCCTGTGAAACTGAGACAAAGGATCTTTGAGTACTTCTTTATGGGGACACCATGACAAAATATAGCCCTACTAACCTGCTTTCTCTCATCTGTGCCTGTGATTTTTGTGGGTGTTTGCTGAGGCTGCATATCCTTACGGAAACAGAGGAATGTTCATTAGTGGGGTCTTGGGAGGCTGTCCTGTCCCGTTTCCCACTCCAAGCAGGGCTGTTGCCTGCACTGGCTCAGGATCCCCATGGCTTTGTCTGAGGACAAAGGACACCTGCAAGGATGGAGAACCCAGATCCTCTTTGGCCCCTTTTCCAGTGCTGCCATCACCTCCCTGTGGCAACCTTTTCCTGAATGCCCGCCTTCAACATCCATATGGGCTGTATGGTATCGCATTCCCTTTGCTGTCTCATAAATGATGCTGTTTGAATGGTGTCACCAGTGAGTAGAGAGAGGTATTTCATGGGTCTTCCATGGGCCCCTTAAAGATGAGTATCTTGGGGTTGCGTAATTGTATCTGACTCAAACTCCCAGATTTTCACCCACTTTTAGCTACCAATTTTTTTTGTTTTGTTTAAAAGATTGATTTAACAATTCATATCTAGAAAATGGTTTTGACATTTTTAAGCAAAGATGATGAAAGTGGTTTGTGAAGGAGGGAGGAAAACTCACTACTTTGCCTTCCAAAACAAACCAAAACAAAGCCAGACAAAGCAAACGTATTACCTTTAAAAAAATCTCTGTTTCCTCTCTGCATTTGCTGGATATTAAATTGCAAAATTTAACATAGAAATAGCTCTCACTGAGGAGAACTGTTTTTGAGTTTTCCACTGAAGAACTGGTTTTGATTGAAATAAGAGACTGGAAATTCACATAGTGTATACGAGCGGTATAATTTGCTCCCATTTTCTTCTTAAGGGAGACAGTTAAGGAAAGCTCTTTGTAGGATGTATTTCCCTGCCATACATGCTATACAAAAAGAGTGAAGAGAACAGCAGGGGACTGCTTTCTGCATTCCCAGAAGAACCCATGCCTGCACGTGCCCTTCCCTCTTTCACACCATGTGTCTTGTGAAGCACAGCAGGGACAATTTGTATTCAATAGGGATGTATGTGAGTTGTCCCATTTTTTGTGGAAAAAAGTTGACAAGCTCAGCATACATGAGTGTTTCATGGGAAGCATCGGGGTGTTTGGCAGGGCCAGGAACATGATGAGTAAGACAAACCACGCGAGATGTCATGGCAATCCTTGCCAATGCCCAAGGGATGGAGTTTTTCATGCAAACCTTTGTGCACCTTTGGTGGCCCAGCACCAGAGCAAGCTCAGTGTCTGGGGTGGGTTACGGGTTTGGCAGGGTAAGGGTTATTTTGGAGTGGAAGCTGATATCCTTTGGATCCAGTGCATGGCTACTCAAATTCCACTTGAAAGCTTTAAATCCCTTGCGAAAAATAGATGGAAAGCACAAAATTAAGGATGTATTCCATATTTGTTTGACAGATGAAATATGATCATTGAGGCCACCATGCAATGTGTTTAATAAGATGAGTACAAGAGAAAACAATACAACTTCCAATCATAAAAAGATCTTTTTCTAATTGCTTTGTAGGTGGTCTTTGAGGCTTTGCACAATCTGGAGCCTCGTGGGTATGTTGTCGGATGGATCATTGCCATCAGTTTGCTGGTGGGAATTCTCATCTTCCTGTTGCTGGCTGTGCTCTTATGGAAGGTAAGGTAACAGATGCAACATAAACACCAAGGCTAGTCCCAGGAAAAAAAGTTTTAATTTATCCTTGTATTTAACATCCATTTCTTTAGGAACCAAATAATTGTCCACTCCATTACAAAAGCTGTCGGCCAGCAAAAATATTTTCATATCCAGGCTTTTGTGAGGGTCAGGGAGAGACTCATGGTGTAGAGAAGAAGTGGAAAAGTGGAATTTTTTGGGGGGCCTGGTTATTAAAAGTTGAAACCTCTGATACCATTTCAGGACAAAGGAGGATCCCTCTTAGAAACCTGCTGTTCTCTCACACTTAGATACTTGGTACATCTCTATGGTTTTCTGATGACTGAGGCTCACTGATTTCAACAGTGTTTCCTGAAAATCAGGTCAATTTTGCTTGACCAGCTAAAAGATTGGGTGCATGCCTAGCAAAAAACAGTCAGTAGCTACTGTTTTCAAGAGGTAAATGCCTGGGGGAGAAGAGTATCCAGCAATAAATTCTTCAGATCCCTCAAAGAAAGAGTTCCAGATGAGTAAAATGCATTACCAGAGCAAGAAGTGCCAGGACCTGTTAAAAGCCAGCCTTCACACCATCTCTGATAAGATACAATTCTTGTACCCAGACACTGTTACATGGTAGAACTGGGCTGATGCTGACACTTAGCAGCAGCCATCTGGCGTGGTAAATATGAAGGGTAAGGAGCTTCAAGTGTTTTCATTCCTCAGTTCCCTGTTACCAATCCATAAATTTAAAAGGCCATGGTCAAGGTCAGGGACTGTCTTTGAGAGAAGTAAATTTCAAATGCACACATGGGAACAAATCCAACCTCATTTTGCTTCCCGTGGCGGAGGTCCAGCAGCCTGATTTGCACTGTTTAGCAGCATGTGCGCTGCAGGCTCTGCTCGCCGGCTGTGCCGGGACTGGAGGTCGCAGCCCCGATGTGCTGCGAAAGGACATGTCGCTGCAGGTCGCGAGGCTGTAAAATGGATTTACAAACCTAGGCCAAAAACTGGGCATGCAATTCTTGTTATAGATTATACAGATGTGTGTATAGCTTTGTTATAGATTATACCTCTACTTCATAGATTATATGAATTTTATATGAGTTATAGATGTAAAGTATTTTTATAGTCAGTTTTGAAGATTTTTAAGCATATAATGGCCAGGTCAAAATTGACTGTGCTTTCCATTTGGAAAACAATGTTTGACCACAGTCTAGAATATCTTATAATTTCTCTTCTGTTTTTCTGGCATGCGGGAAATGCTTTTGCTTTATGTGTCAGAAAGAGTGAAGAAAAAAAAAAAAAAAGTCTGTGCAATTAAGATGGTAGAATAACCATAAGAATGGAAAATGTGAGATTGGAAGAGGCCCAGGGTTTACGTCCCAATGACACACAGTTTTGAAAAAGGAGTTACTGCTGCTAATACCTATATGACTGATTTCATATGGCTCATTTCCTGAAAGTAAAAAGGCAGTAGATGAACTGTTTGAAAATGCGCAAGATAAGAGGAATGGCACTTTTCACTGTGACTCTCCATGAGAATCTCTCACAAGTTCAAGTCTTGGTCTCTACTGAAATTAATAGAGTCCTTTGCTTCCTGGCTTAATCTTGAAACTTGAGCTCTTTTAAATTTAATAGGGATCATTCACATACACATGCAGAAGCTGCCGTTTTGTTACATGAAAGCCTTGAGGAAAATTCTGAGTGACAGCAACAAATAATTGTAATTAACACTAGGCTTATATAGCCCTTTCTGCATGCAGATGTTAAAGTGCTGAGGCAAAGCAAGGTGAGATGCCTTGTCCAGAGTCCTGTTGCAGAGATGGCAGTAAAAGCCAGGCTTTGTCAGCTGCACTCCAGTGCTTTATCCACAGAGTTGCATGATTACTAAAGGAACCGATAACTTAAGGTTTTGTTTTAGAGAAATGTGATTAAAAATGCGTAGCTGCTAGTATCAGCCAGTATTTTTATTTAAGTCTTAGTCTGGAACATAAACATACATAAGTAATACTTTGCACTCACTAGTTGCTATATTTATTAATGTTACTGGCAGTATTAAAGTTGTCTGAGATAAAACTGACATGGGAAAGTTGCAGTCCTAGAGAGGAATCTTAATTGTCTGATTGTTAATATTTGTTAGACATAATTGGCCAAGCATATCCTATAGTCATTCCTAAAGTTTGCGTGTGAAGAAGAAAAAAAAAAACACACTTGTATTAGAAGTGTTTTAGTCTTTAGCTGTGAAATGAAAGAACAGATTTGAATTAGATGGGAGTTTGGGGCATCTTAGAACCGCTAGTGAGAACTAGAAATAACCCAAATTTTAGCACTAGAGTATAAACTAAGTTATATTTTTATTAAGAAATTAATTAGAGTTAAAGTGTGGTCCTGGAAGGCAGCTGTTTGCACAAAACAGAGCAGGAGCTGGATCAAACTCATTATAAGGGAATTGAGCACTGGCAGCGCCTGTGTCTCAGCTCTGTGTGGAAGGTACACTCTCACTCAGTGTGCACAACTGCGCTGTGAGTGCTGCAACACAACAGGCAAATCCTTGAATACACTGATATTTTGCAGACAGAGTAAGCAGCTCCTTAATGTTGCAGAAAAATATTAGAAAACACGTAAATATTTCACATTACACACTGCTAGAATGAATGGTGTTATAGCAGGAGTGAGATCTCAGGGACATTCCAGCCTCAAATCCTATTTTGAATCAGAATAAGGTTACTGTGCAAACAATAAGATGACGATGGTAATTATTTCGTTATTTGTAGATCTAAAATTGCACAGTTTAGGGCGTCCATGTCAATGAAAGTGATGTTAAATACCTGGTTGTTTCACTTCAAATAAAAGCTTGTTTATTCACATGCAAGACCACAGCCATGTTTATACACACATAACAAGCTTTTTAGCTTGAGCTTGATCAGTTTTTGACTGGCTTTGCTTCTCTGTTTATTTTAGTATTTCATGTAGAGACCGTGTTTCCTCTGGTTTAAGTGCATACAGATTCAGAGGGGGTGAGCAGTTTTCCCTGACTTCCACGTAAGGCAGACCGGCAAGAGTTACCCCAATTTTGCCTATTTTGTTGGATAGCCCAGTTTTACCCAGACACTTGTGGCTGTTCGTATCTTGTTCATCCACTCTGGATGCCTTTGTGCATCCACTCTGGATGCCTTTGTGCATGCATCGATGGGAATGTGCTCCCACTCTGGCTGGTTCCTCTGCAGCGCAGCTCGCTCTCCCCACTCGCACCTCGCCTATGGTCTCCCATGTGCAAGAGGAGCAGGAGGGGCTCTCATGCTGTTGCCCACAGCAATACATCTTGCTTTTTACTGCGGAGATTGGCCTGCACCTCTTTGGTGGCCTCCAGATGCTTGTGGAGAGTGGAGCAGGGGAGGAGGTTGCTTTGCTTCAGGCCAACTACCCATGTGCTAGACAAGCCGGTGGTTTCACAAGCACTGGCAACAGTTCAGGAGGGAAAGGGGCTCATGGCTGGATTATTCTGGGGAGTCTCACGTACACTTCCCTCAGCTGTCAGGACTGCAGCCGTGCACGGGGATAAGGTCCACTTCAGGCATAGTGGATTTATACACAAGTAAACCGGGGGAGAACTGGCATTCACCATGCAAATGAAAAAGGGAAGTGTGATATATTATAACACAATAAATATTCTATTAATAATAGCAGTGTTTTACAATGCTTTGGATTGAAGTTTCTGCATTTGGACTGGCTTGAGTTGTTGAGTGAATTATTCAATCCATATCATTTTAGATAAAGTGCAGAGAAAGAAAAAAAAATGGTTTGAGGCCAGAGGATGTCAAAGAGGGGATGTGTAAGCAAGCACCAGACTGGACATTTGGGCAGCTGAGTGATCTGTGGAGCCAGTTGTGGAAGTGATTTGCAAAACAAAGATTTTATATTTGTTGCAGTAGCATTATTTTGTTTCTTTGTGGCATGTTTAACACAGGAGTTGGACTTTTATCTAAACTTATTATTTATCTGGACATCAAGCTTCTTTCTGAACCGAGCCTGTTCTGTGGTATCCAAGGTCTGCCTTGTCTAAAATGAGGTTTCTAGCACTGTTTTATAGCTTTTGGATTCCTGGGACAAAGAATTGATCTCTGGGTTTCAAGGTGCATTTGGGCTTCTTGCTTGGAAAAGCCTTATAACTTTTTTCTGTGACTGCACAAGTGTCTTTGAAAGACACATATATGTCCCCTACATGCACTAGTTGCCATTGCCTCACATATTGTTTCAGCATTCAGAAAATATCTGAAGCTAAGCAAGGCTAAAGCTAACTTGAAATTCACCTATGTAGCAAAACCCACTGTTTTCCCCATTTTGGAAGGAGACACTTTCCCTTACTTAGGGCCTCAAACATAAAGTCTTTTTAGAATGGGCCAAAACATACAGCTCACCATTTTCCAGTGGAGGAAAATAAAAAAAAAAGCAAACCCTCTGTGCTTATTCCTTGCCAGTGGTTGCTCTGTATCCTGTATTACAAGCCCCAAAATACTTTCTCTCCCTTTTATCTACAGCTCAGGTGGCAGCGGCTAGCTACCATTTCCTGGCCAGTCCTTGTACCGACCCCCTTTCCTGGTGGCCAGGTTTTGGAGTAGTAGCTCTGCAATGAAATAAAACTGCTTTCCCCACCCCCACCACCCCCACCCCGAGGTGCATAGGCACATACAGTTATGGCACAAAACCTCTCTGGATTTCAGTGTAGGGGAGAAGTCCGGCTTTTTTTTTTCTCTCTCTCCCTCTCTATGTTATCTCTATATATCTATCTAAAATCTATATATATCTATCTATAATCTATTTATATATATAATCTTTCCAGGAGGAACACTTTTCAATTAAAAAGTGTCCCAGTTGAGTGTAACACACCCATTATCACAGCTGTTTAGCTTCAAATATTGGGTTTAGAGGTGGGGACAGAGAAACCTGTTGAAACTGAGTGGCATTTCGTGTCTTTGATGAAAGTTGTTGTGCCTATTCAGAGTTCACATGCTTCTTCCTTTCTGTACATGTAATTCCAAGAATAAACCGTTATTTACTATGGTGATGGTTTAAAAATAAGAATCATAACTGATGTTCAGATAAACAAGGCAGTTGGCTCAACTTGTTGTGAGAGCACTTACTAGGGGCTAGTGATGGGAAGGTTGGATTTCACAGCTCACAAAGGTCTTCCCTGTAGAGATGTAGATGGATGCACCAGCTGCCTCAGGATAAGTCTATACTTCTCCTTTTTCTTTTTTTTTTTTCTCCACTATCTCTCCTCAGTTTAAAACCATGTCAACACTAGTTTCTCACACTTTGTCCAAGTTCCTGCCCAGCTTGTTTTTCAGCTTGTCTCACTTACAGAAGTATGATCCCTACCTGTAGGAACTACATAGCCTATACCTGTCCCGTCTGTCCATCAAAACTGCAAAAGCTGTGACTTCATTTGTGTTCTCTGAAATTCCTCTTTCTGTAGTCCTCAAATCATTGCATTCTGTAGAGTTTTTCTGATAAACTTTTAATTCTGTTGCTTTTGTTACACATTTATATAGTAGCTTGAAGTAAGCTGTTACTTGCTATCTCATGTGTAGGCTTCTCAGGGGTACTACTTTTTTGACACAGATTCTAGGTTCGGTAGGCCTAGAATTATGCTTTTTCAATATTATCCTGTTACAAATAATAAAAAAGCAGTCAGGTGATAATTAACTTCTGTGATTCAAAACGAAATGCATATTATCTCCCAAACATGGATAGATCTTCATTATGTATAGCAGCTAGGAAACCTTGAGAAGGCAATGGGGCAGTGGAAGTGGTTGATTGTCTGTATAAATCATGATGTTTTCACCAGGCAGAAGTCAGGTGGATCATTTGAAGTCTGCTTATTTTCTTAAAGAACAGTCAAAACTGTGTTTCATTTTTTTCCTTTTCCTGGACCAAAGTGAGCATCACAAAATGTTTGTAGACCCTTGGCTTCCCAAGACCAAAAGGTTTTGTATTCCTGCAAGTCACTCACATGTTGGGTTTTCTACAGTAGATTATTTGGGTGATTTGCTGTGCTTTTTGAATTCTGTCTGAATGTTACAGGAAGATTGAGTTTGGGCATCTTTTATTTGTTCTTACACAAGTAAATGGGTAATGCTGCTATTGTAGCCAAAGCACTGCCTTCCCCAGTGAGTTTGCTGGCTGCCATGTAATATTTACTCACCACCCTCAAGAGCAAGGTTGGAAACATTTCAGTGGTGGTGTGTGTCCAGCACTTGTGAAATGCCTTTGTTATCTTTCTGGATAAAATGAGCTATGTAAATGTACAACAGTAATGTTGTGGCTGAGGGTTCTCTCAGGTCTCAGTGTCCTCCAAATGGGAGCTGTGCATGCCAGGGCACTTTGAGAACGTCACAGTCATTGCAGCTATGTTGCTCTCATCCTGGCACTGTGTGAACAAATTGAATCCACTGGCAAGAGAGAGGTCAGGTTCTGGTTCAGAATATCTTTCTGAAAAGAAGAAAGATAGCTGTCATTTTCAGGAGCCCAAACCAGAAAACGAATACATGTGTAGACTGAAAAACTGCAAATAAGTACCTAAGATTCCAAGGTTCCCCACTGCCAGAACACAACGTGTATTTATTGGAAGTCGTTAGCATCCCTCAGACCCAAATGCCAATAACAGAGAAAGCGTGACTTGCATAGTCTGAATTCTCTCTTTAGGCTTGGTGTCACAGTGGGAAATGCTGTATTATGACTTAGATCAGCCATAGCCATTTCCTCCTGGTTCAGCCAAACCCATGAAAGTAACTTATTCTGATAATTATGGACATAGTGCAACTTTCATTCAAATATTTTTGGCAGGTCAAATATATCAAAATATGATTGTAAAGTTACTTTTTATTGATTCCAGAAATAGTCTTTAATGTTTAGTCTCTGGTTTTCAAACAAAGCCAGAAATATTTCAGTAGTTTTTCTTTTTTTCTTTGGAGAGGAAATGGAAAATATGGACTGAGATGTGTCTTAAATTAATTGCAGTTACAGGAATGATATATCTAATTACTGTCCTATTCCCTGTGGAGATTTAAGAAATCAGTATATAGTAATTTGTCTAGACATATCTGCAGTAGACATTGTGTTCTTTCTAATTTTTGAGACTAATAATCAGAGATGAACTTTGGATGATGGCTGTGTTCATTCCCTGACGTTTAAAAAAACAAACTACTTAGTAAAATTTTGCAATACGAAAAAATCTTTAAACTATTTGGAAGTGTTTATAAGTTTTAATGTTGGCTAATTTGCTTTTTGATTGCACTTACAAGTATACTGGTAACATCTGTCATGCAAGTTACTGTACATAGTTACCGTCCTACAAGAAGTTCATGCATTCATTAAACTCAGGTTACCAGAACTCAGCACTGAAAGAACTTTAAAAGTCCAGTCACTGGAGTTGTCTTCATTTCTAAAGTACTGTAAGTACTAAGTCCTTAATGAAATATATTATGTATGCACAAATAAATCAAGTGCTAGGTGAATGAGTCTTGTCTGAGGCAAACTAGATCTTAGCTACATGGTAAAGATATTCCAAAGGTAGACACCAGAACTACCAGCTTTATTCACTGCAATCGCAGGTAGGTCCGTTGAAGCCAACTGAACAACTCCTGGAGAAAAGTAGCATGAGATGTGGCTAGAGGAACAAATTAATGATGACTGAGCTTTGTGTTTAGAGTGGTGTGACACTCGAGCATCAGTGAAAACAGCAAGGCATGTTACATTAAAAAAACCTGAAGTACTAAATTAGATTGTCCGTACCAATGTCCATCTCTGTGTGTAGTTCTCTCTTTCACACACCTAAATGCATCTTTTCCATGCATGCTGGTAGTCTGAATTGTGTATGTACTTTGAGGTACCTTCGTGACTGTTTTTTTAAAATTTGGCCCTTGAGATACATATATAGCATTTGGTTAAATTAACAGTTTATTTAATGACCACTTGAGCTAAGTTTAGGAATTGACTGACTGTTCTTAGCAAAAAAAGAGCACTTAAAGTTTTTTCATATTATTTCAACATTACAAAGTAACTGCCTAATAAAATGTGTGTTTAAAAACTATGCTTGTTTTACTACTACAGCATGTAAAATAAAAGTCCTAAAATCTATGGAGGACTACAGATCTTCACCCTAGGTACCAACAGTAGTATCTTAAGTCAGTTAGCCCAGCTATATGAAAGTAACTTAAAAGTTAAGTGCAATTTTGTGTACATTACTAATTCTTTTCTGCCATAGCAATGTCTATCTGTTGCAATACATTGGGATCAGATACAGATGCTAGGTATCAAATTCCTCCATAGTAGCTAAACAAAGTGTTTGTAGAGGAGAACTATCTTTGAGCAAGCTGCTGAACTTCTCTTTGTCTCAGTACCCCAGCTGCATAAGCAAATATAGCATTGTGTATATATACAAAGTATATATTGTATGTGTATACATACACACATACACCAGCCATTTGTAGAATGGTGATGTTTGAAGCATATGTATTTATCTTCTTGTACGTATTTCATTGAGCAAATGAGGACCTACATTACAGCAAAGTTAAGGGATTTGCCTCTCAAAAAGTCAATGAAAAGACTGAATAATCAAAAACAGACCACTCTAGTCCTCATGAGCTTACCTTAGCCACACTATCATCCTTCCTCCTAAATATACAGTTTCTCCTTTAACTGCAGGCAGGACATGTGGCTTCTTTCCAAACATGCCTTTTCCTTACAGGGGGGCCCAGATGGTGGCAGTTTGCCAGTCCTCTATGGGAAAGCTGATACACAATATCTGTTCGTGACCCCTCTGTACTGTGGCAAGGGTCCTTTAATTGGGAGGAAGGAAATAGTGCATCCTCTCGGAGCTGGTGGCTTGCCAGAATTATCCAGGGCCACGTGAACCCAAGTGCAAGGTATTTTTTCCTGCCTTCTTGGCAGTAGTAAAGTGAGATGCACTTAATAACCAGTGATCAGTCTCTGCAGGGGGAAACACTCCATGCTTTCCATCTCGGTAGCACTGCTTTGCAGAGATTGGGGGTGTTGCTGCTCTGCTGACTGGTGGCATCTTGCTTGGGGTGAGGTTCCTGGCCCTGCTTTGAGCCATGATTAGCTGCATATTTTTCCAGCGGTGGTACTATTTATGAGAAGGGAGAAGTGCCCAAAGGGCACGCACCCAAAAAAGGTGAGGAGAAGAGTATGCTAATTCTTTCTGAAGGGCCACAAGGTGAATGGCTAGGGACCTTTGCCTAGATTAAAGAGATGTGGCAGTAAAAGATTCATGATGTAAGTCCAGACTGTTCATCAGGTATGGCTGGATAGTGTTTACAGTAGATGAAGAAACTGTATAATAAAGACAGCTTGTGATTAAGGCACTGAACCCAAAGTATCTTGTCAAAGCCTAGTTCAGTGGGATATTTCTTCAGTGGTTCTTAAATTTGGTTTTATTTTTTACTTACACCTATGTCAGTACTTACTTCACTCTCTTCTTTTTACTTGTTGGCTTGTACTGTGATCAGTAACTTCCATTAGAAGACATTTGTCAGCAGAGCCATACTGATAAAAATCAATACTTTTTGTGTGCAGCTTAGTACCTCAGTATATATACTAGAGAAACTTAATTAAAAAATTGTACAAAAAGTGGCAAAAGTGTCCGATACAGTTTTGGATTCTGTTTGAACATTGTCATTCACAAAACTCTATTCCTAGCTCAGTTATAGTCTTGAAACACTACTGTAAATCAAGACATAATTTTTTTTTACAGCAGTGTGCAACTGTTCTTATCAGTTTTTTCTTGTTTCTTAATGGATGATGTTATTGGGAGAAAGACTTTTGAAAGAAATACAAAACATAACCATTCTTCTACAATCCACATATCAAACTATATCTGGTTTTATTTGACTGGGAGAATAAGCCTCACTGGGCATGATAAAATGCTTTAGATATTTACCCAACAATGAAAATAACAAAGGCAGTGATATTGCTTGCCCTCTGATCAGCTTTGGTTTTTCCTAACTGTGGATTAAATTTTATTTTGTAATATCGTCACTCTTCAAACATACTTATAATTGCGACCCTAGAGAGATAGCCACAGGATGGTACTGCAGGAAATGCTGGCTAAATGTTTATACCTTTGCAGTTTAGAAAAATATAAAGTCCAGTAATTCAGTGATCAGCCTTTGGATGTGCAGAAAATAGCAGCAGGAAAAAAAGACAATTTATTGTGATGTTAATTCAACACTTTGAAATCACTTTGACTGAAGTTTTCAGTTTGTGTGAGTGCTTGAAGAATGCAATTTTATGTCAGTGTTGTTAGATATGAATTATCTGTGATATTTAAGGGACTTAAACCTGGCATGACAGCTAAAGTAAGTTGTGTGAGCTAGTGAAAGAGACTTTAAATACTCAAGATTGAATAGAGGACTTGACAGTGCTGTTGCATGGCAAGAAATAACTGCACAATAACAGGTGTAATTCCCCAGCCTACAAGTAACACAGAATTTCTGTTGTTCCATTGTTCAGTTTTGCCAGGAACATGCTTTCTGCTCAGCGTATACTGTAGATGGCAGTAAGGTTATGCTAGAAGAGGGTGCATGGGCTGGAAGAACTAAATTAAAGAATGTGTGTAAAACCTATGGAGGGTTTCAGGTTTTGAATCTAAGCCACCTATTTATAGCAGCTCTAATACTTACTTGAAGCACCTCCAGAAAGAACTGGTTATTGTTTGTCACTTCTGGTAAAGACCAGGCCAGCTTTTTCTTTTCATTTTGTTTGGTTCTGCCTGAATTTGTTTGGATTTGTTTAAAAGCAAGCAGACATCTTTGCAGTTTATCATAGCAGATGTGAAACTTGACAGCTTGTGAATTCACAGACAATTCAGATGTTCTCTCCTTTCCCTGGCGTGGGGCGTGAATCCATTGTAAGTGACACTGATAGCCCCAGGATTTCAGGACTATCCCTATATTCCCAAAGTCTTCAATGGCCGTCTTTCTTCTCTGTGTTTGCACACAGAAGAAATGAAGTAGGACATGGTACCCATGGCGTAGCAGTTCCCCTCTGGTAAGGTCTGCCACGGTTAAGAATAAAGCGTGGTGTATGCTGAGCAGTGTCCTGCTCCTGAGACCTTGCTTTCAGCCACACAGACCTGAAAGGCCCATAGCTCAAGAGGGCCTCCTCAGCCTTCCCAAATAATTTTCAGCCAGCTGTGAAATGCTGACTGTAGTTCGCTTTTCTCATTTCCTGCATTGTCTTTGTTGGCTGATGCCTCTTCTTCCATTATAACCCTTCTGCTTCCCATGGTAATGTCTCCTTGCTGCCTGTAAATATGTTCCCCTGTTGCTCTTCCTCTCATGAGTGCCTTCCCCAGGCAGAGGTTTACTGATCAAAATATTGTCATAAGTCCTTTCCTTGGATGTGGTGGTGTGAACTCACAGACTGCATGATGGGATCACGGCTCTGGACTTGGGTATTCCTTTGCCATATCCATACAGCTGTGTGTGTACACACACACACAGATATGTATGTCTGTGTATATGGAAAGCAAAGTTTGGGAGAATTGAACAATATTAGAGACTCATTGCCCATGAAGCATGGGTTGGAGACCATTGGCCCACTGTAAACACCCATTCCACAAGTGAGATCATGACCATGCTCTTGTTAAAGCTGAAGATCTCTCCTTCTCTCCCTGCTTGAAATCCAGGACTGAGTCCCAGCAGTGCTGTCCTCACTGGGTTTTCTGAGTTCCATTAAGGGCTTTGCATTAGCCACAGAAAAGATATCTTGTGGTGTCACTTCTGCCCCAGTGACAACAGAGCCAGTATCTACTCGGCCCCATGTTGCATCAATTCTCCTGCTTTGCTCCAAGTGTCCTCCTCCTTATTACCCCTGTATCTCCTCACTGTATGTTAAATTCACTTGTTCTCTCCAGCTTGCCACAGGCACTTATCAGCCCTCACCATATGGGTTAATATTGCTGTCATTTTTAATGAAATCAGTTTATTGTAAGGAGGTGGACATGTGGGTTGTGTGGTCTCTTGTGAGACAATGACTATGTTGTGATTTCTTCATAGCCATTACCAAAAAAACCCTTTCTGGTGATGACAGGGACTCTATCACGTTAAGTGGAAATATGCACTGTTAACACTAAGGAACAGTATCTCATAACAAAGCACATCCTTGCCTTTCAGGGATGGGAAATATATATATATAATCCCTGACCACTATTTTAAAAAATGTAAAAAAACCCCAACTCCTTAAGTTCCAGTTTCTCCTTCTGCTTGCACTTAAATTAAGTCCTCCACATAATTTTAGATTATCCACATCATTTACAGCAAGTAAACATACATAACTTTGTAGTGGAATCACCTCTAGATGTAGGATTTCATGCTTCAGTAATATTTATTAAGGTCTTCGGCTCACTTTTTGCCCTACTGAAAAGTTATACAAAAGCATTCTGTATCCACTAACAAAATAGTAAAATACCAAAACTATCATAACCAACTTTTAAAGATAATTCCTGAAGCAGATGTTCACAAACAGACAATTTTTATTAAAATAACAGTGGGAAGGAGCTTGCTTTTGTTTGTTTGGCCCTCGAGGAAATTAAAAAGCCTTTCTATAATTTTGATTATAACTTCAAGAGAGAATTTTATTGTACCAAGGATGTGGTAGCATGAAGAATGGAAACCTTAAGGGTTTAAAACCTGTTTTTAAAAGCTACAAATTGAACTTCTCATGTTAATCTCAGGAAACAAAGTCCTGTGGCAATTTTCTTTTCTAATGTGCAGAACATGTAGGCCTGTTATAAAAACTGATAATACAAAAATGGCTTCTTCAACCCTCTGCTCCCTGAGCATATGTAAGGAGTATCTGCAGATTTCTGTGACTAAAATAAGTACCTACAATTAATCCTACTGGGGCAGAACAATGGAGGAGTAGTAGGTTCTTATACTTTTTTGGTTTGGGGTTTTTTTTCATTATCAATAAAATAATTCACCTCCCTTTTAGACTGTGAAAATCTAGGGACACTTGTGCTATTGGCTTCAAGTTTCCATTGAGCTGAAGTATGTTGGCATCAGTGGTGAAATTTCACTGGGATTTTATGATCGTGCTATCTTGAGGATCTCTTCTCAAAACACATCCTTTGCACTGGTATAGCTTGTAGGTACAAGTACAAAAAAATAAATAGTAATGATATTTTTCTGCTAAAGGAAGAACTTGATTAGACTTCTAGAGCAAGTTTGAAGAATAGGGAACTAGAGAAACACTTCTTTAATTCTCTTTTTCTGAATCCTTTGCATAAGCTGTTCTGAAAGATGCTAGGAGGCAAGGGAGACATGGCCTTCCAAAATTCAACAGTGTCCCTTTTGTGAGGTGGTTTCAGAACAGAACCACCACTATCCATGCATTTGCATGTATTGAGCAGCAGATAAAGCTTTGCTTAGGATAGATGGGGAGGAGACTATGTCTATAGTCTGCGCACAGGACTGTGAACAAATGACTTTTAAGGTCTAATTCTAGTTAGTGTAGGGGGCCTCCAGAAGGTCATGAGACCTCTGTAAAATTGAGATCATAGGCTTTTATGTGTATGTCTACACAAAACCACAAAGCAGTTATAGGTGTGTATGTAACGTACATCTCTGCACTCAGCAGGGTACACCTATCTCTAGATTAATAGCATGCCCCAGGGCTGTGGTCCACAGTTACCCGCAGAAGCCAGGCAGCGGAGGTAGGGGGTGGTGAGAGGATGGTGTGTGTCTGGTCTTATGTTGCCATGAATTCAGGATGTAGCTGGGGGCACTGGCAAGGACCTGGGCTTTAGGAAGCTCTGCTGGCAAAGCACCCTCGGCAGTTTGGACAAGCTGCCTTTCAGACTCCTGTGAGTAAAAATATACTTGAAGAAATTTAAAGTTGCTAAAGAACTCAAACTAAAAAGCCTAACTTAACAGAAACTTAGTAGTGACAAAACAGCACAAAATATTCCTACATATAGCCAATTTGGGAATAAAGGATGGCAATAACTGGTTGACAAAGGAAGACTAAAGCATCATGTTTTACCCAGCAGGAGTAAGAAAACAGGTTTAGAGTGGTAGGAATTACATAAATGTTTAATTATGATAAACAAAATATTGATTCAATGGTCTCAATAGTGCACGGCTAAGTTTGAGGAGTTATTCTTGAATGCTTACCAAAGTCTGTTATTAAAATCACTTTTGTTTATTTGAAAGACTTAAAAAGCAGAGATATGAGAGGTTTTTATCCAAACTGAAATGAAAACCACTTGCATTATTTTAACTAAGTACAAGGGTTTAAGAAACAAGAAGATATGCAAAAGTGATAATCAGCCCTGCAGCATCTTGAAAACTTCTGGAGGAATTATTGTTGATGCTCTGCATTTTGTAGGATCAGGCTTGTATTTTGCCTTCTGAACTGCAGATTACGCAACTGGTAGCAATGGGACAATGGAAATCATTTAGCAAAAAGAAGAGTCTGTGCCTATCAGTTTCATCCAAAGCATGTTAACATAAATGACCCTTAAATAGAAAATTTGAGACCTGACCTTAGAGTGATTACCAGCAGGAAGAGAAGTACCTGTGGGTGCACAGCAGTGGGCTGATACTTGTGGGGACAGGCATGCGAAATGGCAGCAAAGCTCTTCAGCATGGTGGTGGAGCACCTGCGATAGACAATAGACAGTGCTGGCTTTTCTGGAAGAGGGTTTCTTACAAAAAAGGCTGATAATTGGAATTTGGATGCTGGGAGGTGGACATACTGTATTCCTCTGATCTCTTGTTTTGTACAGTTGTGGACACTGAGAGCACAGTTCATAAAACTCTGGCAGCATTTACTCAGGACCCAAGTGCTAGCCTGACTTTAGGTTCAGATCCAGGTTTCACCTTAGTCTATATTTGAAACCAATAAACCTGTATCTGCCTCTTCTGGTCTGTGTTTATTAGAAGTACCTTATGTGCTTTTTTTTTTTTTTTTAATCATGTTTCATATAAGAGGACTCTTCTCTCAGAGTAGTTCATCTATAAGGAGCAGAGTACTCATGAAGATTTGGGACCCAGTTTGATCTCATTTCTACTGATGTAAACAAGGAGCTATGATTCCAGATTGGCACTAGGAGAAATTCGATATTAACACCTGTGCTATTGTTTTTTGCATGCCATTTTCTGACAAAGTAAGTTTCAATTTAATGATACTGTTACTTACCACTGTCATCTCTTCTTGATTTGCAGATGGGCTTCTTCCGCCGGAGGTACAAAGAAATTATTGAGGCTGAAAAGAGCAGAAAGGAGAATGAAGATAGTTGGGACTGGGTCCAGAAAAATCAGTGAACTGCCCATGAAAACTAAAGCCCAGTCATGTGACACACGCTTGCTAGCCTATAGGTCCTGCTCTCATATCTTCCATATGTGGAAGAAGGAATCTTCTCCAGATTTTTCGGAGACCCCATTGATGCTGTGTCTTTATCACTCCAACAAGCTAGGGAACATATCCTGAGGCAACCACTGCAGCCATGTCAGGTGACTGGAGCAATTTACACTTCATTTAAGAGCTGAACTTTGAACTTTGGTAACCAAGCTGCAGTGCAGAGCAATATTTATGAATCCAACTATGTGGTATACCCTCAGGGGAAGACTGTTACCTAAAAATATTTTTTATAAATATAAGCTTTTTATATTGATCATGTCTTTATATTTGTATCAATGTTTTATAGTTTCTATTGAATAGCTATATAGTTCACTCAAGCACTGATACCTGGCTAAATCCTTGGAAATACATATATGTATATATAAATCCTATTGTACTTTTAAACTTCAATGCAAGAGAGAAGAGAGACATTTGCAGATTAAAGTAGCTGAAATCCTCATATGCTTAATTCACAAGGCTTGGTAATGTTGTATATAGACCATTTAATGGCAATAAGCCAAAGTCTTTTCATTATCTCTTTTTTTTGAGTTGAATTTGGTGTTTGATTTATAAACTAATGAACCTAAAATATTACACAGATGTGATATTCTGTATCTGAGTCTATCCTTTACTGTCCTGAATGGGAGAGGATGAAAACACTTCCTCGGTGACATGTAGCAAGACTTGTAGCTTGCTTTGGCTCACTGAAGAAAACATCACAGAATGTTGTCCTTTGGGAATTTTTCTCCTGCAGTCTCTAGTAGTTTGATAATGGTCTAGGACTGTACAATTGAGATACCAGAAGGATATAATTGGGCCAACCACTATGGCATTGACAAATTCCTTGGAATTAAAAGAAATGGAGCCATATTAATGTTAAGAAGGATAGTTTTTAAGCTACTGTTAATGATTGTGATCTGTTGCTATCAAAGCAAGTGATAAATTGCTACAAGCTATGAGCAGTATGCCTGTCTTGTGAGTTTTATACATGAGTCATGAGTTTGTTTATATGATAATTTTAAGAGAGATAAGTAGATGCAAGGGTTAAAATGTTTGGATCCTGAGATTCCATATCCGTGTGTTCCAAGTACTGAATGTCATCCTTCCTTAAGCATCAAGAAGGAAGTTTAGTCAAGGTGCAGATGTTACTGGATCTCAGATTGCCACTTTGTTCCCTGGTAATTCCTTAGCAAATCACTTGTTGAATTAGAAGAAACTTAGTTGTAATAAATTCAACCATGTTTCTTCAAAAAGCTCTTGGATCTTTGAATAGAAATGGTGGAACTCTGTAAGACTTGGGTTTAGATTCTACTTGTACTTTGCACCTTGTGTAAATAAGAAGTAAATGTCACATTGGTATAAAATCCATGTAAGGGAAAGAAGGGTCGAGCTCTGTGGTAGAAGGTGAAGGAGAAACAGGAATGAATGGCTGCAAGATGTCTCCTTCCATAAGGGTAAGGTAAAAGAACTGCTGGAATTTTGGATATCTGCTTGAGAACAGGTCTTATTCTTGCTCTTGCTTGTCAAATTCATTATAGCTTCAAACTTTAAAAAATTTACCACGTCCATGTTCCTGTTTGCTTTTTTCCCCCACTGGCATTAAGTGCCTGCTGTTACTACGGTATTGATCAATATTTATTAACTTAACTATCTGCACCCATTAGGCAGAAGATGGTTTTTAAGTGAATGAAGTGTGTTGATTCAACATTTGACAAGAAAAGCTATTAGTCTATTAGTTATCTTTCTTAAAACAATCATTGGTGATTTGACAGATTTCAAATAACAAATGATCATTAAAGCCAGAATCTGAAAAAAACTGCTGAGGTAAAATCCTGTTATAACCACATGTAGTGGACTGCAGATTTTTCATCAGAGTGCAAAGACAAAAGACTGATGGCCTTTGACTGCACTGTTATATTAGAGGCTATTGAATTCCTCACAGTATGATATTTCTGACATCAGTTAGTTTTGCTAGTATTTAAACCGAAAGTATCTGGTTTTTCTGTTGTTGAAAAATACCTAAGACTGACAGATAGAATTTGGACATGAGGTTGATTCACAACTATGAATTGAATAAGAAATTGCTTAGAATACTTGCTGAAAAAAAAGAATTCCGTTTATTTAGCTGTAAGAATTTTCAGTATCTGTCCTCTCTAAAACTAAGCCCCTCCAAAATTATTTAAAAATGGTGAAAAAATAATTCAGGGGACAAATGAAACTATTTGTGAATTTAACTGAATTTGAAAGTTTCCATCCAAAAAAGGAGGAAATTCCATTTGAAAAGTTGAAATGCCTCATTTCCACTTTTTAAATAAAAATTTACTTTCAGATCTGCCGAAAATGCTTCTTTACAATATTTTAAAAATCAATATTAGTTATTCCTCTGAAACATCTTTTTAAAGTATATGAAGAAAAGAGGTTTTTTAAACTGACTTTTTTTAAAGTAAAATACCCATTAAGCATTTCATATTGTGTTGGACAATTTTTTTTTTCTTTTTGTCTCAAGGCAAAAATGTTTTTTTTTTTTTGATTAAAGTAAAAAAAAAAAGTAAACCCCATTTGAGTGAGCCCACACTGGACTTTTTTGATACCTGCCTTGAACTGTCTACTATTGATCCAGCACAAGTCGTCACTCAGTGAAAATCTAGTTGTTGGCCAGATTAGTGACATGTTCTTGAAATAATCCATTAATTCTTAGTATCATCACTGTTAGGTACTCAGTAGTTCTGTTGTCACAGGTGTTTTTGTTTTTATATGTATAACTCTTCATAATTTTTGTCTTTTTTTTTTTTTTTGGTCAAATTCCAATGTGGCTCTTGCTCGTTTCCAGTTAAGATAGTCAGACTTGACAATGAAACATACCAATACTTCGTATTAAAATCCTGTAGATGCACCTTTCCTCTCTTTAAAAAGCAACCAAACAAGCCAAACAAAAAAACCCACTAATATCACTTGGTTGCAATCAGTTCTAACCCAAAAATCTTATGAAACCGTAATATACTTCAAGAATGTGTAGAAAATAGCTGTGCTATAGATCTGCTGGTTTTTTTAAAACTAAGAAATCATAATAAATGTAATTGTGTCAAAATCTAGAGACGTGGTTACATTGGAAATTGCTTCTAGGGCTCTGGAAGTTCCCATCTGTCAGCTGCATGTTAGTTCCTTTGTGCTGTACCGCTTGCGCAGCAGAGCTGGGGGAAGTCATTGTACCAGTTCTCTCCAGTTAATCCATTTTGGGACAAAGTCATCAATTGTCTTGGATAACTTCATTGAAAGGTTTGCTGAACTGGCATTGCATTTTTTTTATGCAGCGGGCTCACTTTGCACTGGCTTTAAGCTATGCAAGTGGAAACTTAGAAGTGGGGCAGTTGCATTTTTAAATGCATTATCTGGCACCTAAGAGATCTTTTGATTAAGCCCTGAAGCTTGCAATGTGCAGGGCGTCTTCTTACAGATAGTACCCTTGAAGTTGCTTTTAGGGTAGGAAGAAAACAATTTCAAAAAATATGATCAGGAAGAAAGGGGGGAAATAATTAAGGAAAAAATCACTTAATGCAGAGCCCATGCTGTTGCAACCCCATTTAATTTCCAGCTTGACATCAAGAAGATCACAGTCATTTCAGAGTTTTGGTGGCCCACAGCACAGGGGTGAATTTCACTTCCCAAGAGCTGGAAGTATTTGCCACTATTCACAGCGTGTTTTGTGACCATTTCATTTGAAAAACAAAGGTCTGCTCTTGGAGGTGAATTTCCATCAGTTCACCCCAAGCAACAGCGGGGCTGGTGCACTCTGAGGCTGTCACTAGTATGCTCTAGTATTTGGCCATTGTAGCTAACAAAAATACTAGCTATGTTCTTCTGAATAAACCTACGTTTTAATTTGCCCAATTACAATGAGGAAGTCAGCAAACTGTAGAAAACACTGGAGCAGCCTCTGAATTGAAGTCACCTCACAAATCACTTGGGTTATGTGAGAGAGAAATTGTGCTTGATATGAACCCCAACCCTGTAAACCACTTAAGCAATCCTTTCATCTCAAAGTGGCAAAGGCTTTTGCAATGCCGAGCATACCAGTGAGGACAACCCTCTCTGCCTCAATACATGAATGGGAAGGACCCTACGTATGAGTCAGTGATGTGCAGGTGACTCAGCTTGCTGAAAGCAACAGTTGCGCAAAGATGGGTTTTGGCAGTATTTAGTATCAACGTTCTTGAATATCTTCTGTTCATAGACACATTTTGGAGTCTTGCACAAGTGTCAAGCGTAGTATCCATGTGGTGTGGGAACATACAGTATTGCTTTCACTGGAGGATAAAGGGAGTCATGGAACTAATTTCTACCTTTGTCCAAGCTCATCCACTTGCTAGCATTTCTTGGCTATAAATGAAAGTAGGATTTGGTTCATTTAGTGTACATTGATTAAACTGGCATGAAGACTATAATTGCTTTTGGAGCATGGTTTGCATACCAGTAGGGTACCTGCACCATTGTCACTCCTCTTTCTTAGAATGTCACTCCTTATGTATTGTAAAATTGTACGTTTCTTTTTGTGAACTTGTGGTTGGAAGAATGTGTTCACTCTTATTGATGTCACCTGTATTTAGAAGCTTGTGTTCACCTGTATTCTAATTCACTTGCACTGTTTTGGAAATGTCAGGTTTACAGAAATACAACTTTTTGGAATAAAGAGTGGCTGCAAATTTATCCTAATAATATCATTTTGTCACTTATTGTCCCTGTCCAGCTCAAGTATTTTTCCATTAATCGGGTGAGACGTTTTCTCATGTATGTTTGAATTAAATGGTATGTGCATGTGTTTATCTGCGTGTGGATAATGGACGACTTTATCGTAATTCTGTGACTTGTATAAAATCAAGCTATTTGGAGACTAGGAGTTTAAATAGCGTGACTACAATGTTGTAAAACCATGGAAATAAAATATTAGTAGGAATTCTTTATATTTTGACAAGTATTGCTCTATCAACATGACGTAAAACCCCACGTGGTGGTGATACTGCCCTGTGATAAGAATGTCAACCTGTACTTGAGTTCTGTTTCAGTCTGTATGAATTTGGGTAAAAGTCAAATTATTCAGCTTCATGCATTTTTTTCTGCAAGGATTTATAGTCCATGAGTAGCTAAATAATACATTTGAAAGATTTTCTTCAACTCCATGCATCCCCATGCTTACTTTGTCAGAGTAGAAGCTGGATAGAAGCAGTAAAAAAAGCTGATTGATTTCTATGGCTGTGGCGTACCTCTCTGTATTTCTAATAACCATTAGAGGTCCCGTCAAATTTTTCTCATCATTTTGAGGATGGGCGAAACCTCTGTGGTAAAATGTGAACTGACCTAAACCTTCATTCTAAAACAAAACTGAACAACTGAACCTGAAATTTCAGGCTCTCCCTTTCCTCATCTTCAGCTCCTTTGCTTTTTGTGGAGACCCTGTGTGTAAGTGTTTAAATGTTCTCCAGCCATACGGAAACAGTCTATTTCCTCTGTGTTAGGCTGTCAGCTAAATAAATATCTAAGAACAGGCTGGGCAGAGTTAGGACCTAACCTGTGACTCAGAGCATGTTTGCACTGGTGGAAGACCATGGCTTTGTGTACCACAAAGCCAAAGGCATTAGGAAAGCTCCAAGCAGATGTGGGTCCTGGCATGTAGGTAGCACCCTTCAAAGTAAAAGCAAATGTTCTCAGTCAGGAAAGCTTCCTTCAGGGGAAAGAAAACATTGTTGGGCAAAAGTAGTAGGAGGCTAGGAGAAGGATGCTGCCGAGAGGAGTGCAATGCATAGTTTGCTTTTGGACCTTAGTGGAAGCTTTAGTGCAGCATCAGCTAAAATAATAACCAGAAACTTTTAGATGTACTTGTTGTGGTTTAACCCCAGCCAGCAACTAAGCACCATGCAGCCGCTCACTCACTTCCCTCCCATCCAGTGGGGTGGGGGAGAGAATCAGACGGAAAGAGGTTAAAACTCATGGGTTGAGATAAGAACAGTTTAATAGAATAGAAAGGAAGAAACTAATAATGATGATAATAATAAAATGGCAATACTAATAAAAGGATTGGAATATACAAAACAAGTGATGCACAATGCAATTGCTCACCACTTGCCGACTGATGCCCGGTTAGTTCCCGAGCAGCGATCCCCCCCAGGCCAACTCCCCCCAGTTTATATACTGGGCATGATGTCACATGGTATGGAATACCCCTTTGGCCAGTTTGGGTCAGCTGTCCTGGCTGTGTCCCCTCCCAGGTTCTTGTGCCCCTCCAGCCTTTTTGCTGGCTGGGCATGAGAAGCTGAAGAATCCTTGACAGTCTTAACACTACTTGGCAACAACTGAAAACATCAGTGTGTTATCAACATTCTTCTCATACTGAATCCAAGACATAGCACTATACCAGCTACTAGAAAGAAAATTAACTCTATCCCAGACGAAACCAGGCAGTACTAGTACCTTTTTGTTACCGTACAGTGCGAGTGTGGCAGCAGGCAGTGGCTGTCCCAGGCTTGCTGAGCTCACTCTGCCCTCTGTGGGGCTCGCTCACCTTTCTTCTTTTTAATGAGCAGAGAACAGCAGCCTGTACATTGCACGATTTCGTGTGTTGCCTTCCTCCTAAGCAGCTTTTAAGAACCTCTTAGGACTTCTATGATGAAGTGGCTTTGTTTTAGAAAAGAAACCCAAAACCTTTGCAGGTTTGTTTCTTCCGGTTTCACCAAGAAGGGAAGAACTAGATGAAAACTAGATCAAAATTTGAGAAAAAGAAGATGTTCTTTCACCCTGGGAAAAACAGCTCATTTGTTAGCATGCTGCTCATCCTGGCTCCTGTGTAGGGCTGGAGTTGGTCTGACATTTTGGCTTCCTATGCTGGCCACTGGCCTGCTCTTAGGATCGGATGTCACGGGAGCTCCTCTGCTAGATCCTTTCCCTTTAGTAGTGAAATGCCCCATGAGAAAGAGAGAAATGACTTTTTCCCACACTTTTTGGGTCTAGTGGGGTGGCTACTGACCTGAGTCGTCCTAGGTATGATGTTTTGATTTGATTAAAATTTTGAGTGCCCGTAGCACACTAGATAATTGCATCCCAGAATGACTAAGGAGAGTGTTGTGGGAGTCATTAAAGATGCAAAGTAGATCTTATGGTCCCCTGGCCCCAGTTGGCTTGCTACCAGAATTAAAATACAACAAAAGCAGCTATTTTGTGAAGATTCAAATGCACAAACAGATTTAAAGTCATATGACTGCTCACTCCTGCACATCCAAGGTTTCAACATTTTAAATGGCTGCAAATGGAGATTTTATTTGCAAGTGGTTTTGACAGAAGTAAAGCATGATAGTGGAGAAATGAATCATCTTAACAAAAGAGCAATGGAAATTAGTTTTTCATGTCTTAGCCATGCTATAATTTCCTGTGACTGTCGGAAAGGATTAATTCATGGATTTCCAGTTCATTTCTCCTTTGCTTTTGATGTGGTTAGTGTCATTTTAATGCCTGAACTTCTAGATGTGCTATGTTTTGGTAAGTTAACCAGCAGTTCAACAGCTGTAAAGAATCAGAAATTAATGAAGTAGTAACCCTGAGCAGAGATTTCACTGCTGCAGACATGTATTCCGATATGATGTATTGACTTTCATGAAATTATTCTAGATTTATACTAACACAAGTGAGAAGGGACTCAAACAGGCTCCCTTGAAGCTGAAGGATACACATCATGAGACAAGCTTTGCACTAATCTGCATAAGTGGTAATGTACAGTAATTTCTGTCATTTAAACAGTATTCCTCTGGGTTTGCTATCTGAGAGCTGTGTAATTCAATCCTAATGATGCTGCTCTGTGCTATATTCAGAAAGAGAAAAGGAATAGTAAAAAAGTGATCACTTTATCCAGCAAAGAGACCACTTCATAGAAAGGATATAGTCTGTCCTACATCAGTCTCTCAATAGAGATGGGGCAATTAAGAACTTGACATGATCTGCCCCCTTACCTTTATCTAACTTGAATAATCAGGCTGATGGCTGAAATTCCTATTATGTATTTTGCTGTGTTGATTTTAGGAGAATGGCACAGAATAGGAAGCTGGCAATGAAGTGATTACCTAGTAAGAGATCAGAACACCTGCTCAGTATTAAATTCATGAAGTCTACATATAGGGTTGGATAGAAGATGATAGAAATGGAGTAAAATACTTTTCTCCATTTTCATTTTCAGGGTGGGGCATGAGAGACTGCATCTAACAATGTAAGAACATACAATTTGAGATTGCCAAATGCCAATATCAAGGTAGTGTGTTGCCCTGTTTCTTAGCTCAAGACTGTGTCCATGACATGGCTTCATCAAAGAAGAGACCCGTGCTTCACCTTGACCAGGTGGCACATGTCATCCTACAATAACCTTGTGCCATACTCCACTGCCTGCTCAGCTGTTCTTGTCTCACTCTCACTCCCATCCTACAGACATGACCAACTTTTTCACCTGGCCTCCTCTTAAGTTTCTCCTGTGCTTCATAAGTGTTATTGCCCTTTTCTCTCATTTGTCTGAATAAGAGGGCTAACTTAAATTTAAGTGCTTTTTCCCAACTTCCAATTAGTTTGAAATATGTCGCTTTTGTTTCAGACCCAAAGAAAGATTTGTCCTGAAAACTTGGCAGTTTTCCCAACTACGTCAGTAGTTCTGGGACCTGGGGGGAGGGGGGGGGGGGGTGTTGGGCACTGTGGTCCTGTCCTCAGTTTCTTTTTCATCTAACCTATTAGCAAGGTTGAAGTGTACCTTGCAAAACACTAATGAATGTCAAATCTGAGGTAGGTAGGTAAATAGGAAGATAGATAGGTAGATAGATAGACGTGTATATGACTGAAACTTATTTTGGAAGTGGACAAATCATATGAAATGGCCAAGCCTGCCAAAGCCTCAGCCCTTCAGAATAATGTAAACATTTTGTTTGGAAATTCTGAAATGCAATCAGGAGCATGGAATTGGAAGGTCCTCAAGTCCAGTCTCCTATTTTCATTAGCAGCTACTCCATATATTTCCTTTCATGAACTAACTGAACAAAGTCCAGTAGAACCAGTTAAATTTCATTTCCTTAATATTCTTGCTAAAAGACTATTCTAGCACCTCATTTTGATGGTGCTGTTAATGGTCATTTTCATCCCAATTTGTTCTCTTGCCAACAAGATCTTTTAATTTAAATAGATCCCTTCCTTCCTTCCTGTTCTGAGTTGATCTTTCTTGAATATAGATGACCAGAAGAAGACCCTGTTTTCCAGGTGAGGTACCAAATTCCTTGTCCAATGCCTTGTACATCACCTGTACATAAGACTGGCTCTTCTGGCTCCATGAAGGTTACCAGCTCTCTACGTGATGTCTTGAACGATTAGGGACATTGAAATCCCTAGCACAAACGACCTTCCTGTAGACCTTTTAATCTACCATTTTGTGGAGTCTGGAACCCAAATATTGTACGTGCCCCATGAAGAAGATTGTTACAAGATGAAGGGAACCATCCCATGGCTGTGTCTGGAGCTGTAGATCTTTGGAGTATGATGCCTTCCTGCTAGGTGAGCTGGAAGAGAATCAGAGATGTTCTCCATGGGAGACTTTGGCTCTATTTTGACAGAAATTAACTGAAACTGATATAAAAATGCATAAAGTGGTTTAACTTCAGTGAGTATTTTCATCAGAAAATTCCCAGCTAGTGCTGACCACATGCTAGGCAACCAAAACACCCACTGGTCTTATTTATGCTTGGAGTCTTTCCTAAGATATCACGCACTTAAAGCACCATTAATTATTGCCTAATTACTTTCAGCAATGAGGTATGGGCAGAAAAAAAGTGCTCTGAGATGGTAAAGTTGTCAATTATAGCTGATAATTAAGGGGCCAGGTGCGTGTTTTATTTAACAAGATAAATATCTCCCCAGATGTTGCCTATCTGAAAGTTCACAACCACACAGGTATTTGGTGTGCTGAAGTCACCTTCAGTAGGTACTCATTTAAGATGGCCCTTTTTTTGTGTGTGCAGTAGGGTTTAGATTGGCATATAAGCATGTTGCCTGTTGAACGTTCTGTTCCTCTTTCTCTCTCTGAATGCTGGGCTAATTTACCTTAGTATGCACCAGAAATGTTATTTTAATTTATTTGTTTGGGTAATTTTCTAACTAGAATAGCTGTCACGTGCTTCTGAGTGCTGGCATACCCTACAGAGAACATAGTCTTACAACAGGGTGAAATATCTTAGCAGTATTTTTAAAAATAATGCCTTATTTTGGCAACAGGTAACAAAAGCTGACATGAAGGGGGCACTGTTATCAAACATTTCTGTTTGGAATAACCTTTTCTTCAATAAAATGAAAAATGAAATGGTCAAAGTGTCAATGGGTCCTAAAGCTCACAGATTTTCTAAGGAAAGAATGGTGTAGGCTAAGTACCATGAAAGAATCTGGAGTTATTTCTTTCTGTTTTAATCTCTTTCACTAGTTAATTCTTGATGGTGTTATTCCTTGGAAGAGTAGCATTGGGTTTAGTCTAAGGCTTTGGGAAATTGCTTAAGTGCTATTTACTAACTCAGTTGGATCATCGTAGGTCCCTTCGAACTGTTCTAGTTCAATGACTTTTCAATTAACTAAGACCCCTATGACTCTGATTTAAATGCAGCTTTGCATTTATATATTTATTATATTTATAGCTATAAATTTTTTAGAGATATTTCTGTAACACCTGGTATGGAGAATTCTAGATGGATTAAACTGCTTTTATAATGGTACAGAATCCTACCTTTCTCATGTAGAAGTAATGTATGCATCTTTCTACTGACAGAACAGGCCTGCTCTCAGTGGTTAGGGAATGTATATGTAGACTGGGACAGGTCCAGGGTATGAAGAATACACAGGAAGATACTCAGACTTTACCTCATTGATTTTGCTTTCAATGTGAAACCAACTGACATGTAAAAGAAAAATCCACTAATAGTTATTAAAAGAAAATAGACCATCTCTGGCTCAGGAAATCCCGGTGATTTCTGCACTGGAGGCACAGTCAGTGTACTGGGGAAATGTCAGTCCCCACTTATCTGCTCTTTTTTCTGCATGTCTGCTCCTAGACAGTGTTGGAGACAGGATGCTGGGCAAGATGGACATTAGGTCTGGGGCAGAGCAAGTGTTTGTAGATCTTCATGGCTTTCAGCTGGCCTCCATCAGCAAGAAAAATTCTTCAGATGAGCTATGGCACCAGAGAACACCTCTGGCTTCCTAAGGGAACTCTTTTTGTTTTGTTTCAGTGGCTGCAATAATAATAATAAAAAATTCCTATTTCCACATAAGTAGAAAAAAAATTCCCATTTCCATGTAAGTCAGCTGTCATCTGTCTTAGAATAGAATAAGGAAGACTGAGGAGACCAGTTTGGTTGTGGGTTTTTTTAATCTTAACCTTTGTGTCTTTCCTTTTGCACTCGGAGAGTGAATTATTTCGATAGCTCTTTCGCCTCTCCAAAAAAGTACTTCTGAAGAAAATTAATATTTCAGACTAAATGCCTTCGGCCTATAAGAGACTCCCCGATATCAAATATCCCAAGTATCCAATATCAAACACTCCAAACATACAATTTCCCAATGTGATTTGAGTCATCTCAAATCTCACCAAAGTGATACCTGAATAATCTGTTTAAAGTTTTTGTTCCTTCTGGCATAGCTCTTTATAATTTGTTTTACTGTCTAGCATTCTCCCATCATATAGTCGATAGCAAATACCTCCCCCCTACTGCCCCAAACATATGTTACTGCAGCAAAACATTTCAGGTCGTTCCCAGAGGAAAGCTGTCCTTCAGATGCCAATCAAAGGTATTAATAACAACAACAAAATGAATTCTACTTTGCTTAGCTCAGGAACATGACTGAAAGTTAAAGGTGTCCACCTAAAGAATATCAAAGAACGGTAATTTGAAATCGTAATTTGAGTCTCAAAATAGCAGGTGATGACTGCTTCTTCCATGTCTTTGTGTTGCAGCAATCAATGTGAAATGCTAATAAATGTTTATGCTTTGTTTCCCGACTTTTTTTTTTTTTTTTTTTTTTTTTTTTCCCCTAGCAGAGATGTGGCACTTTGAGAGGTGGCAGAATGAAAGCTCTGAAGGACCAAGTCCTCTCCCTGGGTAGCAGGTAGGGCCTCAAAGCACCACTGGTGTTGTGATGACTGTTGCCATAACGAGCATTTGAATACTGAAATAATGAGAGATGCTGTGGGAATGTGAAGCTGGATCCTAATTTTTATCTGTGAGTAAAATTTCAATAGGACTATCAATGGTAATGTGGGCATGCATGCTGTTTAGTAGGATCAGTCTCTGTCCCTGAGCCTGTTGCAGCAGATATGTCTAAGAGGAGAAGTTATGACTGAAGTCATAATCAGTTTAGTGCTAGCAATTTTTTTACCAGGGACTAGGCAGGCATCAAAAACTCATTTCATGTAGACCACCAACACTTGTCACATTAAATTAACTACTGGGTAATTTTAAATATGTACTTTTAAAGCTGAATAACAGCAGACTCGGCTACCTGTCTCCTGAGATGTTGTTGTTTGTACATTGGTGTTACACTAGTGCCAAGATGCTCCAAGCTCTAGACCCTAGTGTGTGAAATAAAAGAAATGCTCCAAAGCTTCTGTAGGCTTAGAAGATCCTACAGGATTTCGATCTTTACCCTACTGATTGATCTCAATGATGTAAAAATCTGTCAGTCATTGAAAACTCCACTGTCAACACAAAGAGTGTGAAAGAAGAATGAAACATAAAATCTTGTTTTTAGAAAAAGTGACACTGTCCCTACAATTTAAAAGCAAGTTGTTCTAGTATGATGTAGCATTCTCTTTGTCATTCACTTCTGAACGCACTTTGAATGATAGCTGCACTTTTAGAGTAGTATAGATTTTGATATCAGACAAGTTTTCGCTAGTCTGAACTAAATTACTAAAAAATCAACGACCTAACTTTGCCAGACAATGAGTCTATGCTCTGCTCAAGCAGTGGTATGCTATAATAGTCTTAAAAGTGTAGGCTGGGTTAAGAAAATATGGGTCATATCCTCTAATGTGAATACTCTTCTCATTTGTCCTGAATTTGAATCACTAGTGTATTCAAAGCCACCTTGGATAATTAGGATAATCTCCTTAAATTGCTTGTGTCTCCTGATGCCTACAATAATACCACAACAGCATCCTGCTGTGTCACTTACTGTAATGCCCCGTGTCTTAACTGCTTCATCCCATTCTGCTTTCCTGTATCCATTTGTTTTATCGACCTGATGCCTGAGACTGCAGAAACTGCAGAAGTGATGGGGCAGGGGTCCTTTTTTCACTATTTGGCATGTCCTCAGTTCAATCTGTGACTTCAAACACTGTATTATGGATACAACAAACCTCAGACTACTTGAAACCTGGATAGACCTGGAATCCTAGACAGAAAAAAAAAAAAAAAAAAGTTAAAACCTTTGGTTGTTAAAAAAACATCTTGTCTAGTTTAGTTGTTTTCATTTCTTTATGGCAAGCACTTCCAGCACAGCCACAGCGGAGGTAATTGGAGCCGCCGAGTGAATGTAAATCTGAGGAGGATTATGCCCACTGTCTATAAAGCTCATGTAGCTCTTGAGCAACCCAGCAGTGATCAATTCATTATCATTACAAGCAGCCTGCCAAAGAAAACCTACAGGTTATTGAAGGCAAGATGACTGTAAAATTAGAGATCAGACCAACTCTAATGTTCACTAATGGACATGAACATTAGCTTTGCAGCTTTAGCCAACTGCGCTGAAAGAGACCCTGGTGACATTTTTGGATGAAGTACATTAGGGATTGAAGATTTTCTTTTTTTTTAATTTAACATATTGATTTACTTTTTATTGGGAGTTAAAGTGGCTGAGGAAAGAAAGAAGTTGGAAAGGATACTGGAAGTGGAAAGGAATGAAGATTGCCCACTGGCTTGTCTTAAATATTCCTTTCCTAGGTTTTTGCAATATTCAGCAATGGAATCTCTGAGTGAACATTTTCTCCCCACAAAACTTTGTTTACTTTACAGTCCAGTACTAGCGCTGTCAAGCACTACGTGCCAAATGAAACCTTGGAGGTAAAACTGACACCATATAAACTGAAAAAAAAGCCAAGTTTATGTGTACAGAGAGCTACTCACTGTTAGTGAGCAGATCTTGAACAATAAGTAGAAAAAACAAGTAATTTCTGCTGTCTTGACTGCTTTATTGTAAAAAAGATGTGATAACCTCTTAGTAATTATGGCTTTTACACTCTTTAGGAGGCAAGTAACCTCTGCACAACAGTTTTAAGAGCAAGTGACTTGAAAGATACCTTGATGTGTAAGCAGCAGTCCAATTTCCCTATTAGATTTAGCATCACATCAAGAAACCTACTCCAATTAATTTTTTTGTTGCAGAAATTACACTGAAACAAAAACTTGTGCACCTTTTTTCAGCTATGCTGCATTCCTTATTCTGACTAAACTCCTTTTACGCTATTAGCTGTCCATAAGTACCCCCAGGATTAGCTCTGCCCTTTTTAGTTCTTTATACAACACTTTATCGTGTTAACTTGTAACAGGCTCCATATAAAGTAGCATGGCCACAGCACTGGCAGTTACATGCAAAAGCCTGGGCAGGACTTCCTCCCTGGCAGCCACTGGGATTTGGGGTTGGTTACACATATCAGGCATTTATTGTCTTTGTGTGGACTTCAAAAAGCACATTAAAAGAAACCCAGGGTTGTTGAAAAGCTCTCCTTTTACTGAATTTTCTGAAGCCTTTAAACAGAAATTTCTGTTATTCGTGCCAGACGTCTGTGCGGTCACATACTACCGCAGAATATTTTGCATCTTCCCCATAGCAGTTCTACGCAAGGGCTCTAGGCATCTAAGAGGGACCCACTGCTCCCTTGCCTGTAGCTTGCCCAGGGATGCTGCTCAAGGTGACTCCCCGTGATCGCAGCCCAGCGAGCACCGGCCGTGCTGGCGTGCAAAGCCCAGGGTGACAGGGTGAAATCTGGATTGGCCTCAATGGCTTTGCAGTGTGCTCTTCCCAAAGATATGCCTGGAAAATAAGCTGCAAGTCTGGGGACTATGAGGCTCAAGCAGGGACGCAGGAGATGCTGGTCCCTGTGGAGTACCTAGCCTTAAGAGAGCTGCTTTAATTTACTGGGGAGTCGAAGGCAACGGAGGTAGTTGAGGGAGGGCAGGGAGTGAGGTGTGCCTAAGGGCTGGGGCGAGAGAGAAAGAAGCCGGGGAAAAGCTCAGCATTATGTAGGTCGTTCGATAAACTGGTCCCAATGCAGTTTATTTTTAAAAGAAGTGCTAGGCATGAAAATTTTCTGTGATTGTGATATGGTCCACATCTTGGAGGGGATGGAACTGAGACATACTTCTTAATGCTAACTGAGTACTGCCCCGGTGCTGACTGAAGCCGAAGATATCGAAGACACTCCCCAGCTGTATGTTGTGTTTTCACACCAGGACATTTCCTCCTCGCTCCCATCCTCCTATTTTCTCCATATTTGTTATTCTACTTCTCTTTTTCTCAAATATTATAGTAATTGCTCTAACAACAAAATCCTGAATAACGTAACAGGAAACCGAGAAAATAAGAGGAGGGCTCATCCCTTTCCTCAAGAAATTTTACTAGAAGCCATAAATGATTCACGTAATGGAGGTGAGACAGACTCTTGCCTGATCCCCTATCTATCATAAGCTGCTCAGCTTTACCTAGTTATCACTGAATTGATGGATGCCTGTTCCTATAGTGGAAGGGGGGGCAGGGGAAGCAAATCTTACGTTTGTGTAGCAAAAAGCAGAAGACGTTTGTGTGGAAAAAACAGTCAAAAGCTGGGAAAGAGCAGTGAAAGGGCAATGCACTATCCTTACATAGCTGCATGAATGAAAACTCAATACTATGGTACTAAAGCTCTTCCAGGATTTGAGCTTAAATAAGTCCCCTGTGTTCCCCCATTAGAGAGCTGCCCTTCTGCATGTTTTAGGGTAAAATCCTGTCCCTTTGAGACCACCACAATTCTTTATTGTTGATTTTGGCGGGATCAGGGACTTAATCTAAATATTTTATGGTACCATCACATAGCATAACATCTTATAATTCTTGGGGGAAAAAAATCAGATACTCATTTGTGATGCCATGTGGCAAAGGATATGTCCATATGGCCATGTTCACAGCAATCAAACAGATAATGCCACTGAATTCAGTAGGCACCATCGCAGCACAGCCCTGCGGAGGCTGAAAGAGAAAAAAAAAATCATTGATTCAAATGAGGCCAAGATTTCACCTCATGTTTTTAGTGTAGCAAATGTTATTGCAAGCCCACACAGAGCCAGCGTGAAGCGCAAATTACCACAGGAATTTGTCATATTCATTACCAACCTAGCATCATTAGTTTATATGAGTGTAGGCAATTAGGAGAGAGGTTTCAGTTTCTTTCTTTGAAAATGTGAATTTTATTAACAAAATGACAAGCTTTCTTTCAATGAAAGCAAGTCATATGCTGCAGGAAGAGTCATAAATTTGAGGAAAGAGCTGAGAGCCAATGTTTAACGAAGGCAGCATCACTCCACAGACTAGAAAACAGGCGATAACTCAGTTCCTTGGGTACATGGGAATCCAGTAGAAGAAAAGTAACCACGGCTGAGGAAATTTTGTTTGCAAAGGGAGATTTAAAGCTACTGAAGACAGAGTAAAGACACTCAGGGGACATCAGTGGACCTTGTTGTCAGACACTGTACCTAGATTTGGTTATTTTCCATTGATTACTCTTCATTCTTTGGTTATTTGGTGACATCCCCCCTACCCCCCCCCTCCCATATTTGATAACCACTGTATGTGAAGCGAAGCTGCACTACTTCTTGTAAGCAATAATATTTCTCCCAGCGAATGAACATAACTGATGAAGATGCCTCCCTTTTCTCCTGCAGGAGTTAGTCCCCCCCAGTACGTTGCTATTAGCTCAAGTCTGGTTCCATCCGATTTTTTTGAGTATCAGTGGAAGAAGAGGAAAAAATACAACAGCAGTTTTGTCCATGGATGTGTAAACATTATGTATGTTTGAAAAAGCTACACGCAGGCAAAAGCTCCCAACCCAGTTTGCAATCTGGTGTAACTTTCTTGCAGTCCAGGGTAGCTGTGTTTGCTGGGATTTTTTCACCTCACAGAATTAACGGGAGCTGTCAATGCGGGTAATCCTGTTCTAGAGCGACCTCTCGTGTTATTTCGGCTAATTCTGTTTGGATTGTTTCTTTTACCCAGTTTCCAGTAAGGTTATGAAAATATCATCAAATCGCCTTGGCTGCTGGTTTTGCTCTGTGCAGCGAGCTCAGTTACGCTTCCCCCCTCTCATGCTTGTTGCTTAGTCAATGTGCTGCATTGCCCTGACTCCCTTTTTTTCCTGAAATCATCCCAACAGCACTAGCGAGAGGATTTCCCCCCTCTTTTAAATTAATTTTCATGTATATTCACTTCTGTTTGGAGTCTTCACCTTTCAGTGAAATGACCAGATGTCTCAGAAAGCCTGGAGCAATGCTGGCATCAGGAGACTTCGCCCCCATCCTGAGTGAGTGCAGACTGAGATGCCAATATGTTCTGGTTTGTAATGGATGATTGATTTGCAAGGCTGTTTTGCTCTGATTCTCCCTTGCTTAAAGAAGCATTGGGCCATTTTTATTCTTTTTTATACCAAGCACTATTTCCCCTGTCTGTGGTCTTGCGTCCAATAAATCCAATCATATTACTTTTCTAACTAGCTACTCTTTTGTTTGTGGTTGGTTTTTTTCCCCTCCAGAGGGGTTCATATTATTTGAATCTTTAATAGCAGTAAAATTACATTGGGGAAATAACCAGATTAGTTGCCCAAATACCTTTGAATGTACAAGGATCGTCCATGGTGGAAGCCTGCTTCTCAGCAGCCCTATGGACAGAGCACCACACTTTCTGTCTTCTCCTTGGGCCCGCGACGTGACTCCTCCTCCGCTCATCTCACGCATCAGATCCAAACATCTAATGTCCACACTTCGTAAGGCTTTGTAAGCTGCATCTTCAGGCACCATGGGCAACCCTGTGGAGAGACCCCCTCAGGTTCTGCCAGAGTGTGAAGACGTGCAGCCACACTCCAGCTGTGCTAGCATTAGAAGGTCCTCCGCGTCCAGTGAAAAGAACATAAAATTGTTTCTCTGTGTATAAGCCCTCTCCCTATAGATGTTCACCTCTGAAATACCAGTACGGACCAGGTCATCTCTGGGGAGAAGCCTGCAAATAGCCAGAAAGTCAGAGTTTGGACCTTAGTGGCAGCTGGCATAAGACTGGAAGTGGGATTTAGAACTTACAGCCTCCAGTTTATAGTACCCTGTCTTTTCCCTGAGAACTGGAGTATAGCTTGGTTGAACAATAGTAATATCACTAATCTAATCCATTCCAGGTCCCCAGAGCTTTTTAATGTGTGCTACAAATTAATTACACAACTTTTACAAATAACAGGGCCTGAGCTTTTAATTCCTCATGCAGTGGGGAGTGTGCTAAAACATAACCTACCAGCATACACGCTAGTCTGCTTTACAGACCTTTTACGCTGGTCTGGCAAGAGAAAGAAGTCTCCAAGTTAATGGGAATTGGATTCTCAATGTTTTAAAGTGGGAAGAGGGTCTCACAGAACAACGCTCACAAATGATCTGCCTTTAGGTGCCAAGGATTGCTGTTTTATTTTTAAAGGCATTATTTTTCTTGCAGGACTGTGGCTGGAGTTCCTTTGGGTAGGAATAAATAAATGGAAGGCAGTCACCCATCGTGACCTTCACTCACTAAGGTGAGTGTGAGTTCTACCACTGCGTAAAACGGACAGAGGCTCTGGCTCTAACTGATTTATTTTAATTTGCTTTTTTTCACTCTGACATCATGTTCTCACTCGGTTCATTACATTAATCTGTTTTCTGAGAAGCAACCTTTTTGTGTCAAGTTCATATATGAAATCGTGAAGAAGTCTTTCCCAATCTCTGGATGCACTGGCGAGCACCTGATGGAGGATTTTTTGGATGATCCTCGGGGAAAAAAAAAAAAAAAAAAATTCCTCGGGAGACTCCTTTTGTGTAGAAGGACGCTTTTCCTCTAGAACCGAGGGAATCCTGCAGATGTACAGCTTACCCCTAGAGGTCACTGCGATCCAGGGATTTCAGCGGGTCCTCCCTGGCAGCGAGCGCAGTCGGTGCCGCCGCCGCCGCCGCCGCCGCTGCTGCAGGAGCACAATGCGGCGTCCGGCTGGCCTGGGCCGGCGGGGAGGTCTGCGGGGGCTTCACAACTCTCCTGAAGAGCCTTCCCCCCCGCCCCCTTTCTTTTTCATTTCTTTTTTTTTGAGGTTTAAGGCTTACCACTAGGAACCAGCAGGTAGTCAGCTTTTTTTCCAGGTGAAATTATCTTTTTTCCCCCTCCTTTTTAATTTTGGCTTCTTCCTTTGCACTCGGGAACATGAAAGATAAATACGGCCAGTTTGTTGTTAATTATTTTAAATTCAGGAGGGAATTCACCTTCAGCAGGTGAAGAAGATGACTTCTGGGTTCTTCAGTGTAAATTCTTTGTAGGAGTGAATTTTACTGCGCTGCACAATTTAGGCTGCCTCTGATTTAGCTTTCTGGCACGATTTACTAGTATCTCCCATTTTTTAAGCATCTGATTTGAATTTTTTTTGAGTTAACTCTCCAGTTCCAGTGTAGATTGCTGGTAGCTTTGAGGCTCGGTGTTACGCAGACCGGTTCAAAAGCATCATGCTACTTTTGCAAGGGTTTTTTACAAAGAGCTCTTCACACTTTAGTTTCACTTTGCCTTTTGGAACAACTCAAGATTAGCTGGAGCTACGCTGTTGGTAGCATTCTAATGAACCACAGGCTAGCATTTTAATTTGGTGGGGGGAGAGATACCAAACTGTCTTACTTAAAATCAATCTTTTTCAGACTCTTCCAGGTCTGCTAAAAATTTTGAAAATCCTTTGAAATGTGAGCTTCTTTGTCTCAACTCTAGAAAAATAGATCTATATGAAAATGTGAAAAAAAAGTCTAGGAAAAAAAAAATCTTTTCTGACTTTTCACAATATTATGATCATATTCTGCCCACAGAAATTTGCCTAAGTTCTACAGTAAAGCAAGTATATGTAGCCAGAATGAGTGAAAGAACAGTTGGCCAAAACTTCCCCCATAGAAAACTTTAAACATGGAAAAATACCCATGGCTAGAAATAAGTGTATTGGTGGAGCTGGGTAGGCTATGGTCCCTTCTCTATGACACGCATTGTAATTGAATAGAGCAGAATCCCACCTTTGTATCCTACTGCAAAATATGCAAATTTCTATGAATAATGGATTTAATCCTATTAGAAAAGAGATTAAAAGTAGTTAAACATGTCAGCCTTGATTCTGCTCTATGACTTGTTAGCAGAGACAGAACTATATGCTTATCCAGTTGATGAACTGTTGTGGCATCAGCAGCTACAGCCCTCTCTTGGGAACCTGCCATCTTTGCAAAACCTGGCTGTTGTATTTTTCCTTATCTGAAATGACTTTTAAAATAGCATCTGCTATCTAATACTATACATTCTGGTGATAATCCTATGCTCATTTGTTCTGGATTGGCCTAGCGTTTGGAGGAGAAATCACAAATCCAGAACGGATGTGGTGCACTTTTTGTGCCTGGCTTCACCACTGACTCTTAGTAAGTCCTACAGCAAGCCATTTAAACTTTTTACATTTTGATTTCCTAACTTGCACAAGATTTGGCATAGCTGCACTAGTACGCATTGTGTGGGAATGACCAATTATTAACAGAAGTTGGGTAATCCTATTTGGACAGTATAGAAATTATAGAAATTGCAGGCATTCAGTTATGGAAATATCCACTATCTGACCAAATAACTGTGATAAAATATCACAGTGGTGTAAAGAAGACATATTGTGAAGTATTACATATTACATGGAAAAACGGAAGAAATGCCACTGCAATAATTCACTAGATAAAGATATAAATACAGAAATTGACCTTTTCTGGATTCCCAAAATGAGTTGTGTGTATTGGCGGTGGGTAGGGCTTATGCATAGCACTTAATGGGGTGGAACAACTTAGTTGGGGAGAAAAAAAAGAGATGGTAATGTACGGCTCTCATTACTTTCTGTTTCTTGCAAAAAAAGAGAACGATGGGGAAAAAAAAAAGTGAATTTTAGCAGTCAGTTGAGTTGAATAGAACAGGGCCTCCTCCAGTAAAGGCTTTGCAGGCAGCTCTAGCATGGGGAACATGACGACCATGGTTGGCTGCAGTGGAAGTACTCATGCTGTAAGGGCTGCAAGCGCTTCAGTGTCCTTCTGAAGCAGAGCCACGAGACCCCTCTGCCACGTGAGGCCACAGCAGTGGGGCAACTGTAAAAGTTAAATGTGTGTATTTGCACATAGTATGTGGGAACCTACACCTGTAGTTTGCTAATATGTGAAGTTATCCCAAGAATCAAAGTTCTAAGCAGAACTTTCTTTTAATCCTTTTTTTTTTGCATTTTCTTTTTTAATTTCAGTTTAAAAAAAATCTGCTTAAATGCTTGGCAGTTGCGGCCCTACAAAAGATCATTAAAATCCTGTTGAAACATGAAATTTCTGGAAAGTATCTGAAAAGCTGCTCAGCCTCAACCGTTCAGTCTTTCCTTCAAGCATGGAAAGCTTTACTTTTGTGAGATGGGTTTTCACTGAGTGACAGACCCCTGCTCTTTCCCATAGTGTTGATTTATCATCTGTTTGCATTACTTTGCAACTGGTTTTACTCACAACTGTTATGACAGAGGGTGAGACCATATCATTTTTTAGTATCGGTAGCAAAAGTCCTCCCGCAGCCCACCTGGTCTTTGCCTGAGAGGTGGTACCACTTGGGAGAAAGCAATGTCCTACTTTCTGGATTTTTCCAGTTTCGTTTACTGAGAGAACAGTGCGTTTTATCATTTAGCCGTGACATATGATGGGGCGAGGAGATCCAGAGAGATTTCTCAGAGCTGCCAAATTTGATGCAGTTCTGTGAAGGATATTTCTTACCAGTGAGAAACCCTCCCATTTCTTGCTCCCTTCTCATCACCAAAAATGTATCTGTTCCTCTGTCTAGGTCAGCCTACTTCCTGGCAGGCTTGCAGCACTCCAGAAGAAGTAGGACGTTGAAGGGCGGAAAGAAACATCAAATGGGAGGGTTTCATCAGTCCTCAACTAGCTCCTGCCAGAAAGACCAGCAGCACTGGCTCCTCTGCCCCAAACTGTGCTTCCTTGTGTCTCATTTGGGACCCTTGGGTTTTCTGCTGCAATTATGAACATAAGAAGGATGCTCCTGCAGAGAGCACTAGGGCAATTCTCAGGACCCATAGGAGAAGATGGACGGCTGCTCTGGGGCTTGTGGTCCAGCAGGACCAGGAGCAGGGGATGCTCTCAGACGCCAAAATGGTGATACGGGTGTTTTTGGCAGCTGCTGCAGCGAGTAGCAGAGACGAAGGCGGTGACCTGGCTGCCAATGAGACCCCGCTTCTAATACACCACCGCGGCACCAGCCATGGGTCTGTTTAAAATGGGGATTTTACTGCTGTGGGGCAGGGAGGAGGAGGAATCATCAGAAAGGGTGGAAAGCAAATAGGAAGAAAACAAGTGAGGGGAAAGCAAGGCATTCAGCCCGGCCTGGCTCAGCCCCTTGCAGAGGGCAAACAGCTGTGGGGAGCCTGAAAATGGGGAGAAGAAGCAGGGAGAAGAAAGAGCCAGGGGCCCGGTTCTGCCTATGCTGCTTACAGGTTTGGTGTCTCTTCCCTCTGATGTGGTACCTCCCCTCCCCGCCCAACGCGAGGGCACCAAACTGCCCAGAACAGACGGGAACTACCGAGTGAAAATGCTTGCCTTTCATGCCGGAGGCACAATCCAGGCGAGGATTGTTTCCTTCCCAGTATGTCTGCCACCCTAGACTTAAATTCACCTTGTCAAAGAGCAGGCACCTGCCATTTCTTGAGAAATAAACGCAGTCTCCGCCACGGTCCCTGGGGACCAGCAGAGACAAACAGCGCAGCAGCTTGCTGGGGCGCTCGCTGTTACGGGGATAAAACAGAGCGGCAGAGGCCTATTGATGCCCGATAGAAACAATAGAAACCAACTGCTGCGGTGAGAAAGCGGCCATTTGCCATGCCAGCTGCAGCCAGGGACAACAGAGGGAAGGGACGGGAGAGCACGGGTGGTTTGGGATGCCGCAACCTCCAGCCCCGCAGCATCCTGGTGTGACATCCCCGTTTTGCCACGTTTCAGTGGTGACTAGATGGGGAGAGAAGCGAGGAGAGGAAAACAATGAATCAAGTTGCCTGCCTTTCTTTTTATCCTTTGAAAGCTGTGCTGATACCAGTTTTGCTTGCTCCAGACTTGAAACATCCCGGGGAGGTGTCTGGAAGCCGGTGCCCAATGTGTGTTGTCCTGAATGTCCATTTTAGCTTCCTGTGCTGTCACTCAATGCAATTTCTTTCTGGAAATCTGATTTTCTCTCTAAGTTTTACACAGCTGTGGACTTTCTGTCCTCTGAGGCAGTTGGTGTGGGCCTATCAGACCCAAAGTAAGGCAGATATTTCCTAGCCCATAGCTCTGGCTGGATTATGGCTTGGTGACACTCTGAGAGGGTCCATGTAGCTGCCCGGCAGGGCCGTGGCCTGCCTGCCCTTGCCTCTGTGGTGGGCTTTTTGTACAATGCTGAATCCTCACTCTGTCTCGCTAAGTAGAGTGCTCATACCTACCAACGGAATCCCATTCCTTTCGTTTCGGTACATTAGCACCGCAGGTTGTGTAGCATTGCATCTCTGTTGGAGAATGACGTCGAGTCCAGGGGAGCACGCTTTTTGGCCAGGGCTTGCCCAGCTGCTGTGCAAATTCAGCTTTAGGCAGACGTCAGTGAAATCTGCAGATCCAGGCTTTCCCCCAAAGCTTTATACCATTAAGCTTCGAGCCTTGCTTGCGATTTGCTAACTAGATCTGTCCCTAACATGGAGCAGCAACAGGAGCATGTGGGCTCTGCTGTTCCTCAGCTGTTTAGCCACAATAATTAGGTGTTGTAAGGGATGGAGGATTGATAGGGAGCTCCGTGCATTGTCACACACCACCAAATGTTCCTGTGATACTGTTAGAAACTTAGAGGGAGTAGTAGAAGACTCACAACCATGAAAATAAGGCAAAATTAGAGATTTGGGGGTTTGGTCCTTTCAACAGGTATTACTACATGAGATTCTCAGAGGAGTACAAAAAGTGGGCAAGGGTTCATTCTGCTCATAGCTGTGGCCAGCCTCCGTTGTTTCAATAGAAGAAGGTGAATAAATGTCCCAGAAACCATGCTATATGTTGAAAGATGGGGGTAAAATTAAGAAAATTGAGTTTCTTCTGGTCTGTTAGGTGACCAGCAAAAGCTCTGAGATATGGGGATAATACCCTATAACTGCTGCAGGTCACTGGTGGGTGATGGTCTCCTTCCAAATACCTTTGGAGACCTCATCACATCAGAGATCTATGGATTCAGCTCAAAAGCTTGGGCCTCTGTTATACCATCCCTTCCATAAACTTACAGGGCAAACTAAATGAGAGAAGAGGAATATAGTGCGAGGATGGCTTATATGAGACATAGCTGGGGAAAAAAAAGTGGCAAAAACTTGCAGACGCATCAGCACTTCTCCTGATGTCTTCTCCTGTGCTTTGATGAACAGGCTATATAGTTGGGGGAAAACCCACAATGCCAGCTCCTATAGAAGCTGTTCCTTAAGGTTTATTGCTAGGTAAGAGCATTGACTTTGTGGAGAGAAATCCTGCAGCACACTCTTCAGAAGCATACGTGGGGCTGTGGAAGTGTGTGAGGAAATCACAGCAAGCATGTCATCCACCTAGCCTGGTGGTAACAACTGGAAAAGCAAGCAGTATAGCTGATAGGCTAGAGAAAATGATATCTTGGCTGTACCTTTGTTGCTCTGTATTACAGTGTTATAGGGAGAAATGAGTAGACGTCAAAATGATCTTACTGATTACTTACATATTCATACACAGATTTCATACAGAGTTTCCTATCAGGCATATTTATAGGAACTGTGAATTTGAAGTGAATATTAGGAGGAAAAAGAAAGCCTTTAAATGCAACCATTTAGTGGCATCCTACTTCTGAGAACCGCTGTGATAGGGAGACATGAAGCAAGTAACTTGTGTTCCAGTAATAACTAGTTGAATCTGCCCAAACTGACGTATCAGATGGCTGTTCAAAATTGCTTATGAGCCATGTTCAGTTGGGAACAAAAATGGTAGCAAAATTCCTCCACTATTTGCAGTAACTGCAACAGAGAAAAATATCAAAAGTGGGTAGAAAATTATTCCCCCCCCAAAATGTAGTATGACCAAAAAGAGGGGAAAAACCTATGTGCCATTTTTTCCTAATTCTTCAAGAAACACTATGAAAACAAAAAAGTCACTCAGGGACAGATTGCAGACAGAAGACATCAAAATTTGTTAAATAAATTAAGAACTGTGAAATACTTGCTCAGCTTTATTCAATCCTCTACTGTATAAGAAGGAAGCAGGAGAATGTACTTGTTTCTTCTACTAGTTTACTTCTTCAATAGACTCATTCATACAATGAAATCCTTCTTCAGCTAGGGGAATAAAGGGAGAGAGGAAGAGAAATCCCTGGTCAGTACATCAGGTTTTCCATCTGATTTTTTCCTAGTACATGGGAAATACATAGCAGATTGCATGTTGTGTTTACTAAAGAACATACACATGCATTTAAATCACTTACAGCTTCCTTTTTTTATGATGCAATTGTGAATTATGTTCTTTTTGCATTTGTAATTAGAGGGCAGAACAGATGCGAAAGCTTCGTTTAAAGTGATATGTCCATTAAAATAACCTAGACTGCCAAGTAATTGTTCACTATAATGGGCGAATATGCCCATTGTAATAGTGTTTTTGTTCCAGTTCAATATATTGAAGGGACACAAGTCCTCAGCAAATATTCCTCAGATTGAGAAAGTTCCTGAAACAGGGTGGTACTGGAATAGTTTTTTTTTGTTTTGGAGGAAAAAAAAAAAAGATGCCAACACCACCATACCTTATTCTGGTACAAAGCATCAGACTGACAATTTAAATTTGTGAGAAGTTTCCTGCTTTTTTGTAAGAAAGCTTTCCTCAGCAGCACTTTTACTCACAATGGCACTTAGGCTACAAAATATTTTAAAACACTATTAGGTTTCTCATTTTGAACCGAGACTAAACAAGGGCTCAGATTTTGATCAAAGACAGCTGCCCCGTAATCTGTAGTTATGCTTGATTGAGATAGGCTCTGACAGCCAACATAACAATAGACAGACCATTCTTTAACATATTAACCCTTGTGACCTAATTAGCCATCCAAAAAATGCAAATAAGATCCTCAGCAACCTTTTTAACCATTCCCTTCTCAATAACATTTGATTTTCCTTTTGCAATGTCAATGCACTTGTGTTAAAATTTTAAAGATGTTTAGCCTTTCTGCAGAACAGATGCACACATTAAGCACTTGCACGGCTCTAATTGAAAACCTCTGTCTTTAGCCACCAGTGCTCACAGCAACGTTTGCAAGCTCAAGGTTGAAGATCTTGGCTAAACAGAATGTTAACCATCCTGACTACATCGTTTACACATTTGCTGATGATCAGTAAATACAGTTGAAATTGTAAACAGGGGAAGGGGGGGTGGCAGTGAAGGAGCAGAAGGGAAAGAAGAGGGGAAGGAGGAAAGGAAAAGCTGAAATCACGGTGCCTTATTTACTCTTGCAAAATAGTATTTCTCTGTATTTCTCTGAGTCATTTCAAAAAAAGCTTAAAAGGGATAATTCACAAGATGCGACAGAAAATATAATAATGAGAATACATCCCTGCCAGTGAATTTTTTTTTAACTGGCATTACATTATTTGTGCATGTTAACGGTAGTATATCTTCAGCATCTGTCTTTTTCCCTTTTCCCCTTTGAAAGCAAAGTCATAAAATCCACTGAAAGTTAGCCTGGTCTGTTCTGGTCAAGAAGATTTAGATCAATATCTGTACAAAGGTTTGAATTCAGTTCACAGTAATCCTCATGTGGTTAATTATTGCCCCTAAGTTATTCTAGTGATGTGCTCATTTGCAAATGCTGTTGCACCCCTTCCCGTTATGTTTTGTAGTGACCCGTGGAGTAAAAATACATATCGGTTTGTTGGTTGTCTGTCTTTTTTGGCTTTTTTCACTTTTTTTCTTTCTCCACCTCCACGTGGTGCCTGCCGCCAGCACTTTGGGTGTACACATGGTTCTTCCGTGCGCTGGGCAGGAAGCCCTCCATCGCAGTATGTCTGTTATTTCTTTATCACATAAGCTCAAATATATTGTGTGCCTGTTCCTTTGGACTGGGTAATGGAGTAATATCATGATGAGGAGTCGTGGGCTAAGAACCTGATGTTCGCTCAGCATGTGTTAGCCTAAAATGCTCTGTCGCTGAAGTAAACCTAAAAAACCCTGCAGTCTAAATTGTTGATGTAGCTGGGTTTTGGACTCTCAGAGACATGTGTTTCCTAAAATTTCAAGTGTATGGAAAAGCATATATTAGTGCAAGCAAAAAGCATGACAAAACTTCCACTGGCATTCACTACAGAGACCAGCAGATGAAGTCTTGTAAGAAGTACAGAATAAATCAAAACATGATGAGCAACACCTCGTGGGTCCAGCCCTCAAAAAATCTCTGGAGATATTTGTCTTTTCATCTGCTTTTTGTTTTTTTGAGAAGCGAGGTCTCACTTGCTGACTTTTTTCCTGGCTGAAGATTTACTTTTTGCTTTCCTTTTTATAAACTGGAGGCTGAAATTGCTGACACAATTGCATGATTTGAAAGTACTGGGATTTCGAGAGAAATCCCAAATTTCTCATCATTGGCAAGAAACTCACAGGAGCGCCTTCAGCTGAAGGCATTTGTGATTTTTATGGTGAAGCTTGTGATGCACTCGAGTGTGTATCTACCCAAGAGTGACCGCTGCGATTGCGGTGTACCTGGGCTGGCTTTATTTGTGCTATCCAGGGATGCTCAGCAGGAGCTGATCTGTCTCTTGCTGTCTGTAGGGTGGCTCTGCCTCCACACGGCTGCTGGTTTAAAACTAGCTTGGACCGTGGGCAGAACTCGCCATCTTTGTTGTGACTGCAATGCAGACACATATTGTGTTTCTCCGCCTAAAAGAACAGAAGACAAATGGGGATTTGCGGCAATCTGCATTAAGAGGTTTATTCACTGTAAGTGTTAATGATAACTGGAGAAAAATAACGTGCCAGAGCGTGGTGGCAGCTTACGCTGTCAGAGAACACATCTCATCGCACCTCTGACCAACACAGCTGTGCTGTCAGAACAGGATGGAGTTGGCCTTCATAGGGGAAGCAAATGAAAAAAAGAAGGCAGCAACCATTGGCAAATGGTGCCAGAAATGCTGAGCTCTTGCCCGATCGTGACTGCGGTGTTGACAACCCATGTCCCCTTGCAAAGTTCTGCCCCTCTTTTGGAGGTCTGTTGCAAGAACCTCTCCTCTTCTGGACTGCCTGGGCACTTCCACCTGTGATCCCAAGGAGTGCTCACACTGAACGTGTGTGCCTTGACTTGGGCAGTCTGTGAGTTTAGTACAGTCTTTCCTGCAGAGGAAAACCACAATGAATGCTCTAGTGCACAGAATGAGAGTGGGCTATGATATTAATTTTAAGACTGCAACAGGATTAGGTGTAGTTCTGCAGCTTTGCCAGTCTTAGAAGAGCCAAAATCTGCCATGACTAATTCACTGATAAGTCTATTGCCATTTCTTTTCCTTTTTTTTTTTTTTTTAATAGGCTGAGTTGGATATAAAAAAAAGGAAATGAATTGCTGCAGTAGTGTGCTGAGTCAACTCTCCTTAAAAGTTTCTTTTGCAGTTGAAGGCTCAGACTTAGCAACGTTTTACTTCTTAAGGTTTTATCACCACTGTTGCTACCTCCATGTCAAAGACACGATTAGCAGTGGAGGCAAAAACCAGAAAAGGCAGCAGGGGAGGCAGGAGCACAAGGGTTGTCTGCATCCTCAAAGGGAAATACCCTGAGGAAAATGGTCCCTCAGGAAACACTAAGTACTTCTCTGAGGATCGATGGAGCGAGAAACCTTGCAGTGCAGCTTTAAGTCAGTAAAAGTTGACTGCAACTTGAGTGGTGCTTTTTGGTGGGAGAAAGCAGCAGGACAAGGCAGTAATGAGATGTAGTGGCCTTCTGCCTAAAGTTACTGTTGGAGGTCAGTAGTACATTCAGTCAGGGCAGCAAACCACACTCCATTCATGATTTTAGATAGTGTAAGAAACAAATGGAAACATTCTCGCTGCTCTGTTGGCTTGCAAAAATCATCAGGGCTCAACGTCATCTCCATCACACAGTGAAACTGCTTCTGCTGTCTGTGCCTGGGAGGAGCCGGTCAAGAACCCAAAGAGCCGCTGCAGCTCTGCAGAACGCATGTCCTCTGTGGGCGGCCAGACCTTGCAGACCTGGCAAGAGGCTGTAGCTTACAGGGGAAAAAGGAGTTGCTGACAGACCCCTGTGATGAGTTTGCCAGCCCCAATATGTCACAGGTGGGTGCTGCTGCTGTCAGAAGGGGAAACGAGAGTTTGCGGAGAGCTGGCTGGCAGGATTTGGTTTCCAGCAACAGAAGGGCAGCAGTGCAGGAGCTGCTCCTTTCAGCGGGTAGGGAGAGGCCTTTTTGCCTCTCTTCACACTGGAAAGCATGCTTCGCTCTTCCCCTTTGCCGGTGGGAGCTGATGGGCAGCTGAGCCTTGGGGCCACGGGACAGCAAGGAGGCTGCTGGTGCAGAGCAGCCTGCGATCCCTCCGCAGATGACAGGCTGGCTTCACGGTGCTGAGCATCAGGCACCTCGTTGACCTCTAATTCCACTGGCTATGCCTGTGGAGAGGTATGGGTTGGATTTTTCTATATGACATACTGGTGGAGGGAATCTTAACCCTATGGGACAGTAGTGTTCTGCTGTAATAACTCTGAATAAATAGCTATCTTTAGTTCTTTCCCTTCTGTCCCTAGTTCTGGATTTTTTAATCTTCTTTATTTTACCTCTGCTTTGTCCTGGAATAAATGTTGATCTTGATCTTCTGTTGCTCCTGAATTGTCTAACACTGTCTGTATGGCTAAAACCTTGATGCTCTTACAAGTGGAGTCATGGAGTGCCAAAGAGCAGGCAACTAATCCCAAAATGTGCTGATGAAGTCCAGAGGAGAAAGAAATAAGAAACAAGGGCACAGGAACCAGAGCTGCCCAATGGAAGGAGGCTCTCAGCTGCTAAGCAATAGCAATTTCTTCTTTTAAAATTTACTATCAATGATGTATCCATGGTTGACCCAAATTTGCTCGTTTAATAGAGTGTACAAACACAAATATGTTGCCGCAAAGAGATTACCTGGAACACTGATGCTTCTGGACTTCAGTGGTGTTTGCCCAAATAATTGTCCATGGTCTGCCAGCTTTATACTTTATGTGTAATAGAGCCACTAGCAAAAGACTCAGTTGTTCTCAGCAACTTCGAGAGCAAGCTCAGACCACCCCTTAGCGGTGGGTTGTGAGCTGGGAGGAAAGGTGTATGTTCACAGCACACCTACAGTGACAATTACCAGCTGTCACAAGGATATTTAGATGCAACTTTTAGGCTATGGAAAGGAAAGCAAGCTGGCTGCCTGTGTTATACAGAGCAAGAGTCAAAGAGCTGGGTAATCCCAGGAACAGTGTCCTTCATCTTTACAGGTGCTTCTGATATGACTTTGATTGAAGCCAGAGGTGTAGGTTTTCGATAGGGAAAAGTTTTTTCATTTCTCCTCCCCTCCCCACCCCTCCCTAGAAGTACCACATTGCAAATGGCTACAGAGCAAAATATGCAAGAGGGTAGTATGCACCTGATTTTATTAGTAAAACCTTTCCTGGCAGTTACAGAAAACAGCTGTTGCCCTATAATGACACAGGTATTTTGTAAGTCTCCCCCCGCTTTTTTTAACGCTGCTATATAATAGTTGCTTTCCCTTATTTTTTCCATTTCATTGTCACTGTTTGACAATTGTTGTTATGCTAGATATTCTCACTCACTTGACATTTCTCACAACAGCTAGAACAAAAGTGATTTGTTTAAACTGTAGGAGGTACCATGCATTAATAGCTCACTTCTATTATTGTGTTCCTGTTAAGTAGAAAGACAAGTAATCTTTTTTATGAGTAACAGTTTTACCTTGGAATATTTCAGAGTGAGCAAGGACAGCCCTGGACACCTACGGTGTCTCAATCAGAGGGTGACAGACATTGCAACAGCATACACCCTGTCTTCAGTATGCTGCTGTCAGTCACCGGTGACTAAAGCTATTTGTGGTCCATAATAATGCACAGCTGCTGTGCACGAGAAATACCATCGCTAAACAAACACAGTGCTGTGCTAATCATTTAATTGGTTTTAGACATTCTTAAAGTTCTGATAAATTCCTTTTTAAAAAGAGAGATTATTCTTCTTTCCAGTATGTTAAAGTGATTTCATGGGTTGTTTGTGTAACTCTATTCCATGCAAATCGTCCTTCTTGTGGACTTCTCCTGGACTTTTTGCAGAGGTGAAGATACCAGCACGGTGGCTTTCTGTGTTATGATGTTCACTGTTAACAATTTGGAAACACACCAGAAAATCATGGGTTTAATTTCTCAAAATCAGATCCATGGTAAACTTGAAAAAGATGAGAGCAGGGATATGTTGTGTATAATCACCCAGCTAAAAGTGAGTAGTTTTTAATCAAAGTATTCACCTGTTCACTGGGCAAAGGCTAGGGATCTAAAAGAGTAGGGACAATTGCTTCAGGACACAGCTTCTGGAAATAAAAGGGCTATATCCATTGACCAGTCTTTCCCTCCACCATCTTAAAGTCAGAAATATTGTAGAGTCCCCCAATTACATACTGCAAATGAAGGGCTTGGTCAGAGTCCCCAGTGAGGAGTTTGTGTTTGATTTCAGAAGGAGCAGGATGGGGTCTAGGTAATTAAGAAAGCAGTAATATCCCTGCTAGAAAAATAGCTCAGGACTAAGGATTATCTTTCTTTGGGGATGAACTCTTACCCTTTTGGAGTCCAAGGCAATTTTACCACTGTCTTCTGTACGATTGGGATTTCACCACTAATATTGTTTAACCCATCTTCCATTAAAAAAAAAAAAATTGAAGAGAAAAGCCTTCCCTTCCCCTTTTTCATATACTCATGCAATATGCCCACTTGCACATCAAGTGTTTTCGGTAACTCTTATTTCTTGCCTTTGGGCTTGATTTCAAAATATTCAAATATATTTGGCTTTTGTAACTTTCACTAATTAAACCATCTAAAGCAGATGGAATTACAGAAATTACAGGGTTTAAAATATCATCCTAATTGGTTTACGATCTATGTGACACTACAGTGCCATTCAGACTGTGTAATGTATAAGGACTGCACAAAAGAGAAATCTTGCCAATTAATTTTCTTAAACTCCATTATCTGCAGTTTTCCCTTCCTTATAATCCCTTTTCTGTTAAGCTTTTCCTGGTATCCTTGTTGCTGTAGGGAGGCAGAAAGCATCCCACGGTCATATTTGGACTTTTCCTGTTTGCTGAAAAAACAATTTATTTTTCATGTGCAACAGAATAGAATAAGTGAATAATAGAATAAGAATAAGTGAACTTAAGAGGAACCAGCAGCTAAATGCTGTGGAGTTATAGAAAAAGCCTAATGCATATGAGAAATGTAAAATAGTCATTGTGCTCTCTGACACATTTTCAAATGATGGGGATTTGAGAATGGCTAGAGAAAGGTCCCGTTTTTTGAGAGTGTAATCATGCAAAGTTGTAACAATACTGTGCTTCTCTTTCACAGAAGAAAAAAAAACCCCACCCTTCTGTTTCTTTAAAGTATCTCATTTTGCCATTTAGACATGATTTTTAAACTCACGATTCCCTTTTGTTGCCATGGTAACGGTTTTTGGCCCTCATGGTGACAGAAAAGTATCTCAGTTCTTGTTCCTCTTTGAACGCATATGTTTCTGTGTATAGCTGTACAGGCAGAGGGAAGGGAGGTGTGAAGAGATCGCACCTTTCAGAGCAAGGTAACTCCCTGTGCCAAACCAAGGCTGCGACTGAGGAAATAGCCTGCAGCAGGGACAGATTTATCCCTCCCCATCCCTGCATGGACTCATTCAGACTCCAGCTCTGATGATGCCAGATAGGTTCTCTTCCGTCCCCCACCCCCCCACCCCCTTGGCACCCCCTCTTTCCTAGGTGACATTTTAGGGACTTTTTATATATGAAGCAAGTATTTGAATGAAATCTGCTTCTAGGGGATTCCTACGGAGCTGGCTGTTAGCGTTTTCCAGCATTGCAGGGGTCAATTAAGAGAACCAATCATCTGGTTTTAAAGCTTTAATAAAAAAACCTGAATAGAACAGAAAAGCAAGGAGGAAGGAAGGAAAAAAGAAAAAGTGGACAAAAAGTAATGTTAAATAGCATGGAGCATGACTAATGGCACAAGCATGTTAAAATCATTGGGAAAATGTCCTTGGAAGACAAATGAATTTTCAGCAGAATAATTAACTTAATTAACAAATTTGCATGCATATTCATCAGGCTATTGAAGTCTTTCCAGCACAGCTTGATGAGCATTGGTGTAATAATTGTCTCATTTACATTCTGCAATCTACTACAATTTGGGGCATGCAAAAAAAGCCGACCTTTTCCCTTTGACTTTCTTTAGGACCCTGACCCTCTTAATAAACACATGCAAACAACATGTAGTGTCCATTGCTTAGCCCTGTGTTCCACCCTTTATCAGAAAACCTGCTCCCACTCTGCCACGCTTTCCTCCTTTTCACTCCCCTCTTCCTTTGCTTTATTTTTTTCGCCCTTTTTTTTTTTTTTTCCTTTGGCCCAGGTTCTCTGTTTTGCCTCTGCTTGCTCTCCTGGGTAAATCTTGGCACCAGTTCTGACTTCAAATCTCCTGGGCCGCCAGACTGCATCATGTAAAAATTGCCATTTTCCTCTATCTCTGCAGGGCAATCTTTAAAGGCAGTAAGGTGTGACGCTCCAGACTGGCAGCTTGGCAAGAAAGAGCCCATGGATACCAGCACACAGGAATCTGGAGGGTTCACTCTGACAGGCAGTCAGTACTGGGAACAAAAGGAATTTTAAAAAAAAAAAGCAAAAAAAAAAAAAAAAAAGCCGCAAATATATTTTTACATATTGCAGGCATATGGCCACAAGACCAGCAGAAATATATTTAATTACTGATCTTGTGCATTAAGCAGAAATAATGTACCAACAACAGTACCTTATTTTTTTCCCCCTTAGATTAAAAAAAAGTAAATGAAGGGAGGCCTCTAGAAGATAGTTGGTTAATAGTGTTCCATTTCAGCTCCGTTTAGACTTTTTACCCCAATTTTACAATCATTTGCAAATAGAATCTGATTGCTTGATTTTAGACTGGTATGATTATTTTAGCATGATTTTCTTTTTAGATGTGGATGGACATTTTTAAATGCAACTAGGCCATTTACCAGCCTTTTTATTGCCTTATTTTAAATCAAACACTTCAACCATGCAGTATAGAGTCCCTACAATGCTTACAACTAATATCAGGTGCAAATGCAAACCATGTTATAACAGCGTTGACTTGTAAGTAGTGGTGTCTGAATGTTTTGTACCAAATGACAATGTAAGTCTCATGGTAGTACATGTGTTTCAGGCTGCATAACAGCACTGTACCACCTATTTTCCTCAGAACCTACAATCACAGTAAAAATACATTCCCTGACTGCTGGTTAAAAGGTTCACTGGTAAAAAAAATGGGGGGCCTAAAGCGGGATGGATATGGAAGGTAAAGACGGCGGTCCAGAGTTGCAATTCAAAACTGCTAAACCTGCTTGTTAGCCTCTGTGTGCCTCCCCGTCACTCCTGAGATGCCCATGTGCCTAGAAGTGTGCTTGCACCCTGCACCACACCTCCGAGCAAGGCAATACTGATTTCCATCTTATTTAAGTACAATGAGGATCCAGAAATGTCTGTATTCCACTATTTCAGTCTCTTCAGTAGCTTCAGCCAGAAGGTATGTTATGGGTGTGCCTCATGAATATCAACAGGATTGGACCTTTCAGGAAATGCTGTTGTGGCTATTTCCTTCTAAAATATTGCTGCTGCTAGGTTTTATGCAGCAAACCGGAGTCCTCAACCTGGGGCAACCAAATATAATTCCCTTCTTAGTCTGGGATTCAAACCCATTATCACCCAAGCAAGTGCTCTAACCAAGTGGTTGTAGGGTGTTTTGGCAGGAAAAGAGGGCATCTCTGCACCTCTGCTGTTAGACCTATTCTGGAGTTATACTTAAATACCTAAAGTATATCTATATAAAAGCAATAAGGTTATCAAGGTAAGACCTCTTTCAAGAACGTAAGCTGCACTGACCCGGTTGATGGAGGTGAATTCCTCCATCAAAGTATAACAAGAATGAGTTAGAAAACATTTTAAATTAAAATGTCTTAATTTGCTAGGATATTTATGGTTCATTCAGGTCCATAAAATAGGTAACACTTAACACTAGGGAGACACTGGCCAAAAGTTACAACTTGGTATTGTTTGGCTTATAGAAAAAAGATTAATCTCTTTTTTTACCTCTGAACAGTGCAACATGTCCTCACCAAACTTGGAGTTCTTCCTTGATAAGCATTGGATGAATTTCCAAAGACTTTCATATAAAGTCATTCATTAGTTTGCCAGTTAAAATTCATTTAAAACTGGATCATTTACAAAATTTAGCACCTGTGTCAGTCTTTCCTTTGTCTCAAATAGTCCTAACAGCATAACGAGTCATTTAAAACTTTTCCTATAAAGCTAATTCAAATCTTGTGTTTAGGCTATGTTTGAAGAAAGTAGGCTGTAATTAAGCAAAGTTATTAACAATTATTGTTTCTAATTGTGATTATTATTATAGGCTATAGATGTGCCTTGGTCACCAGTTTTTATAACTCTTAAATAGAGCCTATCTAATACAACTAATTCTGCCAAGAGCCGTATTTCCACCCATGTTAATTTGCTTGCAACAGTTCTGCCGATTTCAGAGGCTTCAAGGAAACTGCACGTGTCAAGAGGAAGTTGCTCTGTCCATTTGTCACTGCCCTTTACGATTACATTGCTACATGCAGATGGGCGATCTTGAAGGCTCTCCCAACACTGCTGCTTTTGCATTCCTGCAGACTGAGGCAGTAGTGCCAGAGAGAACTGAGGAAGGATCAGAGTGGAAAACCTTACAGGGCAGAGACAGAGTTATACTTACTGCTCTGGATTGTTAAGGCATTGAAACAACCCCATCTCAGTCCTGTGATCACAAAGGGAAAAAATGCAATTTTTTTTCCTTGAAGAAATAATCTAATCTGAATTAGAACAAGAAGATACCAAAAGTATCATTTTGGGGCAAGGTGGAGGTTTTTCTTTTGAGTGCTCTAATTTGAATTATTATTTTGCTAAATTAATCACACAGATGTGTAGCATGTAGTTTAAGGATAAATGGAACAGTTTTAAATTTTTTATTTATTTGCAATTTTACCTTCTAACATTAATTTGAAGTTTCAATGACTAGACTGAAATAAAAACATCGGGCAAATGTTTCTTTTAATACAAAATCTACCATTTTTATTTGGGGACTCTGTAACACTTCTTAAAATATATATATTTTTAAAAATTAGGTTACTTTGAAATCTCAGTTAAAAGAACAATCAAAATATTTTGCACTGAAATTTTAAAGCAAGCATTTCAACTTCTCAGGAAAAAAAAGGACCTTTTGTCAGCTGAGACTGTTCACAGGCTTCAATGTGACTGTGAATAGGGTTTTGTGGTTTTTTTCAATGGTTCCCAAGCTGCGGTTTTGATGTATTTTCTATTCAGAGAAACGAAATTCCCAGCTCCGAAGCTGAGGCTGGCAGACTTGCCCAACGCAAGAGCGGGAGCAAGCCCAGGGACTGGGCTGGAGCTCAGGATTTCTCCACTCCTCATCCCAGCAACACATTACAATCCCAAGACGCCAGTTTTCCTTCTCCTTTACTCACACAAGAAAAAAAAGATCTGCTTATTTTACACCCTGTGGGGTAAAACCCACCAACACCTACCAGGGCTGAGGCTGCAAAGTGCAGTCGACTGTGAGCCCAAGTTACGCAGCTTTACTGCCCGCCTTCTCTTAAGCAGAGGAGGTGTAAGAGGTAGGTGAGGGCAAGGAGAAAGGCCAAGAAGAAGAGCTGCCGAGAGATGCTGCAAGCAGAGCAGAGACCTTGCATGTCTTTGATGCTCTGCTCCCTCTCCCCACACTGATCTCAACAGGAGAGTTTGGGGCAACAAGGGAGAAAACAGTATTGGAGTACAGACTCCCATGGAACAGAAAGAAGAGTTTTGCCCCTAATCTCTTTCAATGTTAATTCCTTTGCTGCCCTATGTCTGCTAAAGGATTTTCCTTTAATTTTCTAGCTAATTAAAAATTTGACTTCATCACTACTAAAGGCTTCATCGTCCTATTCACTTAAAGAAATTAACTTTTTAAGGGTTTCATTTGTCTGGTGCATCATGTATTGTAGAATAATCTTTGGGTTTTCTAAAGTATGTAGCATAATTTTATCAGGAAGCAAGAGAGACTAGTAGAGATCATGTCTGCTAATTTTGTGTGAGAGAAGAAAAGGGGGTGACTTTGCATCCTCTACATGGTGTCAGTTGATGCTTTATTTTGTATGCACATTATTATCTGAATTTGCCTTTCAATTAAAGAGGAGTTACTTAACAACTAATGTGTAGTTTATAATAGTGAGGAAAATTTGGGTACTGTAAATGTGTGACTGGCCATTTGGATTTAGCCTGAGGTGCTGTCAAATAGAGAATGCAGGTCTGTTTTCATAAATGGATCAGATGTTATACTGATCACAACCGCATCACTTGTTCTTATATTTGTGGGATGCGGTAGAGTTACTGTAACACACCTTGAAGATGAGCAGTGCTATGGGTATTCAACATCACTATTGTTACGAGTATTTTTAGTATTGCCCATTTTACAATGAGGATATAGATTTGGCAATGCTAGGCAGCTTTGCTATAGGTCTTGTTATTTATCTGACTTCTACTAAAATGGTCCTGACAACAACTTCTCTGGTGTGCAGCTGTGAATGGTTTGTGTCATGAATGGTGATTCCTTGTCTCTTTCTGAGCTGCTAGGATACACTGCTTACAACGAGCTGCAGCATAGTCTTTGAAAGCACACCGTAATTCATAGTTTAACTTGCTTCTTTTCACACTGTCTTTCAGTGGGTTTAGCTGGACATGTTCTGTCTGCTTAATACCTGCCGCCATGGTGTCGATTATTTTGATAGCTGAAAGAAGTTTACTCTTTTTACCATCCCCTTACTTGAGAGTGAATTTGGGTATTCAGTACCAAAATCACTCACTTGATCTAGTAAATGAGCTTAACATTCCTTGGTCTTCTTAAATATTGTTTCTAGTGTCCTGCATGCTTATCAGAAAGTTTTAATACATAACAAATAGCCGATTTGATGTCATTAGAAAGCAATTGTTAAATGTGATGGCTGCAGCCTTCCTTCAGGGTCTGCGGCTCAAGGCCCATTTCTCGATTGCTTTAAATAGTATTTACCCAGGATTTGGCTGGGAAGTGTGAGTGTGAGGTGGCACCATCTCGACTGTTGGGTGCTTCTTAATGCTACTTCTTACCGCAGTTGCCTTCCTACTGCTGTCAAAAATTTGGTGGCAGGATCAGCTCACTTAGCAGGAATATTTAAGGGTCAGATTGAGGAGTTGGTCTTTTTGCTGCAGGAAGGAGCAAGATTTGGAGTAGGGGTTGAGGGTATAATTTGGGATGGTGGGGGGCGGAGCTTGAGAAGAGGAGGGAATTAGCCTTAGACTTCATTGTAGCCTTTCATAGAGGGAACAGCCCCGGCTTTCTTTAAAGCAGTGACTAGATTTTTTGCATACCTGTTTCTTTCACTGACTAACCAAGAGATATGGAGCCTCATTCTCTGTCAAGGGTCTTTGATTAGATCTTAGGATTTCAGATCAGATGCCACCAGCTCTTCCATATTGTCTATGTCTCTAGTAGTGACATGACTACTCCCTGGCCCCAAGGCCATCTGTCACAGTGAAGCCTACATCCACATTATTAATACTTGAATCATGCTGAGGAGTGGTTTGAGGAGGTGCTGGTTGGTCTGGGCCAAAACTGGACTGCAGACTGTTCCGAGAATTACACAATCAGCTTTCAGTGGCAGGGAAGTTTCCTTTGCCCTATTTAATTTAGTAGTATAGGCTAAGTAGCACCTTAATTGTCTGTTTCATCCACTGAATAATGAAAATAGAAGGTGTTAGCCGGTGAATGAATAGTAGAAGCAGAGCTTTGGTGTTGCACACAGGCAGTCAAAACCAGGATTCCTGTGCCCATGAGGAAAACGTGGGAGCCTGGTAGATTAGATGGCTTATACTCTCCACTGGTGTAAACCAACTGATGATTTAATCTTTATCTATTGTCAGCAAGAGACCAAGCCCCTTCTAGAGCTGCATGTTTCTATTCAGTATAAAAATAAAAGTGTCTGGCAATAGTTGAGAGAGCCTTCAGGTTACAAGAAAATGGGTACTTTAGAAGGTGCCTGACTTATTCAAGAGCAAATAGAGTAGTAGGCAGCTTCTCAAACTTCTTGGTAGGATTTTTTTTTTGACACCATACTTTGTGCATTCTTGTCATGCATTGCCAACATGCCATATGCTTACAACACATGGTAAAAGCATGGGTAAGAAAATGTGATTGTGACATGTAAAGACAACTCTGGATCCGTAATACTTCTGAGCTAAAATACATTTGTGCATTTGTTATATAAGTTTAGAGGATTTTTTTTATCAAGCACTTTGGATGTATGTCACTGGAAAGGATAGAGTAATTCCAACTTAGCAGACTCCATACAAAGAGAACAAGGACTATATCATGTGGTTACCAGCCAGGATTTCAAGGCTGTAGTCCATAGTTTGCCACAGATTCTCGGAACTTAAGGCTACTCACTTGAGTGTCCTGTGTCAGTTTACTACTCTGTAAAAGCAGGTTTAAATAATTGTTTGTAAAGTGTTTAAAAATTACATGTACATATGAAAGAACCAAAGTGTTGTATTTGTGATTTAATTGTGTAATGGCCAGCTTAGGTCTCCTGGTTTTCTGTATGTAAAGAGCTACAGCTCCTATCTCAAAGAGTTTATACCTTGAAAAGATAAGATAGAAAATGAGTAGGAGAGAAAAGGAGCTAATGGGAGGTAAAAAAGATTTGCCTAAGGTCAGTCACACAACATTCAATGACAGATTTGGAATAAAATCCAGGCTTCTTGCATTCCCAACTAGTTTCAGACTCACTAGACCTTGCTGCCTTCAACTACCACTGTTACTCATCTCCCTGAAGAACTGGGGAGCCTAGCAGCTGACCTTGGGTACTGGCATATCGGGCAGGCTCCTCTTCTGAAGTTGTTGCAGGACTTTGTCTTTCCAAACATGCCATCGATAAACCCAACTGCATTCAAGAAAAGCAGGCGATAGAAGAAAATGCATGAGAAATTACAGCTAGGGACCTTAAACCTACTGACACAGTTAGGAAGATAGTCTCCGTAGGCTCCGTCTGTGATTCAGCAGAGAGAGGCTCTTTCATAGGGATATTCAGTGAAAGAACATAGCTAAGGTGCCTGAGTCAGACCAGTCTTACATGTACACGTATTTATAAGTGTGGACATCAAGGCTTGGAAATGACTTCATATAGTTGATTGAAGAACATTATATCACTTATCCCCACTAAAGACATTAGTATGAATGCAAGATTACCTTCTGCCAAACAATATGCAGACTTCTCAGAGATAACACATGTGATACGGTTTTTATCACAGACACCCTGGCAGAAGACACCGCAAACCCAGTGTTAGTCCATTCCTTGTCTCTCCCTTTGCCTCCCTTCTCTCAGCAGGCCACTAGGCTAGTCACAAACTCAGAGAAGAGAGAAAGGAATGCTACACTTCATTTATCATCCCTTCAAACTTTAAAACCCAAGCGGTCCTTCAGATCAGACACGTTTGATTTAATTCATTCATCTAACAATAGAAAACAGAGCCAAAGCTAACATACATTTTTGTTCATTTACTGTGTCCCCAGAGGGTTCATAATGGAGTTTACTGATACCTTTTTGGCAATGATGGTGAAATACTCCAGACTTTTACCTCCAGAGATTTCAGCATTCATGCTGACAGGAATGCAGATACAAAAAAATCACAGAACTGATGTCTTCACTTCCCTATCTGCGTTCCTGGGGCTTAATACATTTACTCACGTGCAGTTTCAGGGCTTGCTTAAAGAGATTGTACTGAAAATATCAAATATATGAGTCTGTTCTTCCCTGGCTGATAAGAAGGAAGGTTTTGAAGAACTGGTGCTGCTCACAGCCAAAACACACAATGCTTTTTTCAGGAAAGGGTGCATCCCATCCTCCTTTGAAACATGGAATAATGCAATCCACACTGAAGAAACTTACTTTGGGTACATCAGTCTCAGCTCCAGGTTCTCCCCGCAGGGTGCCTTCCAAAAACAGTGGAAGGTGTACCTTTGTCCCATGAGGATGTAAGTTTTCTCTCTGCAGAATCTCCATATGCAGGTATTACCAAAATGTAAGGCAGAATACTCAACCAACAGACATATACAGGTGACAAGTAAAGTCCTCAATTGCCTTTCACTACACATGGCCTTGCATTTTCTTCTGTGGTGACCCACGGCTTTAGGACAGTGTTGGCTGAAGAGATGTTTGAGAAGCTGCACAACTTCTGAATGCTTGTAGAGTTTTCTTGGAAAGGTTTCACATAACTTCATTTTTCAGCATTGACTTTTAACATTTCTGCTTGGCATCTGTAAGTGTTGGCTAGTGCTTACTTAAACATGTTTCTGTCACCTTTGACCAAGCACAGTGTACATATACAATGTAATCTCGTATTCAGGAAAACACCAGCAAGACACAACACTGGAACATACTTGAGCAACAGAGGCGTTGTGTGGATGCTAGGCACTCTCCACGCCAGCTGACTTAGTGAAGAGCAAATCTATTCTCAGTTCTTGACCCCTTGTATTCAAGGCACTCAGTTGTTACCTTTTTATTTCTAAATAAATAATTTACATCTCCAGAAAGGAGATTGTAGTATATAGCTCTGTGTTTAGAGCCCGTGGGAGCTCCTATAAGACTAAACTTCATTTGTGCAGCACTAACAGCATGGTGGTGGTGAAAAAGTTAAGGAGAGCCTGAGAACTCAATTAGCCCCAAAGCTGTGCAACCTGATTGAATTATTGACACACCTGATAGAGCAAGAGCTGTGAGGAGAGCTGATAAGAGGTTGAAAAGAAGGGTATAAGACACCAGGGCCTGATCTCATCTGGTTTTATTTTGTGGTCAGCACCCTTGATCCTGTGGTATAACTGTCTCCATGGGCAAAGGTATCCTCCCTCCTCTCCAGGCTCCTGGGCTTGGGAGTTATAGAGGGTGTTTACCTAAAATTTCCAGAAGATTGAGTCTCGGAATGGTGATCTAGCATGGAAGACTTAGAACAAGGTAAAGCCTTTTTTGTTGGTGGTGAGCTTTTCATGTGGTTTTTTGTTGCTGTTTTTATATTTTTATAAGCAATTTAAAATAGACTATTATGATACTAGTTAACAGGCAAATTTAACAAAAAAAAAAGAGCTATTTTGAGCACTATTATGTTAGAATAAATCTGGCAGGTAGTTGCTGATTAAATTAGAGATGGACTTACTCTCAATCTGAGATCTTAATGAAGAAATTTAGAGATTTTTTAGACCCTGAATAGAAAAGGCCAAAACTGATTTCCAGGCTTCAGCACTGGTGCTAGATCCAGTTCTCTGGAAGCAGGTATTCTCCTAATACTCTTCCTTGCCTCAAGCTGCAGGAGCAGGGTGTCACAAGCCTAATGGGAGTGAGTCCCCAAAGGTGACAGCAAGCCTCTCGGTCCTCTAGAAGAGCAGTGGCAACCTGCACCCAGTTGTGATGCAGCTTTCTAGGATTAAATCCCCCAGATCGCCGTGGAAGTGCTTATAAAGAAAATTTTGCTCTTTTCATTTTGCTGTCAGATTCAAATCTGGATCCCTCCTGTTGTCAAGGTTTTTGAACCTTGAATTTTAATTTTGATGGATTTATCACCAGCCACCCTTTGCACGCGGTTGTTTCCATCTATTTCTGGACATACTGGCTGTGCTGGGATAGCAAACGGTAGGAGAAGGTATTAACTTAAATGAGCTACATGAAACAGATTTCTGTCCGTGTCCCCTCGGCATTTCTTGATAACAACACTGTCAACAGATCTAAACATTGTCAAGATGTGTGAAAAGAAGCTAAGTTTATGCCTGTGACTAGAACTTTTCAGAGAATGGGCTTCAAAAAGTTTTCATGTTTTTATTTTTTCAACAAGCAGGCAAAATTTCCTTAGAAAGTAGATACTTTTTGTAAAAATTTAATTTTAGTCAGAAAGCCAGTTTTTTCTGTTGGAAGAGTTTTGTTGGAAAAATGTTGACAGGCTCTTCTTGGTGAGTAAGTGGTTTCAACATTTCATTACATAAATTAGTGTGTCTGCTAATGGAAAAAAGTCCAGCTTAGACTTTCAAGAATTCTGGTGGATGGCAGTGACCACATTTTCACCAATACTTTGTATTTTTACAGTGCTGATGACTCAGCCGTCATCAGGTGCTCTATGCAGTAATTACTTAGGGTAGGTCAACAAGAGAGAACAACTTTGTATGTAAGGCTAAAAGATGATTTTACTCAAAGGACAAAGTCAATCTCTGCATGCGTTTGTAATGCTTTTGCACAAAGATGAAGTACCATTGCAGAGTTTATCATCTTTGACACTAACGCAAGTCTTACACCCTAGCTTCCCCAGCAAAAATTTTCCCCAGCAGTCTGCGTGTGCAAGAAAAAGCAAAACACCACATGCAATTGTCCCTTTGGGGAGAGGAAGAAAGAACAAATGTGTGACATGCTAGCCATGTTGCTTACTGCTCTACTGGAAAGTGCTCTGATACTTTAGTGATGAAAGCAATGCAAGAGATTGAATGGAAGTACTTTCTGCTAAATTGTCAAATTCTTGCTGCTCTGTTTCTGGGATCAGGTCAAAATGGCATATATGGATTCTCACCTATAGTTCTCCAAGAAAAGCTTTCGTGTAACTAAACAATAGATGACAATGTGTCAGTGCATTCCACTGAGATTCTTAGCTTGTCCTTGTAGATAAGGTATTTCTGCTAGCATAGGAAATGTAATTATTTATGTATGTTTATATATGTTCTTTATTACATTAAATACATTCCATCTTATTGTATACATTTGGCATTTATATACATTTCTGTGTGTCTGTGGCTCAAAGAAGTTTTGAGCTTTTCTGCTTGTTGATTCTTTCCAAATTGTGGGCTTGATCCAATATTTAAGCAATGAATTTCAAATTTCAGGGAACAAGTGGTTTCTCCTCACACAACTCCTTTCATATGCAGAAACTTCCCTTCATGTGAGTTAACTAGGGCTAACTCTGCCTGCACCTCTGCTCTTGTGTCCTAAATTTGCTGCCTGCTTAAGTGCTTCTGAGCAGCCCTGGTAATGGGATGGGGGAAGAGGAGGTGCTCTTGCTGTAGGCAAGAGAAAGGAAGGTAATTGAAGGCTTTCTTTACCTTGTAGTGAGTGTAACCTATTTGATAAGAATGGTTTTAATGGGCCAAATCACAAAAACTAGGGTGTTGAATTCAGCTTGTGCTAAACTTCAGTGAAACTCCAAATGTGAGCCAGCCAAACAAGTTATAGTTGATATATAGATGTATGTGGCTGATGATTGCATTTTACCTCTGACTCTAGAGAGGGCTCCTAGGCACTTCTCCATCAAGGATCTCAAGAAGAAGGGTTAGTTTGAGGTACATTAAACACGGTGAAATTTCCTAATGTACCACAATTATGAAAACACCTGTGCTAGGCAGAGTAACTTTTTTGTCGAGTCACTGGATTAGACTCTTTAAGTCAATGTGTTTATGTTCGTTTATAAATCACTTTAACAAATAAGCAGCATCCCAAATTGCAATTTACTTTCTTTAGATAATTTGATAATTGCAGCATTCTTACAGTATTTATATGAGGAGATTGGCAATTCATAAATGTTAAATTGTGCTGTTTCTGTCTATTTGCCAATTGCAGAAAATTACTGAACTAAATCTTGCAGCTATCAGAGTAGCATAACTCAAGCTACAGTAAATTCTGAAATACAGCTATCCTGTGCAATGCAGCTCTAAATAAACTGATGTCAAATACTGTCAGTGCTGTGAAGAGATGCTACCTGTTATTCAGAATGAATACAGCCATGTCACAACTGCAGTGCACCAGGGTAATTTGCTCTGCTCCTCAGGACTGTTAAAGACTTTCTAACTAAATTTTTCCAGCTGGGTTCATATTCTTAGGAAAACTGTCTTCTGTTTGTGCTTGGTTTTGGAGAACTACCTTATCTCAGTTGTTTTATAAAGTATGCTCCTGTTCTTAATTATTCCCTGTGACTATCTTTTTATTTTTATTTTTACATTATTTGTTTAATTGTTCAGGCTGGGTTCAAAATATCTGCTGGTTTGGGATTTTTGTTGAATGTTTAATCAGTGAATGCATAAGAAAAGCCCAGAATTGTGGTTTTGCAGAAATTCCAAGTTAAGGGTTTTTTTGCCAGTGGAAAAATAAAAATATATATTTATAATACAAATCCTAATGATCCAAGACCTGGATGGGCTGTTTTGGTATTCTCTAACAGCTCACACTTATTGATGTATACTTATGAGTAAAGCCATCTTCATTTCAAAACAGAACATATATATCGTGTCTTGCTGGAATCCAAACTACACCCCTCCTCGCCTGCAAAACAGAGGTGATGTCCTGTCTCGGGTATTCCTTTCCACAAAATTTGCTCATGTCCCTTTCCATGCCTTAGAAGCTCTGAGCTCCCATGATGATAAAAGGAGACAGAATGGGATTTTTTTTCTTTTTCAATTTGGCTTTTTTTCTTGCTTGAATGTGGTGTCCAGATATGCCAGCGACGAGCAGCGCAGCCTGGGCTGAGGCAAGCAAGGCAGAATGTCAGCATATGGATTCCTCAAGCGCCAATCTGGTGCACAGATCTGTTATTAAGCCAGAGAACAGGACAGGGCTCTTGACCCATCAATGTTACTTTGCACAGAGGTTGCTCCCTGGAATTGATGATCGTGATAGTCTTGAGTTTCCTGCAGTGATTACAGGCTGAGTTGATAAGTTACAGAAGTATTTCTTCACCATCAGATCCCAGTAAGATCCTTGTCATGTAGAGCTGCTTTTGAAGGTCCTGTATTCAAACCTTGTTTTATTCCTTTTTTTTTTTCTTTTGAACATAACAAAATTTAAGTTGCAGTCTCGTTTCTTGAATACGAGCATACAGTTAATTTCTTAGGCAGGAGTTATTAGCATTTTGCTTTTGTAGCCATTTTCTAATCATTGTGCAGATGAAGTATTTCAGGATGAGAAAGTTACTGTAGTTTTTTAGCAAGTACCTCAGGCAATTTGCTGACATATATCAGTGCACTTGTCAAATGCTTTGACACAGATGTCTAGTTTTGGCAACCACAGAATTTGAATATCCTACCCTGTACATATCTATTCATAGAGTCAATTCAGATCCGGTGTAGGTGGGTGCAACTTCATTGACTTCAACTGTGAGGCAGCCGCCTGCACTCAAGCTGAATTTAGGCTTAGACAAGTGTGTCCGAGAACAGCCTGGAGAGCTCTCAAAATGGTCCTCCAAGACCTGTTGCTGTCTGCCTGTGAGTGAGGATGTGTCGCAGGCGTTACTGAGCCACTGGGGCTAGTGATGGCAGTGATAGATGGGCTGGCCTTGCCCTTGTCCTCCTCTACAGGAGGGTAATTTGGAGTCAGAGCCAGCCCTGGATGATGGGGTGGTCTTCTTTCCACTCGTGTTCCAATGCCCATCCTTACCCTCTGGCTGTAGTGTTGCTTCTCCAGTTGGCCCAAGAGCAACCATGGAAGTTGGGACTCTGCGTTTCCCCTCATAGAGGGTTTTTTTTGGTGACTGTTAATATCCCAAACATCAAAGGCTCTTTGTTCTCCCTCCAGCCAGCTATTCTAACTTCCTACAGCTACAAATCCCCAGGATTATTAATCATTACTATTACTCACTTAACTGAGCTTCTCACTAGTTTCCCAGTAGGCATTGAGAGGGAGGGTTTCTTTTCCACCCTTGGAGGAGAAGTCAGCCCAAACTGTCACAGCGATGGAGGTCTGGGCTGGTGGCACAGAGGCCCTTTGTCGCCTCAATTGGTCCCAGTCACTTTGGGTACCTGCCAGAACATACAGCCTCCCCTTTGCTGCCCCAAAACCCTTCCAGGGAGAGTTTCACATTGCAGAGAGGACAGCCAGGAAATTAACGCCGACAGGATCAGCCTTAACGTACCTGCTAATATCCCATGGGTCTGTGGTGTCTGGTGCTGCCTCTGCAGCTGTCGCTTCCCCACTCAGTGATCCTCCACACCGTGAAATACATTAGTGTGGCTGGAGGGGAGAGGGAGGGTGCGTGTCCCTCGCGTTGCCAGTAATTGCCTTTTCTGATCCGTCCCAATCAGAGCTGTCCAGCTCCCTTCCTGTCTGTTGGGTCAGGGGGGCCTGGTGAATGCATTGCAGTTTGGAGCAAAACCTCAATATCAGCGTGTTAATATTCCCAAACGTTGGGATTTGCTAAAGGTTTGACTTGTTTTAGCAGTTCTATGAGAGAAGAATAAAAACATTGCTGTAGATGTTTGTTTGCCTGTAGATAGAAACACAATTGCTGCGGTATATTTGGGTTTGTCACTGCATATCGTGTCCAGATTTGATTTTTCTCAAGATGGTCGTGAAGTGAAACCCAGTGGATTGACACAATGTCTTCACTTGTAAATCATTGCACTGAGCTGCCCTGCTGCTATCGAAAATAATCACAAAATACAGTGCTACATGACACAGATCATCCTTTGGTTTGAAGAACACAGTGTTAATTTTATGCTCTCCTTTCACATAAACACCCTCACTTGCACCTTAACAAGCCCCCAAACATTGGTTACCAAACGACCATATTATATCAACCCCCCCCCCCCTTTTGTTCACTCGCTATAAAATTGAACAACTGGGACTGAGAGAATTTGGCCTCGGTCCAAAACATGGCTAGATGCATCTGCATTTGGCTCTGTGCCCAAAGATATAATATTCAAATGTGAGTTGTCCTTAATTTTTGTTTAAATCATCCTTTTTACTTTTTTTTTTCCTGGGGAGGGTACGGTGCTTGTAAGATGTTTTCCCCTCTTGTTGTCAGATTTCTCTTTTTTTTTTTTTTTTAAATGTAATTTCTATCTCTTCTTTCCCCATGGAATTCAGAAGAGATGAAACCCAGTGGGACTGTTTAGAAATTAAATGGGGCCCCCTAGAAACTACTCTTTCAAAACCACTTAACAATTAATAAAGAATGGTACTGTTTCTGTAGTTTCTTTTAAATGTCCTACAAAGTACAGTGGGGAACCTTATTTCTCTGATTTTTCTATAAAAAGGGCTCTTATTACCTATGAAATTCTAGGGGTTTTCTACTCAAACAGCTTTAGCTGATACTGCTGCTGGTTAATAATTACAAATGTGCTATGGACAGTAAGGGCTTGGTACAGACTGGGGGCGTGGACCTTCCCTGACTGCAATGGGCTTTGGGTCAAACTGCAGCAGATTTTTGCTTGCAATGGAGTTGCACGTAAATCCTTTGTGCATGAAGCTGCCTGTGATTGAAGCAGGGCAGGACTTTGAGAAGTGGCACAGTACAAAATCAGCTGCAAATTCAGTCTTGTCTTGCACTTTTCTGTTCATGCTGCCCTAAATTCAATGACATAAAGCGGGGAGCAGGTCAACAGAGAGTGTGACCTTCAGCTGAGGAAACATTTGCTGTGTTTTCCATGCTTTAGTTGCTGTTACTAATACTGATAATGCTTAGCGGCAGTACCAATTAGATTGGTGTAAATAGAGATTATAATGTGGTTAGGGATAACACAATTGACGATACGTGTATTTAGTAAACAAGACTGTCAGTATGTATAAAACATCAGCAACATGTTAAAGCTTGATATTTCATAAGACAGCAGAGCATGGGGATTGCTTTGAGACAGCAAGCTGAAAAAACATTTCATTTATAAATTAAACGTGTTTTAGTGTTATAAACCCCAGCAGGCAATTCACTCATTGGGGCTAATCATTCAAAATCTGCTCTTCTTTGGTAACAAGCTGAAAGAGAGACGGAGCGGCATTTCCAAAGACATTGGGGGTTTTCTTAGTCCTTAGGAACAAGTTTATTTTAGCTTTATGGTTTTTTTGGATTTTAAAAATGCTGTTTTCTGTATCTGGAGAGTAGTGCTAAAAGGCTAGATTTATTAATGTTTTCCAGATTTACATGAACTGTTATGTAAATAATGACAAATATGGAGACTTAAAATATACACCACATGTGGTGGAGGGATTAAGCGTCTTCCTTAGCTACCTGATCCAACAACCTTGAATAAGGTATTTAAAACCAGGTATGGTGAGTAATTGTAAATCAAGCACTTGAGTGGCTGAAGCAGTTAAAAAAAGAAGTTTATGCTTATTGTCAAAGTATTTCCAACACTGAATTGTTCACTGTCGCTTCTCAGGCTATTGTTTCTGCTCTCTTATAATACTGTGATCTGAATGGGAGATTTGTAGCTAGTTGTTGGCAAGGTGGATTACCAGCATGCTGAAGCAGAAGAAGAGGTTTAGGTCTTAGTAGGCGGATGTGAAAACTGGAGTTGCTGTCAGTAAATGTTGATCTCCCAGAGGTAACCAGGTGCAAAAAATTTCATCTTGTCATTTATGAGGGATCAGCTTTTACTGAAACTGACTCTGAAAAATCACCCACCCCGGCTTGGCATTTTTCTCTTCCTCCTCTTTTCTCCCTATCTCCCTGAAATGGTACAAGACTTGCCCCACCCACCCCCCCCCAGCTATAATTGTAAATACGATACCAATCTGGGAGACATATAGTGGCTGTGGATATGCCATACTCAGCATTTGAAAAGAACATGATTAAGCAAAGTCCTAAGAGGTCACAAGAGAAACCATTTAAATACTTTTCTGTAAAACTCTGAGCTTGGTTGCCCTGTGGGTTGCAGTTGGCCAGCACTGGGAGAAGGCCCAGCAAAACCAAGTAACACTATCAAAACATAGTGTGCCTAACAGCATGTTCCCTGCTCCTCTTACTAGTTTCAAAAAAGGTCTCAGTACAAAATGGAGTTTTGCTTAAAGGTACTGGGAAGGTGCTCTTATCTTTCTCAAGTGGTATAATGAAGGTCTCTTAGAAACTGAAAAATGTAAATGGTATAAGAGTTCTTTTGTACTGAGCTCACAAAAAAAAAAGTTGGAAGTTGTTGATGATGCCAGAAATATAGCCTAATTTTAAGAAAAATTGCTGAACCTAGTGACGGGGGGGGACACACCAAAGTAGACATACATCTGCAGGGAAAATGCAGTCACACATCTGCATGGAAAATAGTCATACATTTATCTAAGTTAGAAGGGGAAAACTAGGTATTTCTCTTAATCTGATGTTCTTTTTCCCAAGATGTTTTACTAGAAGATCTCATAGCTAGATATTTGTTCATATTGAATCTATGCCTTATACATTTTCTATCTGGCATGGTAACTTCCACAAATGAATTATCACAAGCAAGCGTGAGCCATTTCTTCACTTCAAGTAAAGATTTTTACCAGTAACTGCTGCTCTCCCTTAACCACTACCAAGGAGGTTGCTGGAAAACAGCATCAAAATAATATTGCCTCTCTTAAAGACAGTGGAGGCAGACCTAATTTGTATATACTGCTGTTAAATTATAGAGCAGCACCAATGAAGCATGAATCATCACCTGCTGACATTTTGTTCAACTGACGGCTGCAGAGCACAATGTCTGCACGGTTAGACACTGATGTCAGGCACAGTGGAGATGTAGAGATACGGAAAGAATAAAGATCAGAAAAACTGATGCTTGGTATGATTTGATCACCTGGGTATTGTCATTTCTCCAAGGAGAAATGTTGTGTGTGTCTACACCAGGAGGCTGTAGCTGCAGATGATGGGGATAGCGTATGAGGTAGCCCTCCAGCTGCATGAAGCTTCCATTCCCACCAGCTGCAGGTGTCCTGTGGAAAAACCTGTGGCAGCTCCTCAAAACACTAGAGCACCATATAGAGAAGAATAGGCACCATATAGGTTGTTTCTATCAAGAGACCCTGAGACTAAGCCAAAGCAGTGATGTCTGTGAGAGCTGAGCCCCAGGGCAGGGAGGTAGATTGAGCACTTCTTGTTGCTGCCTCCCGAAAGTCACATGTGGATGTGGAGGTCCATGTGCCACTGCAACTGAATGTTTCTACCTGAGTCAGCACGTTGCTTATAAGCAACCGCAGATGTGTATTATGTTCATATTGATCAATTGGTGTTATTTTTAAGTTTGACAAGGAGAATGTTGTGGGGAACTGTCCCTTATGAGACTCTGCCATGAGAGCGTTGAACCCAGTGGCTGTGTTACGCAGAGGCTTGCGTTTCCCTGTGCTGAGCGGCCGCCACTCAGATACAGCCTGTAAGGAGCTGCTTAGCTTCCAGTCATTTCTGAACAGCACAAGTATCATGCAACTTCCCCTTATTCATTATCAACAAGTGCAGAGGCTGAAATAATTGTGCTTCAGTGCAGATGCTTGTTTTTCTGCTGGGGCTTATCATGTGTTTCTTGCCCAGTTGCTGTCTGGGTCTTTCCCACAGCACCTTCTCCATCCCATCTCCCGTGCAGTTCCCTATGGCAATAGCTATGCTGGCTCTCCTTTCAGCTGCCTCCTCCGCGACAGTCAAGCTCTTGTGAAAGCAACTCAAAATCCTTCCATCAGATATTTGAGTGACTGCCTTACGGACATCACGGATCACATATGCATGCTGTACCACTGGATTGTGCTGTCTACTGCTAATTTTAGGTTACAGATTTTCTCGGGAACAAATGAGCTTTTCTACGGCTTGTGCAGCTCTAACATCACCTTTGGTTGCCACATGGTTACTGAGAGGCAGACACAATCTTTTCAGCTGGCTACTTTGACTGCCAATTTTTTCTGGAAATAGTTTAGGTCTAGCTCATACCAAATCTTTTGCGTCCATTTTTCCATATCTTTGACTTTTGTTTTCTCATTAAAGCCTCTCACATGTCTAAGGAGAGGGGGTTTTTTTCTTCTCTGTGGGAAGGAACATCTCCTTTACTGTAACACTTCCCTTTTCTTGGTGATTTGCTTTCCCCTAAAGCCATGGCAGCCATTTCTTTCTGTCCTTGCCCAGTGAAATCCTGAGAAGCTCCGCAGACTGCAGCAAATGCCATTTCTATCTGAAATCCTAAGCACTTTTAGGGCAGCTGTCAAGTCTTTTGACCGTAGGAGAAGAGGAGATGTTTGATACTTACAAGATAGCTGTTCAATAGTGGATTCCTATTCCAAAATTTCAGTTAAAGACAAACATGGGAAGTTCATTATCTAACATGCATAATGTAACAGCCACAGAATTAGGTTAATGTGACAGAAATTATGTGCTTTCTGAGTAGAAAAACAATCTGAAATGAAAAGACACTTACTTCTCAGTAACAGCTTTAAAAAGTAAATCATACTTAGAAAATTTAAAACTGTTTCTAAAAATTTGCTGTTTTAGGAGATCCCAAGAGCCTGCTTTAAATACTCTTTCTGTCCAGTTTTGTCAATTAGCCTGTAGCAGGTTACAGAGCTGTGTCTCATTTTGCCTCCCAGTGTCCAGCCCTTGCTCTGTGGCTGGCACTCTCCCAGCCCACAGGCAAATGCCTTCAGTCTCCTCTATCTGAAGTTCATGGGCAGCCAAAATCCCTCTGAACAAGGCTTTGACGCAAGTGGTTTTTTGCTCTTCCTATCTCAAAACGCAACTAGCTGCTGCCTACCACTAGTGAGAAGACTAAGACCAATCTGATGGTAACGCTTCAGTGCAAGGGCCAGTTTCGTGGGCGTGGCAGGGGTCAAGGTGAAAAAATGATCATTTAGTGCTTTTTCACCTCACAGATGCTTAGTTGTCATTGAAGAGAGCATACTAGAGAAGTGATGCAGAATTACTCATCCTTGCAACTGCTGCAGAGCATAAATGCAAGTTACTCTGTGATTTGCTACTGGAATAGGGATGCATCCAACTCCCTGAATGCAGACCATTATTTTAACCCCAGAGAGCTCTTGGGTATTCCAAAATAGCTCAAAGGAAAGGCCGATGTAATTTATAAAGGAAATAGGGATTCTTTTGATATTTTGGATTCCTCGAATCAGCGAAATTAAAGGTATCTTTGCTATTATTTCTTCTGTTTTCTCCTTTTCCCACCTCCCCACAGAGTAAGGATTTTGATGAATAAGCAACTGATGATCACACTATTTCTCTAGATCCTCTTTGGTAGCTGGAATATTGAAAAGTTAAGAAACAAAAATGCTGTAAGGGTATTTCTCCTCCTCATTAACTTTCCTCTGTGTTTTAGCTTTCCACCACCAGTAATGCCAGAGGAGATTTGCATTCCAAAAAGGTAAATTTAATCTGGCGTTTCTGCTATTCTTCTAAAGCCTCACTTATCACAGCATACACAGGGATAGATAGAGGTTACTGTCATGGTTTAACCCCAGCCAGCAACTAAGTACCATGCAGCTGTTCACTCACTTCCCCTGACCCAGTGGGATGGGGGAGAAAATTGGGAAAAGAAGTAAAACTTGTGAGTTGAGATAAGAACAGTTTAATAGAATAGAAAGGAAGAAACTAAGAATAGAAAGGAAGAAACTAAGAATAGAAAGGAAGAAACTAATAATGATTATAATAACAATAATAAAAGGATTGGAATATACAAGTGATGCACAATGCAATTGCTCACCGCCTGCTGACTGATGCCCAGTTAGTTCCTGAGCAGTGACACCCCCTCCGCCAGCCCCATTCCCCCCAGTTTATATACTGGGCATGATGTCACATGGTATGAAATACCCCTTTGGCCAGTTTGGGTCAGGTGCCCTGGCTGCGTCCTGTGCCACCTTCTTGTGCCCCTCCAGCCTTCTTGCTGGCTGGGCATGAGAAGCTGGAAAATCCTTGACTTTAGACTAAACACTACTTAGCAACAACTGAAAACATCAGTGTTATCAACATTCTTCTCCCACTGAACCCAAAACATAACACTATACAGCTACTAGGAAGACAATTAACTCTATCCCAGATGAAACCAGGACAGTTACTCACCTGAAGTCTATCTTAATTTATTTTAACTATATAGGATATATTTCCTCCCTTCCTCAATCCTAGGGTGGTGAAATGTAACATATAAATCAATGTGAGTTTTCTCTGGTGGTCTCAAAGAAGTATGGGAATGGAGTTGAAAACCTACTATAGATGCTAAAATACATATGAAATGCATGACTGAGGTGTCCTGCAGTATGTTGTCAGCTTTTGGGAATCTGTAACTTTGTCAAAATGACCCTAGAGGAAGCAGCAGGGTGGGGTGGAGGTGAGGAAGCAGCTAAAATAAATGAATATTCAAATTCTTATTCCTGTTAAGCATGTAATTCTTCACAAATTTCAGTAAGATTAGGTGCCAAGACAGAAACGTGAACCCTGGATGATGCAGAGCTAACTGTGTGGCCTCCTAAAGGAGCTTCTGACTAGCATGGGGACAGTTCCAGTCCCCACAGGAGAGGACTCTTACCCTGGTAGGAAGTGATTCTAAGGTCTTTCATCTGTATAAAATGACCGCACAGCAGTTTGTCAAAATAGTGGTGGTAAAATGCTATTTTAACACATGCACTAGTCAAATACTTTATTGGCTTGGCTTCTGATAAGCTAGGGCCCTAGCCTGGAGTGTATACCTGGACCTCGTCTGGTCACAGGAATCTTATTTTACAACTTTTATTTGTTTCTTAACAGCCACATAGAAACCCCTGGTCACACACAGTATTTATCTGTTTTGGTACCTTTCTTTGTATTTGCCTGTGAGTAACAGGTCAAGCACAAGACAGTTAAATGCCTATATATGGGATCTAACCTCATTCATTTTAAAGTATTCTTCAGCTCAGAAACTTGATCATAAAAATAGTGTGTGCATGTTTCCTGCATGCAGTTTTGTTCCTTGCTTGTTTCTGTATTGTGTACATTATAAAATATTTTTTTATAAGAAATACTCTTGTAAGCTCAGCCTGCTACCCAAGAGTCCAAATACCTTCTTCTCTAGTTGTTAACCATCTTCAGCGGTGAAAATGCAATAGGCCAAATTTTCCCCTGCCACAGCTTTTCATTCAAGGTTAGACTTAACACAGAGTTAGCGTTAACACACTGCCTGTGTATTTTGAGATTTGTTTTCAATGCTGCTTCCTAAAAAGGAAAAACCAAGCTCATTCTTTGCTGTTTTGTCTCTGCAGGGCAGGCAAGGGGCAGAAGCAACAATAGCAACAACAAAGATTTGATGCCTAAGCAGATATAATTCAAAGGCAGTGATAAAATATTTTCTAAATGGCTTTTTTTTAATTCACTAACAATTATTGTCTTTATTCCGAATACTTCAGATATTGAAGGATTTATGCATAGTTTCTTTAACAACATGAAGGTTCTGTGTTTTGCCTTCCCCAAAATAAATAATATCATCACATATTCTTTCCTTTGTGAAATATGCAGTTTTCCCATAGGAAAAATAATAAAATTCCCTAATAACTTTGTTAAATTGTTTGCAGGTGTCAGTCATAAGTATAGACATGAATAAACCAAAATAATGGTTGTATAATATTAAAGAATCGTAAAACAGAAATACAGCATGAATAAACTGAAACATCAAGGGGTCTTGAATGTAGTTCCAGTCTTTTGTTGCATCTGGTAATCTCTGGACTGTGCATGCATCTCCCCTGTTCTAATGATAGAGCAACCTGCTACAATTTCATTTGAATAGGGAGTAGATGTGGTGGTTTGGGGGAGAAAATATTCTGCCCAACATCAATGTCAGGAACTGTATTCTTGATATATTACAAAAGATACTTAATAACGTGCTGTCATCTAACATAGAGAAGTATTTTGATTCCCTAATATAAGTTGTAGTAAACTTTCTTTAGCATCCATGTATGTCTGTACTCTCATCACAGAAGCTTGCTAGAATTCTTGACACTTAGCTTCAAGCACAGTATTTACCATGCACCATGTTTGTTTTGGTTTGGTTTGGGTTTTTTGATGCTACAATGGCTTTCTTAACAGCCAAAGAAAGTGTATTTGTTTCTATCGGAAGGTGACCATCTCACTTTTCCATGTTGACTCAAACAAATGCAGTTGCATGAGTTATTTTCCTTGACTTCATATAGGGTACTGTTGGTAATAGAAACTGAATAAGTATGTTTCTGCTACAAAGAGGTAAACCAGAAAAAAATCTTTTCCGTGGTACTTTGTCAGCTAATTTAATTTTTCATTTTCCACAGTCAAGGTTTCAAGAACAAATATCCAAAATATGAAAAAGTTACATGCCTTAGTAAAATGTAACAGATATTGCATACTTTAAACAAATCATCAAATATCTTGTCCAGATTTCCAATGCTTTACACAGCTCTGTGTGTGCAGTGGGACACCCATCACCAAAATATTTTAGCACTTGGACGAAAATCATCATATTGTGAAGCTCTCCATAAGTATGGTGAGTGATCTGCATTTATCCAGGCTCAGGCTTCTGCTGACAGAGGAGGGTACAAGCAGCTGACTTTGTGACCCTGAAACTACTCTAGCCTTAGAGAAAATGGAGCCTTCCGAGCATTTTTGGAGTTTAGGAGAGGTTTTGGCTGTTTAGTAGAATTAGCCGTGGCAGAGGGATGCTGCAGAGGATCCCGCCACCCTTCTCTCCCCCTGCGGGCATGCCCTCTGTTCCTTGAGAGTGAGGAAGGGGTGCGCAATGCAGGTGCTTCAGCAGAGCAGTTCCTTATGGGAATACTTTGCTAGGCCACAAAACCAAGAACATTGCCCTTTTATGCCACCCTTTTATGACACCCTGATAACACCACCCTGCTAAAGAGCTAGAGGCTGCCTTGGTGCAGCGATGCTATGCTTGTAATTGTAAGAGCAAGGACTGAGACAATGTCAACCTGGCCTCACCAGTGATCCTAGAAATACCTTGCAGGGGTTCTCCCAACATTGCTGTGTGCAGAGTACTTCCACGGACAAGGGATGGCTTTGTTTTGATGGAATGCAGAGTGCTAAGAAAGTGCCGTGTGTAGATAATATTTCCCGTCTACGCCATCAGAAGCCCATTCTGTACTTATCCTGGAAACTGCTCTGCTAATAGATTGGCTCCTGACATGGTGTCTGCAGTCCTTGATCAATTATTTTTGCTCATTTTTTTTGGCTCAGAACAAGGACAGCTTTCTGTAAAGTAAGTGCTGGCTCAAGCATTCTCTGCTTTTTCCCTGGGTGTGTTTGCATGTGTGTGTGTGGGGATATATAATGCTGTGGCATCTCTGTGTCTAGAGCCCAGTGATTTTTCTCTTGCAGCCTATGTCAAATCACAAGACATAGCTGTGTGGTGCCATGAAATAAATCTCCCTCAAAAACCAGTATACCGGTCCTGGACTGAGCTGAGCTTAGCACCCGTCAGCAAGCAACGCTCCTGTTATTCTGCTGTGGTGTTAACTTGTCACTTCCAAGACAGAACCATGAACTGGGGTTTGGGGGGCAACATCCACGTCATGGGCTCATGTTCAGCCTTGCAGTTCATCCACAGGGCTGGAGGAAAGCCTTTACACTGGGAGTCACTTGGGCTGCTCTAGGGGGTGGCCTGCTCTTTGATGGCAGAGGCTTCTTCAGAGTCCCATGAGTACTTTGCAAACGTAGCTGGTTGCCCAGGTGGGGTTTTATTTGCATGCCTGGCTTTTGTTTGTGACAGTAGGCAAGCACGAGCGTCCTGCACCTCCAGATAATGACAAGGAGTGGAGTTAATTTTTAAGGAGAAGCTGTATAAGCACGGCACAGTTAAAGTTCTTGATGTAAAGAAAGTCACCAATTCACAAAGGAATTTGATTACCTCTATCCATTATACACACACAGTGAGTGATCGTGCTACTAACCATCTGTCATCTATTTCATTTGCATCATCAACACCTGCCCTGTTTATCTGCTACATTCTTTTCTTCACTGAATTCTTACACTGCTTTAATAAAATACAGAAATGTTATTGTTAAAAACCAATTAATTTACAATCCTCCATAGAGATAGTATTACTTATAATTCAATTTAGCTTCTAATGACCTGCTTTCTTGCAAAATGACTTAATTCTAGTGTCAAAGATTAGTTATTAGACATTACCCTGCTGCACCAGTCATGTACTGCTGAGACAGGCAAAGCAGCTCTAGGTGTCCCTGGTCATTAATCAGAACTCGGAGACGTTTTCCCTTTAACTCATTACAGAACCTGATTTCATCTGCCATTTTAACTCTTTGGTTTACAGAGTATTTTGAATCTACCTTTCCTTGCATTTTCATATTTTGGGCCTTCAAGGGGGAGAACAGACCTGGAAGTCCGATCGCTTCAGAAAAAGCTGCTGTTGCCCATGTTTTCTGCTGACCCTCCACTGAGGAGTTCATTTTGCAGCTCAACCGTTATGCGAATGGGGTCTGAAAAGCAGTACTTGCTTTTCCCTACATCAGTTTTGGGGAAATTAACACAATTGGATTTTCCACACAATTACAGCACTGGGTGTACTTTCCTTCTTATTACAAGGAATGGTATTATAAACATGCAGCACAGAGGCCAACCTGCTTCCACGTGAGTGCTTTGGCAAGGCAGCTACTGCTAGCCACCTCCTTCCTGGGCTTCACAAAAGGCATCGTGAAGCAAGAGGCCAAATCCAGCCAATTCTCACAGCATCGGCTGGGCTCACAGGCATTCAGAAAAATGGCTGGGTTTGCAGTTCACACATTGATGTGTCATATACAAAATATTATGTGCGATCTAGGGCTGGGTCAAATTCTTCTTTCTCACTATATCCCAGGCAAGGTTTGGCTTTTCTTACTCATTACTAGTATGGCTTCTTCCTCTTTCTCAAGTGGCATAGCACTTTACTGGGAGTAACCCTCTTTGTGGGGCATTTGTAGGCTGTGATATGACAGTAAGGGTGGATATGATCTTTGGAAAACAGTCTAAAGCACTATTCTGTGTCTCTGTTTTTTTGTTTCTGCAACGCTTTAGAGAAATACCTGCCATTAAATTAAATCCCAGATCTCTAGAGCATTTCAGCAACAAAGGGCATAAAAATTACATTTACAAATGGATGGATTATATATAGAAATTAAACCTTTTAAGCAATTTATGACAACTCAAGCTTTTGAAAATTACATGCAGAGTATTTTTAAAATGCATTTCAAAGTTAAAACTTCAGGGTCATCAAAACTCATTCATAGAGATGGTACAACTGGCAGGATTTAATGTGGAAAAGGTTATTTCTTCTATTCACAGCCAAGTCTATACGCTGCAGTACTACTTCCAGTAAAATCTTATTTTTAGCATGTTTAAGTGGTACAGCTTAGAGTGGGTAAAATTTTTTATTTTCCCAAAATACAGTCACTTCTGTCTTTTGAAAACTGAGAAGCTACCTAGTGTTATAAAAGGCAAATAATGTCTCATCTGACTTCTTGACAACTGCATGCCACGCTGGAAGAATAAGAGATGCTCATTATTTTCCTAAAGCACAGGAATTGGCTGTACAGTGTAGGCTGATGAAACTTCAACAGCTGTCTTCTAAGAAGCAGGGTTTTTTTCACAATAGACTATCAAGGGACATGTGAATAGTACACCAGACTAACTCTTAAACAACAGGCATTCTTACAAATGATCAAACTCAGCTATAAGCGCCTAAGAATAACCTCCTTTGGATGGCAGGGGTGGGACATTGCTCTTCGCGTGCTGCAAATGCTAAAGCCGTACATAAAACATTTTGCTGGGTGAATGCTCTGTTTATATAGCGTATAATGTTTGCAGACAAAATCCATCTGAAACACTAATATCTTAAATACCATGAGGATCAGCCCTTTGGACAATATGGTAAATCTCTTTGTATAAGCATCCTTAACAGCACTGCTTTCCAAATGATATAGACTTATTGCTTCAATCAGACTAATAAATAATTCACATTTCTAAATGGTTTCTACACAGGGTGATGGAGCGTTGTGGTAGGGTAGGAAACATCCAGCTAGAGCCTAAAATGTCTTCAGACATAATCCTAAAATAATCCTGTTTTCGAATGGTAAAAGTTCGTGCCTCCTGCTCAGGCAGCACATCATCAGCATCCAGATCAGGAGTTATGCCAAACTAGCTGTAATCTAATATGGAAATGAGATGTTGGCCTTGATATTGTGTCATTCTTCTGAATGGGATCACCTGCACCCATATCTCCTAGGAGGAAATTTCAAACAGAGTTAGCTCCTTAAACCTTCTAATTAAAATGAGAAATCCCCAGGCTTTCATGACTCAGCCTCGGAAAAAGATTATTAGGAATTTAATAGGGAAAATATCGCATCTCAGACCATCTGTGACCCAGTGCTCTGTGAGAATTTAAAGAAAACTGGAGGGAGGAGGTGCACGCTCCAAAGCACACTCTAGGAGTACTTTGTTGGAGCTGCAATAAATCAACATAGTTAGAGTACAGCCTTTTTCAGATTTAATTACTGTTACATAATTATTAGCAAAGCAGTCTCCTCTGAAACTGTAAAACTCATTACATCAAAAATCCCCAAGCTCCTGATGGAATTTATGAACTAGTTACTTTCTTCCTAGCTCTGGGAAAATGCAATAGGATGCATTTGGGTTTGTCTCCAGCAATTTTTTAGTGTGCTGAACTATTCTATTCTTCGTTTCGGAGAACGTTCCCTATTTGCCATTTTTTTTTATTATAAAACATGTTCGTTTTCATTTGTTTGCTTTTCTGCTCCTGGCACGGAATCTAGACATAAGCACTCGGGGACAGATACCCTTTCCCCCTCGCTGAAAGGGATTCGCATCTCATTTCCGCCATCGCTCTAGTAGCTACTGATTGAGCTAGTACAGATTCCCTCATGGAGATGCCAAAGAACAAAATTTTCATTGTCTTTTCCCAGAGGTTTTGCTGTGAATACACAGCTTTAAAACCTGCCAATGATCTGAACAAATTGCCACCAGGGAAGGCCATTTGGAGTCTATATCAAGCAAGCCTGAGGCCAGCCCTTCCCTGACCATTGCTGCCCAGTTTGAGACCGTTGACAGCTGCCTCCTGACTCTCCTGTAGGACAGCAGAGATTGCACGATGCCCTAATGGAAAGGCTGACCCTTAGATCCATGACATCGCCTCATAGATAGAAGTAATGAGAGACATCCCCTCAGAGAGCTGAGCGAACAAGCGAAGAATGGTAATGGCTCCTTTAGGGTTCTGTTATTTCACAGCTGGTGGGGCTAGACTGAGCAAACAGCAAGGTCTCAGCCCAACCAGGTGAAAACAACTACAGCAATCGTCCCTTTCCTACTTCTTCCCTCAGCCAGGAAATTGTATTTCTTAGTAGACCTTGTGCTAGCACAGCCCAGCCATCAGCCCTGGGAGGTACTCGTAAAGTTAAGCTTGTAAGCTTAGGAGTCACAAGTCTAGGGAAAGCATTGTTGCATCTTCAAGGGTAACTCATGGATAGTCAATGCTTTCACGCTATATAGGGCAAAGCTGAAATCATATTTACCTGTTAAAATTGCTATGATATCATCATTAGATGGGAGAAGACTAGCCAGGTTTTTCTTGAGCTGCTTTGCTAAGTTTGTGGCATGAGAGAGTAACTGCTCTCCCTGCATTTAACTCCTCCAAAATACAACTTTGTGGTTGTGTAAGTTGACTTGGTCTTTCATGCAAAATTGCAAATCTTACCACGGCAATTTTATAGATGCCCGAAATTTCTTGGCTCAATCTGATTTTGTTTACCTGTAGACATGATAGTGAGATAACACTTGCTCCAAGGTTTAAACTAGTGACTTAGAAAACTTGAGATACTGAGCTACACTGGGTCAGGAATATAGGGATATTCACTTTTGCTCTGCATTTAATATAATTTAATTATCTTCACAGATATTTCTCTTGGTAGGTATTACAGGTTGCAAAATAACAAGAAATCCATGCAAGACTATAAAATATAACTTAATTTTGCATAACATTTTAATGTGATCTGAATCCTAAAATGTTTAATAGAGTTAAATGATACATTTATAATACCCCAAAAGAGAGATTAAGGAAGCAAGCAAGAATTAATGGGACCCCTCTTTCCAAAAAGAGAGATATGGGTCAAGGATCAGGATGTGCATTTCACGGCACCAGCTGAAGTAAAGTTTCCTGCACTACATTTCTGGTAGACAATAGATGAACAGATGGTTTAGAGATGAAGAGAGAAGGATAGAGGGAGTTTGGAACTGGATTTTTAAATGAGGGAGGAGTCAGCAGAGTTTAATGAAAACAGGGTTTTATGGCTGATTTTGTAAAAAAATTTTTTTTTTTTCTCCCCTAGGAAAAAGCAGTTGCTTGAAGTGTTCTGGAGAAGTAGGTCTTGAGGAGATCATCAGGAGAAGAAATTACAATAGTTAAGGTAAGAGGAATGAATAGTGTATCCTTGTTAGTGGGCTGAAGAAGAAAACATTGAACACTGTTTATGAAACAGAAGATAAAGACAGGACATAAAGATAATCCTAGTACTGTCCATGGATTTTATCTGAATTGCAGAGAGCTCTGTCCGGATCTAGGTCAGGGAGAGAAGAAATAAAAGTGTCCTTGAGGGTGCTTTACTTATCTGAACAAATCTTCTTCCGAAGCATCTTGCTGGAAAATTGTGTTGAGCTTATTTTCTTGGGCATGTCCTTACTTTGTGAAAGATGGGCTCAGGATGTTAATTGGCATGGAGGCAGAGAGCATGATTTGGGCAGTTATGTGGGCCACTGGGTAAAGCATCAGATTGAGGTCTCAGACACTTGAGCAAGTTACCATAGCTTAATGAGTTCCTGTGTAGCAGCTGAGCTATTGCAAATGTAGGGTAGCACACGCTAATTTAAACTATTTTCACTGGGGCTCAGCTGATGCATGGAAGCCATTAAGCCAAGGTAGCTCAGTCATATGCCTGAAATCTGATTTAAGGAATCTGGGTTCAGCTCAGTTCAGGAGGTAGGGCACCAGGCTTCTGCTCTTTTCATGATGTCTTTGGGCAACAATTTCATCTTGGTTTTTCTCATGCATATAGCAGTAGTAATGGTGCCAACACACAACTGTGAAGTCTTTTGGGGGAGAGGAGAGAGGGGGAAAAAAGGGGGGAGGGGGAATGCTATAAGAGCAGAATGTTTCTATTTGTTGCTGAGTAGAAATGTGGAGTATGTTGAACTTTGGCTGAGTTTAATGCAAAGTTTTCATGCTTGTCCTCATTAATACGTGAGTAAATCCAATATGTTTAAAGGGGTTTTGCTGGTATAAATGAAGGCAGAACCTTGCCATAGGGACCTAGCCTTCTGTTGGTGAGCACGCATAACCTCAGCTGAGATTTATCACAATTTCTGGTAAGTGCTGAGGAAAGAGCAGAAGAATCAGGAAATGCGCTTTTTGCTTGCCACTTACTCTCTTTGGGTATCTTGGAAAGTATCAGGCACCCCTGTCCTCCCAGGATAAGTGCACAAGTGCCCATTTTTTAAAAATATGACATGCTTTTAAATCATTTAATATTGAGAGGTTTGGTTTCTCCCTTGTTTGAAATGAAAGTGTTCCCCTGTGGAAGGATTTTTATTCTGTCTTTGTGTGGTGATCATAACATGTGGCACTCCAGACAGCTATTCAGCTCAGAGCTGAAAAACACCAAGCATTTCCTTTAATACTACCAATAAACATTTGTGTTATTTTTTTCCATAAAGTGGTACTCTAAGCATCATGCCAGTTCTCCAAGTGACAGATTCTTTTGGAGGCAAAAGAAAAGTATCAGTATTTACTGGTTACCATAAGTATTTCCAAACAATTTAAGAAGCACAAAGTCCTAAAATATTTATGTATGCACATCAGTTACAGTACTCTGCTACCATTTATAGGGCAGAACGACAAAATAGATGTATCGGTTATGATTGCCATGATAATTACTTGAGGGAATCACTCCATAATGAAAAATAAAAATAAAATCATAGTATCATGGTCAGTGTTTAGTGGAATGATTTATTTTACAGTCGTGGAGGTGGTTCATATTTCAAAATATTTGATGCACAAAATTAATGTCTTGCTGCAAAAATGGTCACTGTATTCTTACAAGGACACCTCTATAAGTTGCAAAGGACAATGTTTCTCATGTATTCACAGTCAATTTCTTGTGTTGCCCCTCCTGTTACAAAGGACTTTCAGACAATAAACTCGCAAATTGCTACAAAAATCTTCTGATATCACTCCTGTGCATTTACAGTGGATGATAATGGGGAATAGCAGAGCAAGAATCAAAGATCTTGGTTTGGGGGTCCTGCCTCATAAACATAGGCAGCCTCTGCCTAGTTATTCATCAGACTAAAGATTTTCAACAGAGCTGTGCTAACACCCTCAGCTACTGCTTCTGGGCTGGCAGTAGCAGCTGTCTCTTACCATTATGCCCCGAGGAAGCAATGGCATTTGCCAGCAACTCCCTTTGTGTCTAACTCATTTCCTACATTCTCTTCTTTCATTTGCATAGTCAACTGGTCCTTATGCCTCAAGAAAATCAGGAAAGCATCTGAGGAATAAGTTGTTAGAAATGAAGTTTTAAACATCACACCAGGAGGTGCATGCACAGACCTCATTATATTCCCAACAGGTCTGCCAGCTCACGAGAACATAACACACCAGAGAGAGACTCTCTGTACTAACAGTTGACAGTACTAAAATAAAGGTGGCAGCTCCCCTGCTCCCGCCCATCTCAGAAAATCATTGTGTAAATGCAGTGAAATATTTCTATGAGCCCGCTTTGCATCACGATGCCCTTCTGGTGGACAGGACTTCTTGATGTCAGGAGTGCTAGAAAGAGTAGGACTTAAGTTATAATAGGCTGCCTGCTTCTGTTGTTCTTCCCTCCATCTGTCTCCCTTCTTTCACAGTAATTTAGCCTGGGGTTGTCCCAAAAGCATCAGTTAGAAATTAGTCAAAATAACCTGAAATACTAGAAGAGGTTAGATCAGAGACTTGTTTCATTGAATTTCTTCAGAATCAGGGTTTCAGCATCATCAGTGCTTTGATCTCTGATGGTTTTTCCCATCTGTGGTTAGCCGGCCTGCAATGGCATGCTGATGCCTTTGCTGCCCAGGAGAGATCTGGCAAAGAGGTTTTCCAGGTGAAGGGTTGTGTTGACATCAACCCCTCTGAACAACCAACAGCTAAAGATGCCTCAAAGGTGTCTCTGATAAATACAGTCATCAAGACCGCCCCTTCTCATTCTTTTTGACTAGCCCAGTGGATATTTGGTAAGCCTGACCTAGTTCTGTGTGGTGTTCGTGCCTTTGTTAGGTGCTTTCAGGCCGTTACTTGATGTACTGCGGTCTCAGGATGTGAAAGGCTCTAAGTTTGGATATGGCTGGGTCTGTGCTTGATGTGGTTTCCCAGCTATAAGTGGAACCCGGGCACGGCTGAACCAAACCAGCTGCTGACTTATCAAACAAGTGGCAAGGGTTCAATTGCAAGTGTGTTAATGAAAAAAAAGACAATTCTGTGCCTATGATTTTGGCCTTATTTGCTGTTGCCCTAGTGCTGGCCACCATACCATAGCTGATGCCAGTTGCCTGCTTGAAGCAACAGGGAAAGCACGCTGGGAACTGCCGACAATTTTATTAGCAAAGCTGGTTAGAAAACTTCCAATGAAGCAAAAGTTCTTTGAAATATCTTGCTTTGGTTATGAGAGAGACTTCATTGGGTGGGTTTTCTGGAGGAGGGGGAAGAGGGATGTAATGAGTATTGCTGTGACCTGTGTGGGCTTGCAGCCTAGTGACTGGATTTGTGGTGTGGGATGCTGGCATTCGTGGCCTGCTCTTACTTGGAAAGGGCTCAGTTTATCGCTCTTGCTCTCAGTCAGGCAATCGATCAATCAGACTTGAATCTAGGGGCATAATTCCACTATAATCACTCTTCAGTGGGCTTTGTTAGGCAACAATGAGCCTGGTGTTGCTGGAGTTTAGTGTGGTCTTAGTGCTTGAAGAAGGTAAGAGAGAGAGAACTTTGAACAAGCACTGTCACCTCATTCAGACACGACAAGGTTCTGCAACAAGCCTGTTGAAAATGAGATGTATGTGAAACATACTGCCTTTATGTAGCTGATATGTTCAAACTAATCACAGTGCATGCACAACTCCAGGTACGTTACGCAAAAACTCAGCAGTACTTCACTAACAGCAAACCTATATGTCACTGTCAAAATGTAGGCTCTTTCGTTGTTTTTAAGCTTTGTTGTCAATGCTGATGATGTATCATGTTGTTATGTTTTGGTCCTGTTGGCTCCAAAAGAGGTATTGGATGCTCAGCGCTTTTAAAAAATGTGCCTTCGTGGTCAGGAGGCTGAACTGGTAATAGCAGTCTGACTATGGATGCCTTTTTCGTAAACACTCTTTATATCTGTGCTTCTATGAATGCATGTAGATATTCCTCAGTCTTATGTAGGTTATGGTAATCCCAAATGGTGTTAGTGGTTTTGGACCTGTTTGGACTCTTGTGCCTGTGTAGGAACCATCTAGAATGGCTTTTCTGCCAGTAAGCATAAGCTGACTTCACATGTCTACAGACCATTCTTCAAATGAGCCTCTGTAGTGACCAGGGAACCTAAAATTGAAGCCATATGGAAACTTACTGTGCATATTAAATTGCATGCAGCAGTGTTAACAGCATTTTGATTTGTGGCTGCAAGTAATAAATGAATTATATTAATTTTGTAGCTGCAAGCTAATTTCTCCAGAATTACTTTTTAATAACCAGCATCATGTTCACTGGTAAGATTTAAATACATTTAGGAACAAATCAGAGGATTTTTTTTCTTTTAAAAAAAATTAATTCTAGATTATCATTTGAGACTGAGTTTCTTTAATAATCCTGTAGATATTTCAAAGTAAAATGTCCCATAGCAGTTAGATGACCTGGAGACTAGATTACCTCTACATGATGCAGGAGCTGGAGTAAATCACAGGTGAAATGAATGGGTAAACTAAGCAAAGACTCTGTATTGTCTACTGCTACCTTCACACACACTGACCTGCAGGAGAGATGGGACAGGTATAACACTGATCTAGGATATCTGAGCACAGGAGTTATCCCTCCTTGTGTGCGGTCCTTCCTTGCCAATAACTTACCCTTTCTGGAGGAGGATTTGCTTCCCAGACATCTCATTGGTGACCGTAAGAAGGCAAAGGATGATGGTTGAGTGTATGCTTGCAGTCTGGGATTGCTAGAAATGTGTGTGGTCCCACATGAAATATCTTCTCTTATGCCTTGGTCCATTAATAACATATTTAATATATTAATATTAATGCTGTTAGTGTCGTTTTTGTCCAGAACAGTGCTGAATTTGAAGAGAGGGCACATCCCAACACATGGATAGGGAAAAGAGTATAAGGAATATGACCATAGTAACAGTGAGATATTGCGCTCAGGCAGCTTGTACTGTTAAGTCTCTTGTAGAGGCCACTAGGCACAGCTTAAATGAACCACTGAAGAGCTTTTCCATAAGGCTGTGCCTGTGGTAGAGGCCATTACTCATGGCAGAGTCACCATCTTACAGAACACACTGACATCTGTGTGAGTACCTGAGGGTACAGGGAACCCGTGATTAAGTAAGATGTGGATGTATTGTACAGCAACATATCTCCTCTAGGGCATCTTTTGCAGGCTCAGCTGTTGTGAAGTGCCTGTTAATCCAGCATGAAGGCTGAAGTAACTGTTATGGGGTAGATGACCTGCTGTGCAAAGCAACTACATCGTTCAATATGGGGATAGACAGAGTTGTAGCTGGGACACACTTGCTGTCCAGGCAAAGCACACTGGCACCCCAGCTCATGTTTAACGTACATGCCTCTGAGGAGATAGTTATCTGAATTTGTTGTGACCACGACGTTGCTTTTTCCCTGCAGAAGCCAGGTACTCCCTTGCCTGTGTTTCCACTGCACACCGCAATGCATCCTGCCCTGAATTACGCTATCCACTAGGAAAGCCTTCGTCATACTTCTGGTGGCATTTATTTGTATCCTGGTCACTTATGTTTGGGCTGTGTTTCCGCGTTTACAGTATTTGCCATTCTGATTTCTAGGTTTAGTTATCTTAAGCCTCTCCTAAAAAGAGAGTGTGAGATGAGGCACGGGGACAGGGTTACCCTTTTAACTAAGCTCCTATTATTTTATTGAATAAGGGGAAAAATGGGTGTGTAGAAAGAGCAAGAATATATGAGATTTAGGAGTTGAGGAAAATGATGGTTATGACTAGTTTGAATCCATGGGCTGGAAGTCTGCATAGCTAAACACCTGGGAACTGGTGGCTGGACATATTGACTGGCTATTCACTCACTGTCTCATCACACTCCTAAATTTTGTGCCTTTTTGGCATCAAAATTAGTATAACTACATGCATTTGGTCAAATTATTTCCCCACTTTTTGATGGGGAACCTGCAAAATCTGTGTCCCAGTGGGTATAGGCGTGCCTCTGTATGTACACTGATGGGTGTGAAGGGAACCAAAATGGTTATTGTATCTATTGCAGGGAATATATTTACTTTTCTAAAGTAATGCCTGTTACCAAGACAAAGATGCCAAGCACAAGAACAGCTCTCTTTGTTAATCCAGAGGGACAGGGCTTTGCATCGTGACTGACGTGGACTCTCCCTCAGAATTTTGGAATCTCAATTGCTTAATTATTAAAATTAGCAAGAGTCCTGCTCCTGCTGTTCTCAGTGTCTGGATAATTCTTTTCCTTCCCACAAATGCTTCTCCTGGTGCGGGGCAAATATCCACGAGTATTCATGTGGGCTTCCCCCTGGATTCTGAGGAAGATCCCATCATAGTTTCTTTGTTTGCAAGCTGTCTGCCCAACAGAAATGTCATTTCAGTTGCATCTAAGCATTATGCATCTGCTCATGTGGCTGTAAATAAATAACGTAGTGGATAAGGCTACATTCAGCTTCCCGTGTGATTTAGAATTCAATCTGGTATCTGCTGAACTCCCATGGAACAAGAGCATACCCAAGCCCTCACGTTCTTGCTTTCAAGAGTACAAAATTTATGTTATAATCTCTGATTTAGCCTGGATTCTGTATCTGTACAAGGACCTCCAATTCAGTTGATTATTACAATTTTCATTTGCAAGCAGAATGTCCAAGCACTTTGGAATTTATAACCTTTTATGTGTGGGTATACATATACACCAGGAAATTTCATCAGTTTGAAAAATACTATTTCACATATTAATCAACTCCAATAAAAAAAAAAAAACTAAGGAAAAAAAACCAAACCTGCTTAGTAATGCTCTACAGAAATGCAAAAACCAATAAAACCCAGAATATCAGAAAGTACAATGTTCATTAGGCTGGGGTGGGGATGGGGATACACTGAATATCCTAGAAAAATGATAAATCATAAAGGTCGCTTTTCTGTTCCAATTTTATTATTTTAACCTCCTGAAGTTGTCCAGAATTTCAGCTACAAGAAGATCTGGCTTGTTTCTGTACGGTATGTTCTACATATGTGGTGTCCTAGAATTCAATAGTGCAAGTAGCACAGTTACAGGGATAAATGTGGAAGTCTAAGCAGCTAGTGACAAAGGAAAAACAGCCAAGAGAAAACAGTGTGTTGCGGGAGGAAACCTCTTTACAGCTTTGTAACAACCTTTCTGGGTGATGCCAATTCAAAGCCAGTTGTGAGTCACAGGGAGTCCACACGGCAGGCATCAAAAAAAAGAAACTTTTTTTTTTCCCAGAGCTCTTTTGCCTGTGAATTTGTCTGTCTTTTCCTTTTTCCTAGTTTGTTCTTGCATGTCCTCTGGGTAAGGGGGAAGGCTCTGCAGGAAAATAGGCCATCCTCTTGGCATAATGTGCAAGAATTTTGTGAGACGACTCGCTCAGGTCTGATTGTGCGGCGGAGAGGACTTGGGAGTGCAATTCTGCATGGCAGCCCCGTGTACGGTAGTTAGATTTGTGTCAGTGAGACACGACAGGTCTGCCCTTGAGATTCTGCAGTGGCATGGTGCCAGCTGTTCGCCATGCTGATCTGTGTCTCTCCAGAGCGAAATCACAACCTGCTGCCATGGTTCAGCTCTGGGTCAGACCCACAGCCAGATTACTGAGGGGTTGGTTTGGTTTGGGTTTTTTGTTTGTTATTGCTTTTAATTTGGAAATTGCTGAAATTTTATAAGGGGACCTGCTTTCGTGACAATTCGGCCCAAAGCAGTACCACCTTTGCTACTTGTACACCAAAAGCTGTAGGATTTTGGTACCAGGATTAAACCTGCTTTGACCTTGGGTGTGAACCATAAAATATAACCATAGGCTTGAGTTAAGCTAGATTCACAATCTGAAAAACAAAACCATGCAGCTACTTTTTAATTTAGGCAAGTATTATTTGTTTTTGCAAGGAAAGAGTCTGCCATGTGTTTCATTGGGATTTCATTCATCTTTATTGATGGCATTTCACTTAATTTGCTGCCATTTGAGAACCCTACAGGCAAAGGGGAGAAGAGAAGAGTAAAGTAGGGGTAAAAATGGGAGAGGGAATTGCTAGCGTAGAAAAAACCTGCCGTCACGTTTGTGCCTGTGCAAGCTCCGTACATTTTAAAAATCTTTGTGCAGATAGCTATGAAGTGAAAGAATGCAGACAGTCCCAAAGGGAGGACAGCCAGGATGTGTCCTAAAACGAGCGTATTTCTACTGTAAAGCAGAGGAGCTTTGAGATCTCCTCTGAGCTCTGGCAAAGCAGTGGCTACCCCTCCCTCTTTCTTTGCAGTCGCACTGGGATTTGTAGGACTGTGGGGCTAGGGCCACGGGTTTTAAATTTTACTCCTGATGAGGTGGTTTTTTTGAGACTGAGTTCAGAGGTACAGCCTAGTGCTACCCAGTCCATCCTACTCAGTGGTTACTGGTGAGCCCAGTGTTGCAGAGGAAAGGGTGAAACCCTGCAGTACACTGTCATGCCTCCCACCCCTTTTTCCAATTCAGGTACATCCCTGTCTTCGATAGGGCTGGCTGAAATCCTGGAACATGATGTTTAGTTTCTTTTCCAGCATTTTTATTAGTAAAACAAATATTTATTTTCCTCACACTGTTCTGACATCTTTGGCCATCTTTTTTACACCCTCATGTTGGAAACAGGATATTAGGTTAGCTGGATGTTTAATCTGAACCAGTACAGTCATTCTTAAATAATTAGTGTATTTCTGTTACCATAAAAACATACAGTGCTTTTTAAAAATCACACTAAAATGTTACTCTGGGAAATAATAAATGGCAAAGAGTTCCACTGTGTAACAAAACCACATATGAAGCAGCTTTTCTTCTGCCAGCTTTGGGGTTCCCACCTCTAAAATTGACAGAAGGCTTCATTACTCTTGTGCTAGAGGACAGGGGAGAATAGAAACTTCTCACCTAATTTTTCTGGAGCAGTTACTATTTTACATATTTCTGTCCTCAAGGAAGTGAAGGCAGTTAAGAGGAGAACAAGGCAGGCAGAAATGAGCAGCTTTGTTTTGCTGTATGAATGGGGTTGAAAGGAGACAAACCTTATAAAGCAGAGACTACAGGTAAAGGAACCCACTGGCTTTTATTCCTGTGAGTTTAAAGCACCAGAACTTTCTCGATGCTCAGATTTGTTCCCTAAAATAAGGCGACTTCAAAGGCTTTTATAAATCACTTCAGAGCTCAGAGCACCTTATGTTCTGTGACTGGCCGGCGAAGGAGCACAGAAATGTTTGCTGTGTACGTGAAGGAGAAGGTATGCAAGAAAGCCTGCTCTCAAGGGAATCCTCTACCTCCATATCTCTAAATAATCCATACCCTCCTAGGCAGGGATTGTCAGGGGCTTTTTTTTATGCTGTCTCAATATTTTTCTATGACTTGCTCCATTATTTATTCTGGACTGGCTTTCCAATTTGCAATGCCCTGAGCAAGCGTGGTGCCCGCCTTGAGCTACCAGAGGGGGAATCTGGCTGTGAATTGCCTCCCCATCTGTCGTGGAGTGAACGAGGAAGATTCAAACTGGCAGGGACATTTTTTTCCCCTTTCCTTTTGCTTTTGCTGCCAGAAGGGGAAACTGGAACTGGCCCATGAGTTATTGAGTTAATATAGGGCCACAGAGCTGGAGACCCCCAGATTGCAGAGCCTGAAGTCTTAACACCCCTTGGGTGCCTGCTGAATGTGTTGCAGCAGGCATTTCCTTCCCTTGGTGCAGGACCTTACAGCTGCCTCCTCGCTTCGCTCTCAACTTGTGCAAACGCGCCCTTCCCGGGTGCAGCAACGCTGCTCTGAGGCGCTCGGCTAGCTTTCAGCCTTCTGGAGGAGGCTTCTCTAACAAAACTTGGTTAGAGAAGTTTGCTGCCACTGCCCCCCCCCTTCAGAGGATCCCCTGTTTCTGGGCCTACTTGCCCATAGCTTCTTGTGATATGTTAGTATATCTCAGTGTCTCTTCATGCAAATCTGTGCCCAGGACTGCATGCTTTCTTCTCCTTGACTAGCTTCTTCCCCTTTCTGCTCTCTCCTGTCACCTTTCCATGCTTTGCTGAATATCAGCTAATTCTGAATAACAGCAAAAAGCGATCTATTTTACCCTCTCCTCTTTCCTCCTATATTCAGTGCAAAACACCTGGGGATGCTTTTGAGCTGATAGTCATCACCATCACCTTTCCTCCAAGGCAGAAAACTGCTGCCTGTACCTTCCACAGTTCCTGACCCTGATGAAAGGCGGGATAATCCTGAGCCAACCCCCCTGAGCCGTGGGTCAAGATTCTGCTTCAGAAGGCTCTATTTTGGGCCTGATATTTGTGTCTAGAAAGGATGTTGGTTGAGGAAAACCCCATGTCTGCCCCCTCCCTCTGGAAGCTTGGAAGCATTTAGACCCATCCAAACTTTGGGACTTGTTACCCCTCTCTAGCAGTTGGGGTAGCCTTGTCGTATTTAGAAGAGATGAATGTCAGGCTGCTGTTGTCCTGAAGGACCTGCAATGCTTGATGGGGCAGACTGTTTACAGCAAGTCCCACTTGTGAAATTAGGCAAATTATCAGGAAAAATTGTCCTGTCCCCTCTTGCCAAGCTGCATACTCAAGTGAGGGTCTGGGGTTGATGTGTCATTAACAAACTGACCTAGACTGTGATTCAGCCAAGGGTCTCCAACCTGCAGGTGGAATTTGCACTTTTTATATAGTTCTTAAAAAAACCATTCCCTGCTCATTCACAGCACAGCATTTTGGTACTTCGGGTGAATGCTTGTCAGGTAGCTGCTATTTATCACTCAAAATCAAGGGGTCTTTCTCACTCACAGCTTTAAAGGCTGTTAGCTTTTACTTCAACTGTTCGTTCATTTTGTCACTTGTGTAGCTTATTGAGAAATAGCTCTGAGTGCTTAGAAAATGACCACAGCTCAGCTGAGCTCGACTCTGTTCAGGTGCGAGGGGCCATGCAGATCCCTGTAGCTGCTGAACTAATGTGGGTTGCAGACGCGTCTGTAGTTTACTGGTCTGTCTATTAGCCAAGACTAAGTTTAGCAATATTCAGGGAGTCCTCTCTGCAGTTTTTACTCTTCCCGCAGTCCTGCACCCTTCTGTGAGCCAGAGCTGGAGGGGTAGCTAGTGGCCTGCGTGTCTGCTCAGGGCCCTTTCCCGTATGAAATTCAGCATTTTGTTGAGCTATAAAGTTACCTTCTTCCTCTAACCTGTGTTTTGTTTAGCACACAGCTGTTTCTGTGATATTTTGGGTCTGCTTTTGCTGCATCGCTAATATATCCTTCTGAAAATAGCGCAAAGTTCGCCCTGATAATTCATGATTTCCATCCCCAGGCTCAAGCACTACGGGGGTGCGGGGAAGAAAGCTGTGTAGGCAAGCCCAAAGGCAGCTGTATACTGTGAAATAATAAGTATCAGGCAAAATACAGTATCACAGCTAATAGATGTATTTTAAAAGTGGAAACATCTATGTTTAATTGCATTTAAAGTACGTAGTGAGAAACCACAGTTATACATTGTTATAACAAACCTTTACATCTGAAGTCAGAATAATACAAAAAAAGTGCTGATTATATATGGTCAAAATAACTGAGGCAAAATTTCAACAACATCTTCTAAAATATTAGCATGTGGCCCTTGCCAGCAACACTCTAAAGGTCGGGCTGAATAATGTCAGTGACAATCACTGGTTTTCCTTAGCTTACCCAAAAACAACAACCCCCAAAACTGTTTTGTTTTTTTTGTTTGCTTTTTTTTTTTGCATAGCTTTCAATATTGCTGCACTCTCACCTCTGCATATTGCAAGCCCATCTCAGTTCTGAGATAATTTCTTTAAAGTTCTGAATATTTTTAATCCAGTTCTCCTCAAATACATAATATATATTTTCTACCAATTATAAATACATCATTTTTATTAATCTGATTTCAGTAACATGCATTTGTATAATTACTGTACAATCAAAATAGACATTGACTTTACACAGTGTGTATGCTTTTATTTCAGCGATATTGTTCAGACACACTGCTCAACAAATCAAGCAAATAGGAAAATAAAAAGAAAAAAAAAAAAAGGAAGGGGAAATAACCTCTGGGAGGAAACAGAATCTCACAGTGTTTACAGACAAAAAAACGAAAGGAAAAATACTTATCGGAAAAAGGGTTTATTAATACATAGAAAATCCCCACAATAGTTGAAACACACTTTAGGAACTAGTAAACACGTTAAATAGAGTTGTGCCAATTACGCAGTGCCCAAGCATCTGCTTGCTCTTAATTAGATGGGGAGGTGAATGACCACTGTTTATTTTCATTTTCCTCATTAATTATGAAAAACTGCATTTAATTCATCTTGCATGGTGAGAGACTGGCTGCGCAGATGTAAGTCGTAAGGGAAGTGGCTCTCTGTAGGCAACCTGAACATAGAGCTCTGCCCAAGGGGACCCCTGGGTGGCACTGCACAGTAATGCATGCCATAATTGTAATTTTTGCCATAGTCCAAGCTTTCTTCTTGCTTCAGGGAAAATATCCCATTATAGTTAATTGGGGGAGGACTTAAGGGACCTTCAAACTGTGGGCTGGCGCACTCGGGGGAAGTGCTTTCATAGAAGGACTCGTAAGCGCTGCAGTAATTGTAAGGTTTCATGGACTTGGAGTTGTCGAGAGTCCCGTGCCCCGGGGGGGTGCCGAGCTCGGGGCTGTGGTAGGGGGGGTAGAAGGTGGAGTAGGGCGAGCGGGTGTGATGGGCGCCCTCGCCTGCCTGGCCCATCAGAAAACTTCTGGCATTCAGCTGGAGGCATCCCGCCACCAAGTTTGTAGTTGGCTGGGACAGACCCTTGCACAAGTTTTGGACGAAGGTGAGCAGGTCGGGTCTCTTGCCAATTCGGAGGATTTCAGAAAGAGCCCAAATGTAGTTCTTGGCTAGTCTTAAAGTTTCTATTTTGGACAGTTTTTGTGTTTTAGAATAACAAGGGACCACTTTCCTTAAATTGTCCAGGGCGTCATTAAGGCCATGCATCCGGTTCCTCTCTCTAGCGTTGGCTTCTTGTCGCCTGAATTTGATCCTTTCCATCCTTATCTTGCTTGTCTTTTTTTTCCGAAGGCCCCTTCGCCTAGGCAAGCCGTTCTCATCCTCCTCTTCTCTCTCTTCCTCCTCCTCCTCTTTTTCTGTGTCTTCACCAGGAGATCTTTTAATGTTCTTTCCTCGGAGCACAATCTGCTTCGAAAAGCTTTCTGGGTTCTTCATTTGCTTTTGGTCATCACTTTCTCTGGAAAACTTTCTGCACATCTGGGATTCTGGCATTACAACAGACTCATCAAACGGTAGTGTTAACATGGTTCTATAATCTTAAGTTACCTGAAAGAATGCCAGCACAATATTTAAATATTTCCATTTTTAAAGTTTGCCGACTTACACACACATCCTCATGCACATTTCGTGCGTCTGCGTGCACGGTCTGTATATATAAGTGTGTGTGTTTGTACAAATATGCACAATCTGTATTTTTCGCATAAAATGCCAGTTGCAAATGCTCGCTTTTTAAAAAATAAAAGCTGTCCAGAATTTTAAAATCACTCAAAACATTTGGGATCTTGCAACTAAAAAGCCACGTTTCTCAGATAAGTATAGAGTAAATCAATATTTAAAACGTACAATTAGCTCCCTGCTCATTTATTGTATTTTTAAACAAGCCCTTCGAACCCTCGCCACCGTGGAATTCAAAGAAATGCAAAACACGATAAAGCAATACAGAAATTTCATTAATCCAAATTCCCCTGGGTGAAAAAATGAGGAGAGCGAGAGCAGTCTTAAAATTGAAAAGTGCCATATCTCTATTAACTAATGGTTAAATATTTTAAAATCACTTTTTGACTTATATTTCAAAGTTTGGGTTTTTTCCCTCCACGTTTCTTCCCTTATTGAATCAAGATATTAAACTCTAGTAAGTTAGAGTGGGTGAGAAAAAAAATTAATGGAACATTTCCCCCCCCCCCCCCGATCACTCAGCTAGTAACATAATTAAAAATGAAGAATTTTTTCTAATGATTTGTATAAATATCACATATTACTTATTTCATATTAAGAGAAAAATCAGAATGATCTAACCCTAAACATATTCAGATTAGAGTTAGGAAATAAAATCCCCCTACCTTTTTTTTTTTCCTTTTTCCCAGCAAAAATTCTAATTGATATTATCTGTTTAGTTAGAATCAACTTATTTGCTTTTTCTCTTTTTCTTTCCTCTTTTTTTTTTCTCCCCCATCAATTGTTGGCAGGGGGGGAGGTGAAAAATTCCCTGCACACTATAGCAGTGTTTATGTTCTGCGAGGCTCAGACATCTCCCTCCAGCTCGTAGCTGACAGGAGCGGTCTGTAGATTCTGACTGCAATCCTGCACGTGTGCTCAGAATCCAGCCTGGAATAGGAAAATAATTTCCTTCTCCCAATTATTTTGCTTTTGTTTGCAGTTTGGGAGCAGCAAAAGCTTGCATCCCACAGTCCTCAAAGAGACAAGCAAAACAAATGCAGGGACTTTTTTTAATAGAACAAAACTAAACAAAAACCCCAGTCAAAGACTAACTCTATCAGTATTGTCTACACACTTGCAATATTACATAACACCAATGAAAGTATGCAATTGCATCAGAAGAATAAAATGTTAGGAGGAGTTATTAGACACTAAATAGCATACATAAAATACAAGACAATGATACTGTATCTTTAAACACTTGCATGCACACCCAGCACCAACTGAAATATATCTTTATTTGTATTACCTTAGCTTTTTATTTCATTCAACAATCAGTTTTCATTTTTTGCCTTCCAAATCTTTTCAGTCTGAATGTCGCATCGTCTCCTGGAGTCTAGATCTGTGTATATCTGCACTATCTCATTGATCTCTAAAAAGTGACATTGATGCCAACTGCCAGAGCTGGTACCCATGCCATCTGCTAGTGACGTCACGGGGCAGAGAAAACCACGTGAGCCTTTCTCCTGGGACCTTCATTCTGCACTGATCATCTGGCATCCCTCTAAGTGGGTACCAGCATTCATGTATCAACACAGAAGGTTAGACTGATAGAAAAAAAAAAAAAAAGAAAAGAAAAAAATCTGCACCAGCATTTCACATACAGTAGGTGCATTTCCACTGGAGCTGCTTCTTTTTAGCAGTCTAGCTGCACGGATAGACATGCCAACATTTGGTGCTATCCCTGCCTACAGGTACGGCTGCCCTGTGGTTGTTAATATGGTATTGTTTTTACGGAAAGTGCTGTCTTGTATTGATCTGAGTCCCTCTGGTGCACCTGGTACCCAGGAGAAAAAAAAAAAAAAAAGGAGGCAAGGAAGGGAAGGCAGGAACGGGGAAGTAATGCCAGTGCTATAACACATAGCACGGTCACAAAAAGTAGTTTTTGTGTGAAGCTGCTGGGAGTGATTTTGGGAGTGTGGGGGTTTTTTGACTGCAGCGTGCTGCCCCAGAGCGCAGGGTAACAGGAACAAACCTCCTGCCAGCTGTAAGAAAGCCTCCCCTCGCATCTCTCCGTGGTTTTTGACATTCCCAAAAGAAAAGAGGCGTTTGTGGGAAACTGGACGTACAATCTGAAGATGTAATAAACGATGCCTTTTTTCGGAAGCGTGTGGCGGGGTTCGCTGGTCCCCGTCCTGCCCTGGTGCGATGCGGTGCAACCAGGGCACCTGCTCCTGGTGGGGCGACACGCTCGCAGGTGTAACTCGGGGGGCTCGGAGGGTTTGCCCCCCTGCCAAATTTTCTATGCCTGCCTGGCCTTTTTGCGAATGCTTCCCTGAAATCTCTTTAAAAACTGAGTTATTTCATTTGGAAACACGCTCTTCCTCCTCCTAAAAAATCTCCCCCTGCTCTTCCCTTCGCCTCCCTGGCTGCTCCTTTCTTCATGCCCTTGTTTCTCCCGTCAGCTGCCTCTCCTGTACTCCCTGCTCTTCCTCCCTTAACCCTTTTGTCGCTTTCCATGGGCAAGAAACTGTTAAATGAAGCTGACAAAGCCTCTCGGCTCAGCCTTGCCATGGAGCTTATGGCAAACTCCACCTTGGTGTGTTTGGGGTTTGTGGTTTTTTATATTTAAGGAGTGGCGTGTCACATATAAGTGATACCAAGAGAGTTACAGGGGGAAGGACGTGTGATCTTAGAAACATTTTTTTAAAGTTTGCTTTCATTATTATCGCATATCACTGCTTTTTAGCGACTAAGTAATCTCTATTTTAAAAAAGTCAGTGACTGAGTATGCTTTTAGTATTAAAGTAATCCCTGGCAGAGCTGCTATTGTTATGGGTCTGTGTCAGCGTTTCTATTATAAATCCTGTTTTTGAAGGGTTTATAACTCATCTGCTTTAATTCACATTGGGCCCAAGCTTGGCATTAATGTTCTCAGCCCAGATCCAATTATTTTGTTTTCACAAAGTTTCATTTAAATATGTTTGAGCATTTTTTGATTAGAGAGGGGAACAAAAAATAAGGCAGCAGCAGAACCACATGTGTGTGTGTGGAGAGCGTGTTATGTACATCTACGTGTGTGTGCTCAATGATTTTTAGAGCCTTTCATTAAAAAAAAAGCCCTCACCCCAAACTTTGGTTTTGGTTGGGTTTTTTTTGTTTGTTTTTTTGTTTGTTTACAGAAGTGAGACATATCGGGTCATTCATTCTTTACGGAGCTCAGGCCACTTTTTTAAAAAATTGTATTTTTTAAGGCAAATATATTTGAAGTGACAAAGATGTTAAAACTTAAGTGGCAACTGTTCAAAAGGAGCAAGGACTGTACTATTCACAACATTTGTTTCATTTTATCCCAAATATTACAATCTGTGTAACAGAGGGGAGGGTAGAATCCCATTATTCTCAATAGGAATTTGTGTATTAAGATTTACATTGTGGAAGGTCCTAAGGGTTGTCAACCTTTTCAAGGATTTTGCATATTCAGAGTATTATACAATGCACGATAATCTAAATATGCAAAGTCCTGAGGAACCAAACCCTCTTTCAATGCATACTAAAAATACTACGAGAATTTGAAGGAAAGGTTGATATTGTAGTGGCTCTGTGTTAAGGGAAGGACCATCAAAATTTCCAGTTATATCACCCAGCCTCCAACACACACTTTTATAAAAATATTTTCTCCGTCCTTTTTTATTGCTGAAGTAGGTGGTTTTTTAAAAAACTACTCAAATGTTATTGTAAAATACATTTTTGAATGGCTTTTATACTGCTACTAAAAACAAAATAAATGAATTAGTCTGTGTTGAAGGATTCCCTCTGTAGTAGTAACATTACATTTTTGCAGATTCTTAATCCATCATTTGACCTTTTTAATATTTTCAAATAAATAGTGGAGAAACAAAATAGCTGAGATATCAAGGTTTAAAAAGCCTCTACTGTGCATGCATAATAACTTTTCATAAGGATTTTACTACACATTTTGTATTATGGATCCATGATATGCAAATGTGTACTGCTGTTAATATGCATTCACAGCATACCCCATAACTGCTGCTTTGCTGTCTACTGTGAATGCATGTTAAGAATAATACACAAAACACAGTTAAATGCACTCTATAGAATGGCTGCACAACACCAAATATGTTACTGAACACATACCACAATTTTTTTTCCTGTGTCCAGGCTGTATAGTTTTGAATTATAAGTGACTCTATTTCAAATGCAGTATTGTTATAATACATTTAACATAGCCAAACATTAATAGATTCACTGAAATAATACTGAGTTCAAAGGACTGCAGAACCTCCACGGTGCATCAGGGGGACTGACCCAAACTGCGCTGCAATCAATGGGAGTCCCTCCAGTAGCTTCAGTACACTATCATTGGATCCCCAGGGAATGTCTCTACTCTTTTCTTTTTCCTCTTTTTTTTTTCCCTTAATTTTTTCATCGTCCTCTCCCACCCTCTCCCAACTGGCCCATATCTCCCAGTTTTGCTGAAACAGGAGAACTGCATCAGAATTAAGAAACTCTAATGAAGTTTGGTCAGGACCAGTTTGGTGTGTGGCAGTGTGGGTCATTCACTGGTAGCAATGGGACCTTGTGGGCAGCAGGGGACTGTTCAGAAGGGGGACTTAGCTAAATCTTTTTCTTTTCTTTGTTTCCTCGTCTTTCTAATGTAGGCACTAAATGTCGCAGCAACTCTGCTCCTTGCGCGCGTAAAGTCATGGCGACAGTCCTGTGATGCCAAACTCCCTCGCTCACGACCTGGTGTGAGTTTGCCTTCCTGCCACAGCACCCACATGCACAGCCCAAACACCCGGGGACGACCAAAAATACCCCCTCCAAACCTGCTCGCCTCTGGGCAGGGTCTGGCGTTTGGTGTCTATGCCAGAACCCAGCTGTATGCCTGCAGCGGGGTTGGACTCTCAGCTTCCCTCGGTAGGTACCTCTGCTGCCTTGGGAGCGAGACTGGGGGGGAAATTTGTGTCTAATGCATCCCAAATTGCAAAGCCAGACCATGAAGGCCGAATACATGGGTAACGGTATGAAAAACAGTGGCTCCTGGTTCCAGTCTTCTGCTGAGTTCAGAGCTCAGGAGGAGGTGGGAATACCTGTTCAGGGTTTTTCATGGGGTTTTTTTAATGTGTGTTTGGTTGGGTTTTTTTCTGCGAAAGTAGGGCAAAAGCGGATGGTTATCTTGGGCAGGGACTCTGGTCTGCCAGACCCAGTGAGTTTCAGACTGGTGAGAACTGGGATTCTCTGGTGAAACAGGACTGTGTCCCTACAGAAGGAGCTGTAGGAAGGGGGAGGAACCAAACTGACGTGCCATATGCGTGTTGCCTGCCAGCTGCTTATCCTTGTGTGCAACTAGCACACTATGGGACTGAAGTGATGTCTGCCCCTGTCCAGGGGCGACCCAGCCCTTTTCTGCCTCTCTGCATCCCCAGTACGCTGCCGTAGATTATGGACTGCTTTGTGAAGGGAACTTACCGTTCCCATCAAGTTAGCTAGGCCCTCTCCCATCAGTGCTAAGATGATGTTCAGGGATATATGTCCTTTTCCCAGGAGAGATTAAGAAAGGCGCTAATAAGGACCCCCAGCTTCAGCAAAGTAACCTATGTTAGCTCAAGAGGATTCGGTTCAGTCTGAAAATGTGATTTTAACCCATCTGCTAATACTGAGAAATATTATAAATGTGCTTTGCACTATCTAAGCCCCCTGTAATGAGGATGTACTTCTTGCTCTAATCAGACATCCTCAGTTTTATGTTTTGAATAGGCTGTTAGGGACAAATATGAAAGAGCTGCAGAGGGGTTAGTTACTCTATTTTAATGGGAGTCGCTTGAGTAAAACATGAATTTAGAATCTGAAAATGGTCTCTAATACTAATTGCTTATGGTTAACCAAAAATGAGTTTGTGACCAGAAATTGCTCTAAGATTTCTGAAACACATGACTAGAATGGGACTGATTTAGATATGACATACATTTGGCATAAACCTATTAATTTTGAGCTACTTCTGGCTTACACTAATGTAAATGAGTTGAGAGAGGGTGGGACCAGGTAATCTTAAGATGGAAAATACATTTTTTAAAAAATTAATAAAATGCGTTCCACCTAGAAAAGTAATGCCACAGTGTAGCCTAAAAGTTTTCTTAGAGGTGATATGTACCTTGCAGCAATGTGGGATTTAAGGTATTCTCTCCATGGGGAAAAATGCTCTAGTCAGGCCAGTCATGTAGCTGTGTCACTTCTTGAAACTGCAGGGGATTAAGATCATTCCTAATGCTTTGTGGTGTGAAGCAACCCTATGGTACATCTGAGAAATTGCTTTGGTTTGGTTTGGGGTTTTTTTTATTCATACTTGGTGACTGGGGTTTTCACACTCTCTGCTACCCTACCTTGCGGATGCTCTGAGATCAGTAAGTTCGGCAGCTTTTAGAGGCTGCAGCAGGGACACTTGGCTTTGGCACAAACCCTCACCCTGCTGATCTGCGTCTACTCTTTGATGGCAATCTCTGTCAAACAGCTAGTTAGTGATGCTGCTTTTTTCCTCCCTTTCTTCTGCCGGTGCCTAGAGTGATTCACAGGCATGCTTCCTCCATGTTTCCATTTTGAGAATGTCTCTGTCCCCATCCAAGCGTGTTTTGGGGGATGGCCCTTGCAGCCAGTCCCTTCTAGAAGAGGTAGTGCTGGGCGGGTGTGACCCCAGAAGAGACCTGCGCTGCTTCCGCTTCCCCAGGCAGACTCCGTGGCTATGGCGCATGCTTTTTCTTCCATAAACCGGGGCACTCCTTCCTTGCAAAACATCTGAGGCTGATGGGCTGCTTTCTCTCCTCTCCCTGTTGCAAACCTCCCCCAGCAAGAGGTGCCTGATGGGATATTCTCCCTAAATCACCCCTGTGCATATTCCCTATACTTTCTCTCCCTTCCTGCAGCCTTCCCCCGTGAGAGGATTATCCGTTGTGTGGGGAGCGACAAGGCGCTGAGCCCTACGTGGTGAGGCTGCGCTGGGGCGAAGCCCCTCCGGGAAGCGGTGGGAGCTCTGAGCGCATGGCGACAGTGCCGACTCTGGACGGCCGAACAGCCTTACAGAAAGCACACGCCGAGATGAGCGGTTTGCTTAGGACTACGCAGCGTGCTCTAGATTAAATGCGAGACGCAAGGAAACAGAGAAGTTGAATTAACACTGACTTGACAGAAATGCAAAATAAAACCTAAGAGTAACGTCAGCTTCTGGTGGACAGTTCCCTCCCAGGAAATTATAGGATGTTTTGTAAGGGGAACTTTGTAAAAGATCCTTGCAAAGTTTATGAGAAACTCTGACATTTCCGTTATTTGCAGCAGACCTTTGAAATTCAGCAGGGAGAAAGCCCTCAGGCTAGAGAAATGACTTTTCTTTACCCCCATGAAAATTTATCCAGGTTCAGGTGAGCTGTAGGCTCCTAACTAGGAATCATCATTGCCTCTCTCTTGCGTGCACTCCTCAGGCAAATTTTAGCAGCATGCTGAAATAATACCTGAGCATCTTAGGGAAAAAAAACAAAAACAAAAACAAAGCCCCAAAACCCAAACCCTTAGAAACAACAATTTAAACCTATTTTGAAGCACATTATTAATGTTGAGAAGTTGAGTAGCTCACAGTAGGAAATGCCAGAGCTACAGTTGCTTACGAAACCTCTATTCTCTCTCTTTATGTACAAATATGCAGGTAGTTTCTTAACAGCACAACTCAGCTGAAGTGCTTGTTTTTATGAAATAATATTAAGTGTGGGGCAGGATGACTCAGGCTTATTGTAGTGGGAATATCTGCTCCTTTTGGTTTGCCTTCTATTATCTGAATTTATAACCTTCCTTGGACAGTGCTCTTCCTAAGATACTGGTCTGATGAAGATAAGTAAATTTTCCATTCAAAAAGCAGGAAAGCTGTGCAATCAGGCATCCCAAGCTGTTAATAAACTATGGCCTGCCGTATGTTTCCCAAATCTGTGTTACACTTTTGACTCCTTCTAGCATCCACAATTGCCAACCAGCACCTGCAACATGTGATAATGCATGTACTTAAAAACCTTACTGGAGATCTTTCCTTACCGAAAAGAAAGGTAACTTTGGGTAAAAAAAACAAAAAAACCCCACCCCAAAACCAAAAAAAAAAACCCACAAAAAAAGGCAAATAACCCAACCAAAACCCCCAAACCAAATAAACATCAGCCAGTGCCAGAATTAAATGCTTATAATGCTTCTATGAAGCAGGGAAATGCTACTTTCCAAGAAGAAAAGGGAGGCACAGGGATCTTATGGCACAGCTCCTGAACTCATTCCACTGATTTAAAATGCCAGATGCAAACATTAGAAGTAATCAAGAACCCAATGCCTATTTGATTAACACTCCAGAAATTATTTTTCAGAAGCAGATTAAGTGAAGCATACAGTGACTGGATCCTCCAGCCTTTCTCCTGTTACACAAAACTATACGCATCTTCAGTGATCTGAAGGCAGTGGAATATGGACAGCAATATACTTTAGATGATCTTGACCATCACATTTTACCTCAAGACACAGAAAGTTTGTTGCAGCTGAGAGTGGAAGCCAGGTCATTTGAGGTGTTTTACCCACAGGATCAATTTTCCCTTGACAGTACTGGAGATTTGGTGGCAGAATTTGACCGCAAATAGAACAGGATTTTATAAAACTGTTTTCTGGATTCAATCCCCAAGCTTCTGAGAAAGTGAAAAGCACAGCCAATTTCAGCTCAGCTGTAAAATGGTGCTGAATTCAGATTGGGCTGTAATGATCTTTTTCCAAAATCATCTTGGAAAATTGATGTTTAAAGACATTTTTTCAGTCATGAATGAACAACTCTATTACTTCTAGCTGCAGATCTACTTTCAGAGTAACTGATGTTTCTCATATTTATGAAAACCCATTTTGATGTGTTTTTCACCAAATTTCCTGGGCAAGTAGACACACTGATGTTGTAAACTGCAAATTTCTTAGATTCCCATGCAAGCCTCATAATTTTCCTGGGACAGAGTGAAGAGGAGAAGATTAAGAATAGAGCGATGGTTCCCATCTATTCAAGTACATAACTAAAAGAAGTAGAGCTCAAGAGGATTTTGCTTCTACCTGCATAGATGTTTTTGGTAAGATCTGTGGACATCCCCTTGGAAGCAGCATTGTCTAACAACAGTCAGTAAAATTTGCCAAAATCACCATGGAGTTATGATCTGCCATAAAGAGAGGTGAGGTTTTCACGTATTTAAGTACAAGCTGAAGTAAACAGTTTCAGTAATTTCCATCTCATGTCTGCGTAATCTCTAAGGAGTTGTGTAAGCCCTACAGCTTGCCAGATTCCTCAGCCACCAGCCATCATGAAAATCAGTGCTTCATGCCACAGCCTTGAGCACACAGTGTTGGTTTTGGAGGTAACCGCTCTGCAAAGCGGTCTCACCTTACAGGGTGTGCAAAGGAAATGGAGTAGTATCTTTTGGCAGCCTGGAGTTTTCATTTCAGTGCTTGGGCTGGCTGAGGACTGTTTTGAATCCCCAAATAGTTTAAAGCAACCATGGCCAGAATGCACCTGGAAGTTTGGCAAAAAGCCTTCTTTTCTGGCCAAATTCCCTTTCCTAAGAAGGGAGCATGGCTTGCTGAGCCTGAATCCTGCAATCCTGCTTGCATTTCCCCTCTGTTGTGCTTGTTGCTGTATAAGCTGACTTTCTACCTGGCTTGCATGACCTTACTGGGAGCCTGACTCTTTCAGCTCTTGAAGTACTGGGAAAAGGTCATACAGGGGACAGGTTGCAAAATGCTAAAACAGTCAGTGGTGAGCAGAAACAGTACAGAATATGCATATATATTTGCAAGTTAGGAAACCTTTTTTTTCCCTTTTTTTTTTTTTTTACTTTCTTTTTTCCACCATAATACTGCTCGTAGTGTCAGCCAGTATGTATCTGGCCTTATTTTGGTTTCTTCACGATCATCTTTAATATAATTGCTATTTTTGGAGAAATACGTATTGCAGTTAGAGTCATTATTACTGCAGTGTGACCAGGAGAGAAAAAATATGCACTTTACAAAGTATTCAAAGATATGCATTCTGAAGAGGGTACTATAATATGTTCGGGGCCTCATTCTTGTGTTCAGCACTTTTATGCGTGGCTTGGGTTGAAATTTGAAGTGCACTTTTTGCCTAGACAGGTGTGCTGACTTCTGCATTCTGCATTTGGACCTGTAAGGCATCTCACTATGTAAAGCCATCTATGTAAAATTTATCTCAAAAGGGTACTTTGCTACGAATTTTGAAGACAGCTCTGTAGAGAACATTTGCTGTCACCAGCAGATGGTGACTGGAATAGCCTTCTCTCCCTGTACCTCTAAGCCCTTGAACAGTGTGAATACAAGCAGTTCAATAACGATTTGGTGAAGTGATGGAGGAAATACACTTGACGTTACAGCATGGGGCCAAATCCTGAGAGATTCAGAGCTCCTGCACTATGCCTTGAAGGCTGGGTGTTGGAAGAGTAAAATCTGTGAAGTTCAGGTTGGTGAGGGTTAGAATAAATATTGCTTTCTGTTGCTTTCCTTTCAGTCTGTTATTCATCTGCTTCTTGCGGCACCAACTAACATCAATGAGTTTTTTTATAAAGACTGTGCAAATGCTCTGACTCCCGTGGAAACAGAAATCTTGATTGTGAACAAGGTATTTGCAGTGTGACCTTGTAACATAAAGTGGCAGAAAATGGAACATGTTTTCTTTCAGAAGATTGCATATACTTTTCAGCATAAAACTTTGTATATTAAGTGCATTATAATGAAATTTCATTCTGAGAATAAGACATTTAGGAAAAGTAAGATCTTTAATTCATTTCAAAGGGATTCAAAACAATATTTCTTTTCAAAAATCACATATAATACATAAAATCAAAACTAGAACAATTTTTTTTTTCAAAATGAGACATTTCAATTGATGTGAAACAAATATTTACAGAAAATTTTGCATTGTGGAACACACTTTTTTCTTTGCTTTTGTTTCATATCTAAAGGAAAGCAAATTTAGAAATGTGAGCATTCTCCAAACAAAGGAATGTCTCAGTTTGCCTACTGTACTGAAATCCCTATAGTACCTGGGCTAAATCAGTGTTTCCAAAAGGCAAACCTCTTTCAGCCATGTATTCTGGATTTGCAGTTTTCACTTTATTAATTAATTTCTCTATCATTTACTATACCTTATAATTCAGACAGCCTATTCTTGTTATTTAACTACCACATACAAATGTTTCTATGTGGTCCCCAAATCTTTTTTCTTTTTTTTTTTTTTTTTTTTCCCTTTAATCATCAGCAATTCTCTGAAGTAGCAGTTCAGGCTCCCCTATACCCTCAATTCCATTTTGCCAAACACAACACAAAAAAGATAGCCTTTGTTAAAAAGTTTAATGTTCTTAATTAGTAGAATTGTCAGACTAATTAGAATACCAATTAGAATTGGCAGGGCTATCGTTAATTTAGAAGTGCTGTGGTCTAGTGTTAATCACTATTAAACCTTATAGTTTGTGAAAGAGAGGGAGCAAGGAGATAAATACACACACATGCAACCTCCCTCCCCTCCATTTTAAATGTTAAGGGTCCATAACCATAATGATCTGTGCTGTCAATGTGTACTTAGGGACTGTTTAATCCATGGAGATGTTAATGCAAAGTTAATAACTGTTTATGCACAAAAGTAGCATTGCAGAATGAAAACTTGGAACTTTTTTTTGCGTGCTACTATTAAAATGGCAAAATCCCATCAGCGGCTTGAAAAGATACTCAAAGCACCAAGGACTTCTTATCAGAAATGTGCAAGAGAAATCCACTTTACTTACTTTTACTTTTGGTACTGTGACAGTTATTTTGCAATTCTTACAGCACATGGTAAATAAAGATCTCACAGAGCTGTACATACTGAAATTAAGCTTCAGTGCCTGCTGGTTCAGTGAGTTCATATCAGTGTTTCATAGATGGAGGAGCTATCACTCGGGTTCCCATCGTGAGTCAGACGCACAGTGAGAAATACACTGAGAGCTCAGCAACTTTCAGTCTCTGGATCTAACCCACACGCACATGTGCCTTTCCCATTGACCTAATTCTAACTTTTAAGTAGCGAGAAGATCATGGAGCAAAACTATTCTATTTTTCAACCTCAAGGAAAATAAAGAAGCTTCTATTCAAACTACATGCTTAAAACATCTGTTCCTGATGGAAACCTTAAGGGACAAGTTCCCAGAGGTGGATGGCGTGAATATTGCTGTGAATTCTGTGTACGCCCCTACCACATGCAGAGAGCCCAATTTATATCTGCAAGCGATTAGGAAAAAAGGGTGCTCAGGCAGCTGAAGAAGCACACAAGAGCCCAATGTGCCCAAGTCCCAAGCACAAACGTAATGTTTCCTAGGTACAAGTATATTTTCCACTTTGATGTTTCCTCCAGCTGGGCTGATTGCTTTCTGAAATTTCTTACCAGTGATAGATTGAGGCAAGAGTGATGGTACTGAGTATTATTTATCTGGGGCAATGGTGGTGTGAGCTAGAAGAAGATAGACTGAGTGCAGAGCAGAAGAAAGAAAGGTCAGTGACACTGTTGTCTACGGAGCACGCGAATGTCCTATTGATAATGCAGCAGAGTGTAAAAATTTTTCTGTTCCCCTCCAGCCTGATCTAGCTGAAGTATTTCTCTATTTGCAGCACAGCTAGTTCGCAGTCTGATAAAATCCGTCCAGACCCAAGTGTGCTGCCTCTTCTATTCCAGAGAAACTAAATATTTCATTTTCGAGGAAGTCAGATGTTTAAATTGCATCTTGTAAGTGTATGGTCAAGAAACCTTTGCCTTGGTCAAATGGCACCTTGTACATTAATGTTTTATTTAACGTCTGTTTATGTAAAGCTATTGTCGAATATGACACGTGTGTCTTTGCTCTTGCAGAAAAAAAAGTGTAAATTCACGTGCTCTATATAGGAAAAGGGATTTAAGAATCAGCTACGAACTTAACCTTCATAGTTCCTATCATGTTCCTGCTCAAAGCTAAGATTTTATCCTGGATAAGCAAAATGCTGAAAAGGAAAAATAATCAGGATACAATAAAAGAAATTAACTGATGAAAAAATGTTTTAACTGAAAGCCAGCATTTTAATTCAGTTTTTCACTAAGTAAGCTAGGTAGTGAATGTTAAAGAACTACATACAAACCCATTTTGCTCTCTGCTTTTTACATTAGATGGTAATTCAAATGAGAAATTAAAAGAGGAACTAGAAATTTTTCTCCCAAAGCAAAGCTTTTTAAACATGTAAGAATCCTCCCAAAACCTAGTTGAAATATGGTTGGGTTTTTTAGGGATTTTTATTGACCGTGGGTCTTTTTTTCTTTATTTAAGTACTAGTACATTCATTCCAAGGCTTTGATTTTGAGCTGCCTAAACACTGTAGGCAATGTGGTCAAGCCAACTCGAGACCACTAGGACATTTAAAATCCCATCAAAAGTTTACTCCAAATCCATCGGTCCCATTTTCACCGAGAGTTTTTCCAGTTAGGGAAGGAAAAGAGATTCCTGTCATCTTAGGCTGCTGCAACCTTTGCTCTCAGCTACATATTTCATGCCATAGCTTCAGGTCTTTGCCACTTAATCTTACAGTGCCCGAAACATTATTTCTGTTTTGTCCAGGCAGATGCATACAACCACAGTGATGCTAAGGATGAGAGTGAGGGTAGGGGCTTTTCACTGAGCTCAGCTCCAGGTGGATTTCACTTAGCACCAGCACCGTGTTAGATGGGTGATGAATAACAGCCCTGCACGTACACATGAAGCTGTGCAAGGACTCACATACCCCGCAGTTTACTGCTCAGTAGCTGCCTGAGTGAAAGCAAACTGTCTAGGCTTGCTCTTAGAGAATGGGAAGAGGCATCATCTTCTCCTGGGGTGTCTAAACTAAGTGCAATGAATCACCTTCCACTACTTTCCACTAACTCTGTGCATGTTAGACAATCTTCTTAGGACAGACAATTTTTTTGGCGGCTGATATTAGATAAGTTGAATACTACTGTAACTCTTTGCAGGGTCAGGATTAGAGCTGGTTGGAAATCATTTGCCAGAACAATTTCCTCATGATAAAGCTGCTCTCACAAATCAGAATTTTCTTGGGCGTGTTTCCTTGTTAGTGAGGTCTGTTGACTGCCTGCTCAGAAAGAGAAAACCAGTCCTTTCTGGGGTCAATAAATCACAACAGGAATAATCTGTTTGTTGGGCTGCCCCAAAATGTATATTTCTCTAGTCAGCTAAATGTCAATGTGTCCTGTTCTAGCAGACACATTGGGTCACAGAAGCTGTGGTGTGGGCCCCAATTCTTCTTTGTGGCTTTTGTTCTGTGGCCATAATGCATTTAGGGCACAGTGCGATCCTGCCTCTGAATGACCATCCCTCTGTACCATGCTGTGCAGCTGGGGCAGGAAGCTGGGCTTGCAGGGGGCACTTGCTCCTGAGGAAAACTCCCATGACACCAAGTGTTGTCAGAGAAATAGGCATTTCTCTGTTTTAAGCATCTGGCAATGAGCTGTTGTTTCCTACTTTGTATATCAAAGCTGAAAAGGTTCAGCTTCTGAAATTTAAATATAGTTTTTCAGTTGAAAATACCGTTAGGGAGTATATTGACCAAATATTGTAATGTTTCACAAAAACAGAAATTTGGCGATAACTCACTAGAAGAAGACTCTGATTCTGGTTTATCTTTATCTCAAGGTGCATTGCAGACACAACTCCATTTTAACCTGTCACATAGCAGGCTCAGTGTCTCTGCCTCAGCATAGTAAGTGAAGTATCCCCCAACAAAGGTGAGCAAAGGACTTGAAAATACAATAAAAGAGAGTAAGACAGACCTTTTTCTCTCTGGTAGGGATGTGGTGGTTCAGTTCCACTTTTCTGACCTGCACCAGTGGAAGTCCCCGTCCCTGAAGCACTGACCTGCTTCACACCTTGATTTGCATCAGAGATGCTTGTTGCTGCTGCCTTCCTGGGCAGCTGCAACCGCAGCGTCCAAGCCCTGGGGTCCCACTGTTGCTATATATTGCTACATCCCCCTGGCCCAGCCTCAAGTCCACAGCTGCCCTCTCTGAGCTATGGTGGTGGTGCTGCATGGATGTGGGAGCAGAGGGAGGCATCACTCTGCTCCTCTAAGAGAGATGAACAGCAGTCTCGGTTTGCTTCTCTGGATATCTTACCACTTGGGTGAGAAGGCATCATTGTGCTTGGAGTGCCTGGAGGCAGAGAGCTGCAGTTGTGGAGCTTCGGTATAGACAAATGATTTTCCCATTTTACTGCTATTTCCCCAATCGTTATTTTATTTTTTGCTTAGGTGGTTTGCAGTTACCATACTTATTCATTCTATTGTTTGCCTTTAGGGCTTCTCTGTGCCTTTTCTCCACCATTAGTCTATTCTCCTTTTCTTCCCCCAGTGATTTTATATGTAATCTTCATTTTAATCTAGCCTGATTGTTGTCCTCTTGTCCATTGTAGATGCAATTGTTTCTAAAGAGGTGAACAATATTAATTAATTTGTTTGGTGCAAAAGACCTTGTGTATTACACCACCTCTTTTGCTCAAGTGATCAAGTTTTCCTTATCTTTTTTTTTCATCCCCTTTTTATTCTAGCCTTATAAAGAATTAGCAGACTAAATCAAGTGCCAAAAGCCATCCATTGCCATAAGAGGAAGGACCACATAGGGATATAGTCTACAGCTCAAAACACAGAAATATTTCCTGTTTGTTTAGACCTAAGATTGGTCTCAGCTCGTATTTATTTTCTGGCAATAGCCATTGCTGAAGACAGGCCCTGAAAGTGTGTACATGAAGGTTAAAAAGAGATTACCCTTGTTAAGTCTCAGCCCGTTCTCTAACAGTTGCTGAATTCTGTGAGCCCTGAAGCATGACCCAAAAACGTTATTGTAATTAATTATGGTAACTCTGATATGCATATCAATTCCTTTTTGCAAACATACATTTCTGAAATCCAATTCTTGTGGCAGTGAGCTCTCTAGCCTAAGTACATATTGAGTGCAGTCCATTTAGGATGCTTTATTTCATTTTTTTCTTTTTAAAACTCTTCGTGTGTATGAGCAAATCAAACACATCTCAGATCTAGCAAAACAGCGAAGTTTTAGCCATTCTTTTGCCGCCTTTTCCATCACTGAGCCTTTTATTCCTTGATTTAGAATGAACAGGACCTTGTTCAGAACCCATCACAATCCTTGATGAATTTCTGGCAACGGTTGCTGTACTGCCATAAGGTTCTTTACTTCTGCACCCTTCCTCCAGACATCACTGAGTCAGTGCGCAACCGAGGACAAGGCTGCAAATTAGCTTGGTATGGTACGCGTTCTGTTGCACTGGGGCAACCCATCCTTCCCTCCACAAGGGAGGGGGGTCTTTAACCCTTGAAAAAAAAAAAGATGCTGGAAAGCAGTGCCACAGCACTATGCATATGGAAAGCATTCACCTGGAAGCAGCAGAGTGACTCTAGGCAGGTGCCGTCCTCCTCCAGAACAAGGCAAAGGAAAAGGACATCACTGTAGTTCTTGTTCATGCTTTGCTCACGTTAAATTCTTTTTAAATAAGGCACTAATAAGTGGTGAATAATATATAGCAAAACGCTAACAGAAGTCAATAGCAAGTATGCTGGTTTACTTGCCAACAAAAAACAAAAGTGAAAATGTTAACATGTGAATGCTGCTCTCTGTATGAAGAAGTGCCATGTTCCAAGCATAAGTGCAAACTAAAACCCCATTTGTGTGAATAGCTAATTATAAGGGTGAAAACACTGTCAATCTTAACACTCATCTGGGTTTCATCTTGGATGCCAAATGGGTCTTGCTGTCCTATATGTTGAGAAAAGTCTTAATTTCACAGCCCTGACAGGAGAATAAATATCAGCCAGAAGTACACTGAAAGGGAATAAACATAGACTATCATGATGGAATTTTTATTAGCATCACTTTTTTCTGACTATACGTAAGTATTCTGAATCAAGACAATATTCTTCAGAAATAAGTACTGACAAAACTTTCTCAGCTATTTTATGAACACAATCAAAAAAAAGAAACAAAGATTATTTTGTTCACAGTGCCTGCCGTGAGGAAGCCTACTGCAATTTGCAAAAGATGCATGTGCTGTTGAAGCTTTCTAAGTGAAGCTAACCCATCAAAGGGTCTAGAGACTTTGTCAAATGTCTTAAGTTACAGCTCATGTCCCAGTGTAATTACGATTTAAATGTAACTCTTTAAAGAACGCTACAGACAACCAGAACAAGGTCCCATTACCGTCTCATACCTATTCATTATTAAAGAGTTACCTGTGGAGGTTTGTCAAAACGTTCACATATTAATCTCTGAAAACTTGTAGAGTTTAAAAAAAAAAAAAAAAAAGCAGCTGTTTTTTAAATATCAGGCAAAACTCACAGCAGGTGGGGAGGACTGTACTCTGCAACAAACAATTTGGATCCCATGTGACTCCAGGATCCTGCAAACCTAGAAAGATCACAAAGGTGGTTTGCTTTTAAATAAATATTGTAATTTGCATGATGTTAAATGGCATAGCCATTAGCGCATATTAGTATTTCAAGCAAAGGTAGCAACTTTTCAAAAATAAATTTTATCTTTGGCTGTTCCATAAACTGCCTGGTGAATTTAAGTTGGTTTAGTCTTTTTAGTTTCCTTTCTTCCCCAGAGCCTAAATCACAGGACTTCAGATTATCAGTTCAACAGTATTTTATTCCAGTGTTTGGATAGGAAAGATAAATAAATAAGAAAGAAGCTGTCTTAGGGTTCCAAACCATGAGAGAAATATACAGCTCAAGTTCTGGTTAAACCTAGAATGATAGAGGCTCTGGGAATTTAATTACCTGTAAACCTCATTTGTTGCTTCAATTTAAACCCAATAATTCAAAGCATAAAGCAAAACATTTGCTAATCCTTTTTCTTTTCTTTAATATATCTGAAGACTTTTTATATGTGAGATGTGTGAATCTCAGAGTTACAAGAAGAGCTCTGTTGACTTTTATAACATCTTTATCTGGGTTTCAGCCTACCTCTATGAGGAGGATTAACCCACTTGATCACATTCAAACTCTCAAGAAAATGCTCTGTGAACATTTCACATTTATTGAAATGGTGGTATGTAACAGTGAAAAGTAAGCAGCTGAAGGATAAAGAAACCTTCTGAGAGCTGTGGGAGATGCTGCATTTCCAGTTAGCCTTAACTTGTGTCAGATAAGAGGATGCACTTTGCCTAATGCCTTTCTAAACCTCTTGGGAAAGCCTTTGGCTCCTAGGATGCCTGTGATGAACTGTGCACCATAGCATTGCTGTGAGTTGGTGTTGCTCCATATGATGAGGGGACTCAGTGACCCTCTTTTCACAGCCAGGTGCCATTGGGTTTGTTATGCTACGGGGATGTTTTTCTCCTGTCCTAAAAGGAGGAAGATGTAGAATAAGCCCTGCAACCTGACACAGTGACCTCCACACCGTGATGGGCTTTGGTACCTGAGCCTCCACCAGCGTGCCGCCCTGCGTGCTGTCACTGGGGCGTGAATTCAGTGTGGGGAACTCACTGCAGCCTCCAGATGTCCGCGTGGGGAAGGAGGACACCGGATCCCCTGAGGCTGGGCAGACCACCAGCAGGGAGGGCAGAGGAGTGACCCTCCCTATTCCTGAGGTGCACTGGGGAGGTGAGGGGCGCAAGGGAGAGGTGGCACCGGCTGGGGAGCCGAAAGCTCCCCGTTGAAATGGATCAGAGCCAAAGTAAAATTCAAGGCCAGGGAAGGGGTCTGCAAGCAGTTTCTTCTTTAGCTACTCTTCATTTTTCCTGACAACCCATTCAAATGTGGTCTAGCGAGGCTGCAGGACTAAAGTGGATATAGTCATGATGGTTTTAGCAGATACAGCTTCCTGGGATTTGAGTGCAGGGTTTAGCAGTCCGTTCAGGTAGAGCAAACCGAATGCTTTCCTCCAGATTATCTTTCATGTATGTATAAACAGCATTGCTGCAAAATGTGTGAACTACGGAGCTCAGAGTCACAGCCTGCAGCACAGCAAACTGGCTTTTCCTGGAGCTCATAATATGATAATTAAATTGCTAACAGGCACCTTAGTGATGGCATTTGCTGGAGATGTGAAAGCCTTCTTACAATCATACCTTTCTGTAGGGGACTCATCAGTAGAAGCAGAGCTATCAGAATCGGGGGGTTTTTTTATATATTTTCTTCAATGACTACATTAAATTTTTATGTGGAGTGAAATGGGACAGGACGTGTTTCCCTTCCACTGCACAATGATTTATTACCCCAAAAAGACTGCAGAACTAATTAGCAGAGTAATTAATTAATATAAATTTGCATATTTGCATTTGCAATTAGTGCAGCCGACTGATTAGTCTGAAAATGGGAAGTTTGACTCATTAGATGTTAGTGTCTGCTGGACCGGAAAGCGGCTGCCAGATGAGGCGAAAAAGCATAGAATAAGCATGAGCGTATGCGTGTGTGTGCGCGCGCAAGCTCATCATGTCTTTTGTTAGAAGAACGGAGTGCAAATATGTGGTCTAAGATACTAAGACTGCTAATTTTTTTTTATTTTTTTTTTTTGCTTTTGCTTTTTAATCACCTTTTCAGCTGTTTTTTCCCATTAATTTACTTCCTCCAATGAGCCACTGCAACTGTGAAACTCGTCGATGCTTCTGAACAGTCAAATCTTTAAGGGAGGGGAGCTGCTGCAGATCTCCTGATTTAGGTGCCGAAGGGGAGCTGTAAGGAGCCTCTTTGCTGTGTGATAGATGGGACAGGGATATTTCCCCTCTTTCCAGTTACATCGTCTAACCAATTGCCAACGCTGAGAGGTCAAACTCAGCGGAGCCCATAAAAGCCAGGGATAAGTCATTAGCTTTCCAGGTTGCTGTGCTGTCGTCTTTTCCTCCTTGGACACCCTTGTGGGTGTGCCTCTTTGTATACATCTAAACGGTCCTTCTGCTCTGCATAGTTGAACTTGGTATGCCTGGACAGCCATTGTCCCAAGTTTTAGTGAGGTTTTAGTGAGGTTTGAGAGAACATTGAAGAGAGATGTGTCTGTCTGTTGGGTAATATATTCAGATGCCATAGTATCTTTAGGCTGATTACTAGTGGTTCTCTCTGGGTGCCAGAGCAGAGCTGGTTTTCTTGGGGTTCAGTGGAGGAAGTCCTGCTACCACTTTACCTTGCTCACTCCACTACAGCTGGAGGAAATCTCCAGTCCTCCCCCAGTGAGACTGATCGTCTCCTCTTCAAGATTACTGTAGCTGGGAATGGGGGATGAGAAGGAGCTGGTCCTAAAACAGTCCTCTGAAATCTCAGAGGGTCCTTGTCCAAAAGCTTTGATCAGATTTTAGCCATTGGCACCACTTTGATGCTTGCTTGGATGTTGTGGAAGACTCACATCACATGGGTATTGCCCATCACTTGCCATTACCATGCATTTACAGCAGGGTGGAGTTCAATACTTGTAGCAGCTTCCTCAAGCTCCTCTGCTGTATCACAGCAAGTCACTTTGCTCCTTCTTTTTTGGCTTTTTTTTTTTTTTTGCTACTAATCTTAAAAATTTAGCTGCAGCAGTTAGAGCTGTAGTATAGATGCAGTTATACTTCCAATACTGTATATTTCTATTCTGTTCAAGGAATGAGTTTAAGCTAATGTGCAGGTATAAACTCTGTCCCTTCTGGTATACCTTCATTAGTTTGTAAAATCTAAGTGCAAACTGGGCCTAAGTCAACACGAATATCTTATAAACTTGAGTCCATTAATTTTTGTAAGATTTGCAGGTGTTGATTAGCTCCCAAGATGCCCCTGGCATATTAGATGTATGCAAGATAATTCAAAACATAATCATCCCTATGAAATGAGATAACCCCAATTTTTCCTTTATACACCTACACCCAGGTATGATAATTTGCTATTATAATGTCTGTGTGGGGAATACAAGCAAAATGACTTTGTTTTCCCCCTACCAATGAGTAAATTTTAATTCTACATTTGCCACAAAAAATTAATAAATTCCATCACTAGCTGAAAATAATTACAAGATGAGCAAATATTATTTTCTATTAATAATATTTCTGAAATATTATTTGTTTTAATTATGTAATCCAGTAGTAGTAAGAAAGAATTTCTGACTAAACATTTGATTAAGAAAGAACTAATATGGGTAAAGAATGTTACTTAAAAGAATCTGTTTACCACTACAGGTGAAGATATAGGTTTTACAGTCATTCTTTTGATACGAATATTCTTCAAAAATTCTGTCATACTCAATTGCTTCCTAAACAATTAGGAGAAAATATGAGCAAAAATAAAATTTGTCCTTCATGAATGTCATCTTGGGTAAAAATCAAACGATTTGTAGGACCAAATAACCAAACTTACTTTTGACTGAAGTCATTATTATGCTTGAAATATAACCAGATTTCCAAACACATTCAGGACCTATAGAGGCAAATTGGTTCCCACTGCTGTTTTCCGTGCCCCACTCCCATCAAGTTCTCTATCTGCATGCTTTGGAACTCTAAAAATCTAGCGCTGTAGGCAGGTGTGAGTCATTTCGGACATGGATGCACGTAGGTATATGAGGCAGCCCTGGCCTGGGAGCCACGGCACTATGTTATGTAGGTGTTCACCCTGGTGTAGGACACGCTGCCTGTTAGCAAGGCATATTATTGGGACTCAGCACCACACGCACACAGCTATCATCCTGCCGGGTTAGGATTGCTTCATATGCTCCGTACCCGCCAGCCTGAAGTGCGGGCAGATGCATAGCTCTACATATCTGCAAGCTCCCAAGTCACTGAGCTGTTCTTTGTTTTAATTTACAGACAGCTGTGAATTTGCTTTTGGATCTAGATTGAAATATCATCTTCCCATATTTGCAGCTTTGTGTTCTGACATTGTCTCCAATCCTGACCGTCAAAACTGTGCTAAAAGAAAATAATGCTCTGGCCATTTAGGGAGATCCTTACCCCCCTCACCCCCCCAAATGCTGACTCAACAACTGAGAAGCTGTTCACCTTCTTCCTAAACTCCCCCATGCAAAATAGCAAAACATTCTGTTTTCATGAGGTCCAAATGTTTCATTACAGCTTTATTGAAGAGTTGCATTTTGATAAGGCTGTTTGATTCCAACCACAAAGTAAACCATTTTGCAGAAGCATGACGCATAAGCAAACAGAAAAGTACAGGGCGTACGGTGCCTGCAGTTGGAGAGCACCCCCAAAGAGACTCAAGCAGCAGCAGTGACACAGCACTCTTCTTGGCTACGGTACAGTACAAAGAGAAGGATCACAATGCAGCTAGCTTCCTAGGTCTAATTAGCTGCATAGGGCCAAAGGAAACCCAGTGACATTCAAAACTGGTAACTGGGGAAAAGTAATCTGTATTCATGAGACAGAAGATGGGCAAAAGCCAGCTTCCATTTGAACTCTAACATTGTCTGCATCAGTAGGACTAACGAAATATGGAGGTCTTCCACCCCAAGTGTTGGAGAAATACAGATTGAATATAGATGCAAAGGTCAGAAAGTCTCTTCCTATGTGGCTGACAAGCTGACAAGTCAGTCCCAAGACAGAAAATCATTTCACTTGATAAAAAACTTGGTATCTGTGCAATCCATTTCATAGTGGAGGCAAATAAAATGGGATTTTTCTAACAGCTAAGAATTTTTCACCCACAAACATGGTCTATATCCTGGAAACTGCAAAAATAAGTCACCTCCCAAGGTTCTGGTATTTCAGCAGCCAATTCCACAAGCGAGGTGCAAAGAGGTAAAGGAACCTCAGTGTCTGACGCAGGAGTATGATTTAAAGTGGCCAAACCTCTAAAATGGGTACAGCAAGGAAGAAAATGACAGTCTGGATACATACCAATCACTGCAAAAAAAGCAACTCAATATTTCAGGGAGGCTATAGGCTCCCTATGCTATAGGCTATTATTTATCAGGACTCTGCAGCATATTCTGAATATAACCCTCCCATCCTGGGCGAGGCAGGTGAGACTGGAAGAAGAGATGAGCAGCCACAACATTTGGTAGGAAACACCTGCTGGCCTGTTATCAGCAAATGAGATTTCCTGGGAAAGGGTGCACGATGCATGAATGTTGACAGGAGGTGAAAACATACATGACAACTTAGAGGTATGTGACCAAGACAAGAGGGAATACCGCTGCTCAGCCAAAATTCGGGAAGCATAAACTAAACCTGGATCACAGCAGAATGTAAATCACTGCATAGCAAATGAAGGACTTCAAGCACCATGAATGAAGTGAATGCCATAAAACAACCTCCCCTAAGAAACTGGAAGCCAAGTGTTGGGTAACTACTTACCAATTAAAACTGGGTACCCAGATCAGGAGAAGTCACAGGGCCTCCATAACAGTCAGGATGGGGCAGCAATCTGGAACATGAAGGACGCTGTTGCTTTGGGAAAGAAACAAAATACTTTATGAAAACAAGGGAAGTCCCACCACAGGGAAGTGCTTAACAAGCAGCAGTTGGAACAGCACTAGTGCAAGAAGAAGCTCCACAGTGAAAGGGTTCAGAGTACAGATGTCAACACAGCAAAATGGTGTTCAGATGGAAAACATTGGATTATTGCTGTTGTTCCATGGTATCAGGAGCTTAATCAGCACATAGATAGCTGTGCTGTTACCACTGAAAGAGATCACAGGCCCCAGAGGACATTCCTGACAAACCTCTAGCATCTGCGTGGCCAAGACCTCATTGCAGCACTTTAAAGCCGTGAAGGTGCTCCTTGAAAGCATAATACAAGCCCAGAAGAAAAATTTCTTTAGGAGATTTTTCTTGACTGCAGTTGTGTTGGGCAGCATGTTGCAAAAGGGAGGAAGAATTAAAGGAGCAGATGTGCGTGCTGCAGCAGCACTTACCAGGAAAGAAACAGAAAGTGACGATGTAATCAGTCTTTTGAAAGAAGGGATCATGTCAAGAGGGTCTGTACAAAAGTAAGTTCCTTTTGCTCTGGAGAGAAAATGAAGCGAATTGTGCAAAGTGTAGCAAGTTGAGTCCAAAGCAGCTGTGGCCAGAGCCAGAAAAAATATTCCCAGCAGACACCTTCATATATCACTATCCAAAATACGGTTTGGAGACACATCCTCCCAGTTCAACATTTGTGCACTGATAGCCCCGTGCTAATGCACAAAATACTGGTCTTGCTCCATGTGGCAGGGCTGTTGCTGCAGGGAACCTTTGAGCACGTGTGTCGTACCCAGAAAAGTGAGGCAGCAGCTAGTCTCCTCTGACACAGAGGAAAAAATATCTGATGGTGAGTGAAGACAACAGAATTTTTTTGAGGCCACTTCAAGAAAAGCAAGGCCGATAGATACCGTATTACCACCAAAGTAATCCCAGAAAGCAGAGAAGTTTTGCCTGAAGACTCTTGAAGACTTTGGAGGATGGGTGTCCAATTCACAAACAACTAATAGTTTGCACACCATGTCGTCCCAGGGACGGCTAGTCCAGGTGATTGAAGAGGAGTCAGACCGTTTCCTCAGACAGCTAAGTGACTTCAACGTACCTGATGAGGTTTTCCCCTGACTTCAGCTATGAAGGTGTTGCCCATTTCATGGCCCAGCGCTGGAAAGCTCAGCAAATTAATACAACTTCCTGGCCGGAGGAAGGAGGAAATCCTCCTATGACTAAAGACCGTAAGGTGGAAGAAAACCTCCTTTCTAACAGAGGAAAACCCTATTGGACAGTATTAGGCTGATGTGGTAGTCGCCCAGGTGAAATGCAAAACATTCAGTTAGAAAAAGTAGTTATTGAAGTGAAGCTGCAGGCTCCAGGGAATTGCTAATATTAGTGCAACTGCTTCTGATATTGAAAACTTGGGCTGCAATGCAGAAACTGTGAGTGAGATTGCTAGCAGCAATCACAAAAGTCCAGCAAGAAGAGGAAAGGGAGAACACAATTGTAACCCCTGTAATCACGATCAGCCAATGACACTACCAGTGTGTATTCAGCCACCCAGCTTTCTGTAACTGCCAAACCATAGCCTCATCTTCCAAGGTATAATCTATAGTCAATAAAGAGAGAAAGAAACTTTTTTAGAAAGCAGTCCTAAGCACTTGCAGTAGGGTCCTATGCCTTTCTCTGACGGTGCCTGTTTCCCATTGCTGACCATGGAGAGACCTGGGAAGTTCAGCTCTGTGGTGGGTGCTCTGTAGGAAGCTGCCTCGTGGTAGGTGTTGCAATAACTCTTCTTACCATGTCTCTGCATTCAGAAAGTAATACTTGCTCCAGACACTGGAGGATTTTCCAGCTCAAATTGTTCTGAAGTAACAATGACACCAAAATTCCTTAACTTCTTGATGGGGAATACTTTATGTCCATGCCCAGTAAGATGGCTGATGTCCCTTTAAAAGAGGGACAGGCTCCTTGCACGTGGGTGCCTAGATGTGTTGCGGAAAGCAAGGAGTCTGCTTGTGAAAAGATTTATTAAATCAGCCCTTCTTGTTTTCTTCTGTCTTGTGTAAAATCTTCATGGCTGGGAATGGCCTGAACCCACGCAATGTCAGTGAGGCAAAAGGGGCAAGGTTGAAATGACCTTAATTGGTGGCCACTCCGCAGTATTCTGCAGAAAACCCCATTATCGTGAAGCCGAGACAGAGTGCTCTGCAGGTCCTGGCAGCTCTCTCAGCCTGAGCACTTCTAAAGAGATTCATCAAAATGTCTTACTTACGCAAGCAGGTGTCTTCCTCACCCCAGGGAGAAGCCTTCCAGTGGCAAGCCTTGTGGAGGGGTCAAGGGAAAGCTAATTAAAGATTAAGACTACAGGGTTCAGCCCTCGACCAGAGGAAAGGCTGCACAGAGTTCCCCAGCAACAACAGCCTTAACCAGGGGACTTCCAGCGAAGGGGAAACCCCGAGAAATTTCCTTTCAACCACAGCACCAAACACTGCTGTGGTTCATGAGAGAAGGCAGGCATCTGAATGCAAAGACAGGCTCACAGAGAAGAGCACGAGTAGTCAAGGCTCATGTGTTTGGTGCAGGTCTTACACAACCAACTTCCGTCTCTCATTCTCTCATAATTAGGTCTTGTTCTCATGCATATGCAGTACAGCCTTGTGGTTTCCCTCCTGATCCATCATCTACCAATGAGACGTGGTATATGGAGCCTCTGTGGGAAGGAGAGACCATCACAAAATAGAGGGATGGGGGTGTCATTTCAAGGAGCTCAGGCTGGAAGTACGCTTTCTCTCTGGGTCGCACCAGCATGCCTTAACAGGCCTGCCGCGGCTGAGTGTGCCAGCGCCGCATCTCCCATGCATGGGTGGCGTGAGCAGGGGATAAAAAGCTCGAGGGGTCCAGGTATACTGGTAGTGGCAGAAAGAGGCTTTCTCACACAAGGTTTGCAATGTCATCCAAATCGTACTGTGAGCTTGGCAAAAAGGGTTTCAGAGAACCATCTGGTGGTGGTTTGGCATCCTGTGGGAGCTGAGTTCCTAGTTAGTGGAAGATCTGGCCAAACAACAAAATAATTATGGCTACCATTGGCTTTAAAGATCTTCTTTTGTGGTTGCTTCAGCACAGATGTTTAGATCAGAATGAGAATGGAGGTTGAACTGTATTCTCCTTTTTGATGATGGCCATCAAAAATGGGTGGGGAAAGCTTTGTGGTGGTTTAGATGGGAAGGTATATGGAGCATGAATCTCCATACAGCATTTCTGATGGTTAAGCATTTGACTTTCAGTCTCCAGAACCTGCTACTCTAGCCTTTCTCATAAGAATCAAGAGATATCAGGCCAAGTATGATTGAACACATATCTTCCTTCCTGCTTTGTACATCTCGTTGCCTACATGACACATGATTAAAGCACAGTTCTAGAGAGTGCAGCATTACAAATGATGATGTAGGTCTTTATATAAATATCTAATTTCAATGATGATAGAAAGGGAGAGTTTGAAAGACATACAATACATCTTTTCATTATGCCTCTTTCTTCTAAGAGAGAGGAGAAGTGCTGAGGAACCATTAAATCCTACTGGTAAAATAAATTAACAAATCTTCCATTACTCTGCCTCCCATGTGTACCCTGTAGTGGCTGCAAATATTCACAGTTAACAATTATTGTGCTGTGAAAGGAAAATAATTTACTTTTAAAATAGCACAATTTGGAACGTAGTGCAGCTACCCTACCTGAATCTTGTGTTAGAAGGATGAATTAAGCTTCACAGATACCTCACACCATCCAAATTGTGGCAGCAGTTGCACCTGCAGTTCTGTGCCTGAAGTTTGTTTTTCACATCATAATCTGTGCAGTCAAAAATAGGGAACTGTTTTGCAAATGCTTGATTTGGCCTAAACCTTGACAAACCAAGTCTCAGTATGATAGCAAGATCTAGATAGAATAAGGATATTTTTATAAAGATGGTGAGATATGTCTGAGTGGAAACAGCATTTGATTCTCTAGCTCCCACCCTCACATGCTGGGATGTGATGGTGGTATGAGGTCTAAGGGTGGGAGAAGCCCACACTGCTGGTCATTGAACACTACAAGGCGCTAAATAATTTAGTTTCAAATGCTACTTTATAAAATATTTTTTTGCAAAATAATTTTAGGAAGTTTCCTTTCTATCCTGCCTCTGGTCCTTCACTGTAGTAGTACCATCTTTTCATTTATGTGAAGTAATTTTTTTTTATAAGGAAATTAAAAAAAGGTGGTCTTGAACATAAACACACAAGTATTGTCACAATGGAGAGAATGTAGTCTTTGACAGGGAAGCAGTGGGAATGGGAGGTTCTTGGGAGGGTGCAGAAAACCTCTTCTTGAGCCAGGTCTGACAGAGAAGGATTCATAGCATGGAGCTGCACTTTCAAAATCCCAAGTCCAACTTTCAAGACTGGCAGAAATACAGGAGACTAAGGCACACTGACTTTCAAGAAGGGAGAGGTTCTACTAACAAGACATGGGGTTTTTTCACTATCTGGATAGAAAACAATGCAAGATTAGATTTTCAAAAACGTCTGAGGGCTGTTTTGAGGTGAGATATTATGGTCTAAGTACTAGAAAGGGATAAGAAATCCAGGGCATTTGCTGTTTGAAGTTGCCAGATCTGAGCTCTGTATAAAAGTCAGTTGAGAGCAGGAGCAATGCCTAAGCTGGCTGTCTGGAGAGGATGGTCAGAACATGATCCTCTGCAATTAGCTGTGTTTCAAATCAGTAAATGAGGTGGTTTTGGAAAGCTCCATGAGATCTGCCAAATCATGCCAGAGTAACTTCTTCAATCACTGAGGTATTTGGGGAAAGTTACTACTAGTGACTGAACCAAAGAACAGATGAGGAATGAGCAGAAGAAGCAGGAGTACAACACACAAATGGGTACGTAGGTGACAAATAGGTGATGATTAAAGGGAAAAAGGAAGAGAAAATCTTCCTCAGAACTTACCCCAATCGCATGGCTGTTTTCTTGTAGATATTCATGGTAGACTCAGGTCTTCCAGAGTTACCTGAACACAGTGAGAGTCTTAATTCAAGGGACAATCTAGAAGAAGAGTTCCATGCAGTATTTAGTACAGAAGAATTGCCAGAAAAGTCTGTTGGACAGTAAATAAAAAGCTGTCTATTTAATATATACTGAAAGTGAATATCTCAGAACGTATCTGGGGGCTTTCTCTTAGTTTAGTGGCATTAGTAAATGATGTCTTCCTTTGAATGATGATCATGATTACCTTGTGCATATTCTTTGTTCTAGAAAACAGGTGGGACATATTGCCCTTGTGAATATGTTCTTGTTACACCCATTTCTGATGACAGGGTGCAAGAGAACTGCAAAATCATTCAAGTGAGCATTAACTGAAATTTATATGACTGTGTTTGCATATGCAAAATATCATCATTGTATGGCAAAAGGTACAGTAAGAAAGGCTTGGCATTCCTATGGACATTAACTATTTATTTCAACACATTAGCAGAATGTGAGTCTTGAATTTATAAATATGAATATAAGCTCCAGAAAACTGAATCTCACAGTTAGGTTTCTTTAGACAGGAACAAGATGAAATTTGAATATTGTCTAGAAAATCACTCTTGTTCTGGATGGTATGAGAGCCTCCACTGTAATCAGACTAGTCAAGTCTACTGTAGAAGTAGCTGTTTCCCCTCATACTTTCAGTCAAATCACATTTATGTTTTGATGCAAGTTCTGTTCCCATAGACATGTTTATAATACCTATCTGAAGAGTGTCTAGGAGAGCCTTCTTATAACTACTAGAGACTCTGTCTTTATGCATGCTTACACAAAGAAACTCTGTCTTGCACATGCAGTTGGACCAAACCTACTGAGTAGGCAGTGTAGGAAGTCCAGACTTGCTTACCACTCAAGCTGTGACACCTTTATAAATTGGGCTCATTCCTTAATACATTAGTGTGGCTGTGAGAGGCTTTCTGCTAGGGTGTATGGACAGCTTACATGCTTGACTGTGTCTGATGACAAAGTCGATCATGTTCTGGAACCACACAGGGCTATGTGATGTACTACATATGACCTGAACAGAATGGGGGAGTCTAGGGTCTAAGTTGCTAACAGTGAAGTTGGCTTCAAAATTTATTTACAAATCTTGTCCATTTTATTTGTGGTCTTGCTTCTGAGGCTAATGTAATCATTTAAATCATGAAACTGAGCTTTCAGAGACAAACATCAAATATTGTGAAACTTGCTGAAACCATGAGCTCTGGCAACACCACCTTTAAGCTGTTTCTGCAGTTTTGTGTTAATACACCTACAATGTTTTTATACACTGTTATTTGGAAAACCTACCATCAAAAAGGTATATACTGACATTTTGCCTGTTTTCTACTTAATTTTACATTTGCCTTTAAAAGGGTCTAGTGTGATAAATGATATCTGAAGGCCAGAGTCTGAATTCCTGGCTTATACTGAGAAGCACCTTGCTCCAACAGCAATTCCAGAAGAGTCAGGCTTCAGGAGGAGAAGGCCACTGAATCAGTGTGAAGGAATGAGAATTAATTGTCTACCAGGTTAATGTACTCCAGAACCTGAAGACCAGTTCATGCTGCCAAAACTGAATGGTTTAGTTTTTCAGTTTCTTGGCAGGGATTTGGTGATTTCCTGTACGCCGAAAGCATGACTTTGAGGCCTAAAGGATTTGAGTAGATGATCCAGTAGCATCAATGTCAATGATGCATGAGAGGATCCTAAATTGGTAAGAAAATAAAGGCTGCTTGTGTAGGCTGTTGCCAGTGCTAACTCCTGTGGTACCGGGATAATTTTATTCAAGTATCACAGTATGAGAAAAAAATCTGCCCTCGTAATTGAAACTTTACATCAGGCAATCATTCATTTTAATACGTCAAATGTACACATTACAAGAAACTGTTGAAAAACCCAGACTGGAAAACCCCAGGCCAAACCATATACCTCAAGATTGAAACCGATTTAAATTCCAAGAATAAGTAGCTGACAAAGATAATTTTCATAGATTAACATTTTTCACCTGGGTTTTATATATCTGGAAGAAATATACACTGCATTGGTTATGCATTGATCAAACTTTTATTGTGCCAGCTGTACTTCATAGACCTGAAAAAGTGATTCAAGCAAAACAAAAGAGAACATAAAAGCACAACTATAATGGTTTTAAATCCCAAAGAGGCAATTACAAGTTTGATTCCAGTGATGCAGCTGGACTACATTGGAAAACTAAACACTTTACACATATTAAGTAGATATGAAGGCTAGGACTAGGACTGTAAATAATAAATCCATCCTGCAGTTTTATTTGTGAAGTACAGCCCTTTTAATAAGTTGGGAAAATACAGCAATAAAATTCACACTAATTCATGTGTAAAAGGTAGTTTAACAGAGCTGAAATGTGTTAAAACAGATTTATTTTTTTTTTTGAGAAAAGTAAGTTGCACAATAACTAATCATTTAAATAAAACAACTGGAAAGTGGACTAAAATAATGTTGCAACAAGAATGAATTATAATTCTTTAGCCTTTGTGAGTGTGTTAGGGTATAATATAGTGGTTTATATTTAGAATATTATGTGGCCTCTTTTTATAAAGAAAAGCCTGGTAATTGCAGTACATAGTATTTATCTTTGCTTTGGGGGCTGAGGAGGAGAGTATAGGGCAGGGCAGTGCGGCACCTAACAAACCACCCAAACAATGGCGCAAAAATGACTGGAGGTTTAAAAACCTAATGATGCAGATGGCGACTGGCTGGTGAGAGTAGGGGGGAAGGAGATACACAGCTGCCTCTGCGTGCACAGATCACAAAAGCAGCCTTTGCATTCAAGGTACATGCATGGGGGCCTTTGTCTTCAGGTCAGCCATGCCAGCTAATTGTGACATGCTGAGTATAAGCTAGTTCTGCAGGCTGCTTCAGTAGACACTCGAGAGACATTTCTGGAGGGCAACTCATCCCACAGGAACTGCTTCAGGCTGAGACTGATCATCACTATCCACTGAGCATTGAGAGACCCTACATGGGTGGTTTCAACTAGACATCTCCATTTTAGATGGCTAAAGTTAGGTGAAAGGAGTCCTTCCCTCAACAGGTATTATAAGACTGATCCATCTTTTCTGTGCTTCTTCTCATGTGCTGGGCATACAGCTGGACAAAGCAAGCTGAGGTAGTTCTTGGGTTGTCTGAAGAAGTTTTGCATGTGTCTGGAGTAAGGTCTTCCTTGTAGTTCTCTCTGGATGGAGCAGGGTGTTAAGGGTAACCTCCTTCTCTAAAGGTCAGGATCAAAGACCAGTGTTGGGGGCGGGGGGGGGGAGGGAAATCTAATTATACATCTATTCTCCAACACTTTGGGTCTCAGAATTAAAGCAAAATTAAAAAAAACCCAAACAACTGAAGCACAAAATGAAAGGCAACAGAAAGGTAAAAATTAGTAGATCACAAGAAAAAAAAAGAGGACACAAAATAATTGTCAATTTTATTGTAAGTCTTTGGTTTCTGTTTTGGAAAATGTAGGTTCATTGTAACAGCAATAAAACCTGCTTGTAAGAAAGGATCAGTTTTGATTGTTCTGATCTAATCTGAAACATTTCTGGGGGAAAAAATGTTTTCTTGAAATGTTCTCTTTTGATACTTTCAAGAAGAAGAGTTTACTGGTTTATAATTCAAACTAATGCTTTCATCACAGTATTTTAGTTAATTTCTAGTTTAAAGTGTTAAAATTAACAAAAACTAAAAAAGATAAGAATGTTATTTACATGAAATATTTTAACAATTTAATCTTAGGGATTTCTATTCATTTGTCTTCTTGAACAGCATTATTTCTCATGTTTTTTGGCTTTTTACCAAAATTCTGAAATTTCTCATGTGACGGGAAAAACATTTGCAGCTTAGCGTAATGCTTAAAATCTAGAAAGGTCTGTGGCTCAAATAATAGTCAATGTTGCACTGTCAAATTTTGGGTGAACTTCAGTGAACGGTGGGTTGATGCTGCTTTCCATGGGAGCCTGGTGGGTTTGCTGCTTCTCTTCACCAGAGGCAGGTCTGGGAGAACAATATTAAATATGCCCTAACATTTGTAAAGCCACCTTTCCTGAGAAGTACGATTCAGACTGGTTTTTTTCACCATTTGGCCTTAACGTTTGAGGACACCCAGAAGACACGGATGTACACCTGGGAGGTGGAGGTGCGTAAACTGGCAGATCTCGGGCGAGTTTGTTTCTTGCTTTACAAATGCATGCTTAGTTTGTCTGAAGCTGCTTCTGAATGTATTTAAAGTTTGTGATTAACACCTCCACCTACAGCAAGGGAGAATTCGGACGAGAAGCTGCAGTCCGGGAAGGTCCGCAGAAATAGCGGCAAGCACGGGCTGAGACGTTACAAACAGAACTAGTGACACCTATAGGTAGCAGAAAACTAGCCGGTGGAGCTGTGGTCTGCTTTGCTGATGAGGAGCACCGGAGTAACTTGTAGATTTTGGCGGCAGGAGTGGTTGGTTGTCCTATTCGCAGGGTTTGTAAGCGGGTTGTATTCCTTTATCCTTCCCAGGTTTTTCTAGTAGGGACATACTCTTGCTGTAGCTGGTGACTTGAAGCTGCGGAAGTAAATGGGGGAATGTAGATGATTGAAAGGGAAATATTATACAAAATGGTTTCCTTGGGGGGGGGGGGGCGTGGAGAACAACCTATTATTTTACTGTCGCTAAAGGAAGCTACGAACATCCTGAGATGAGGGGCATGTGCTTAGGTTTAGTTACTCCTTTGCAGCAAGACCAGAATAGAGCTGAGAGAAGCAGCTGAACTAGAGTTGACTAAGAAGGAAAAACAAAACCATTCTTGAAACCAGACTAGGGGCACAGTGAATTTTTAAGAAAAGTTTCAAGGGCTCTTCTCTAGTTTGGCAGTCCTATTATGATTGTTATTACTGTTAAAAAAAAAAATTAAAAATATTTCAGACCATATAAAATGTAGGTAGAACACTCTCTTTTGCAATTAGGTAGGAGTAGTTTAAGGAACCCCATAGGCTTGACATCTAGCCCTGGGCACTATTCCCACTGCCAAACTTTATGAGTTTCTGCAGATTTTAGATCACATTGTCTTATCCTCTTTTCTGTGAAAGATCTAGGGGATCAAGCAGGGTAACATGAAACTTGGATCATGATAGGAGTTGGTAGAGAGGTTTCTTGCTCCCACTGCAAGGCGCCCTATGAAGATTTGAGGCCACATATATTGGCAATTGCAGAACCAGGCCCTGGTTTCCTAGTCAGGAGAAACAGTGAAATTGTTGAGTTCTGAGTGTTCCCAAGGCTACATGTGGATTTAGGCAAGCTCAGTGCCACTAAAAATGAGAACAAAAGTGATGCCAGATGTAAAATTAAATTGATTTTATGTGTAGGAAAATCATTCAGCAAAGAAAACATATAGAAAAATATTAATTTCACTTCCTTTTTCAATTATATTTGTTATAATAATAATTGCTTAAAAATTTTGAGTGGAAATGTCAGTTTGAAGTTGACTTTGTCCTATGTTGCTTTTTTAGCAGCTTCCAGCAGAGTTTTAGAAATTGTTTTGCAATTTTTTTTCCAGCATAGCTCAGGTATGTTTTCATTTTTCTTTACTGTTTCCTTCTCTCCCTGTGTGAGGAATGTGACACACGTCCTATGAGATTTTGTGTTGCCTTTCCTTGCTTCCTAGTGCTCATCCTTGGTATGTGCCATGGCACTATTTTTTGGTCACCCTTATACTCTATGTTCCACTTCCATTTGTTGCTGTGTACATGGCAGTCTTTATACTATGCTTCATATTACTAGGGCTAAAGATAAAAAGATTTTACTTTTCTAAATCTCAGGACATCTTCCCTATCTGATGCTTTGTGTGTTGTTGCTTTTTATTATCAGCGTGAAGTGTGTTATTGCCTGTGGGATAAGCCAGAAAAGGCAGGCCTTTTGTGAAGCTACAAGCTTCCAGTCTCTTCTCTGATCATCTTCTCTTCACTCTTATCTCCAGCAGATGAAACTTTGAACATGGTTTTCCCTTTTTTTCTATGTCTTTTGGAAACAAATTGGGCCACTGTTTTGTTGGTGAGGATAAGTAGATGTCTTCTAGCTTGCCAAATAAGAAAGAGTGATCCTCATATCTGTAGCAAGCACAAGTGATAGTTTTAGTAGAGTTGCCATTAAATATCACTGTCTGGATTTAAATGTTTGGACAAAGATTAGCTGCCAGTACAAAATAAATAGCATGAATGTTTAATCAAGATCTATCATTCCTCCTGGTCAGATACTGCCTTTCTTGTTTAAAAGCCCAGTATAATGGAGACACAATGCCTACTGAGAAGTCCTATGACTCTGTTAATAATTGGATAGTTTTAAGCAAAATCCAATTCATACCTTGGTGCACTGAGGTGAAAGAAAGGAGAGTTTAATCTATGCATAGATAGGTAGATGTGTACTTTACAGCCCCTTTTAAAATTATGTCTTTAAAGTTGGGGTCACGACTTTCAAAACTACATTTATTTAGTCACTAGAGGGAGACATGATCTCGTATAACCTAGAGCACGTCTACCACCAGGAAGAGATCAGTGATAAAAATTCCCATTGCAGGGTGGCAGATGTCAACCGGGCTGGAGTGTTACTGCCCAAGTGAAAGGCTGGTGATCTGTTAAGCGTCTGGGGCCCGTGGGGATTGGAGAGAGTGAAAGAAGCCTTCGTGGACCTGCCTGATCTTCCAGGGTCGCATCAGCGGTGTCTTTCCATAAAACACATCTGATCTGGGTTCCAGTGAGAAGATCACCTTTAACTGAAGTGAGCTTAACAGGCTTTAACCACATCTTCGGCCAGTGCTGGTCTGTGCCACATTGCTCGTCTTTCTCAAGAAACCTGCTGGGTAAGACGCTGTTTCTCACCCCAGAGCAGCACGGCCGGGCAGAGAAGTGGAAGGTCAATGCAGAAAGCCCTGACTATTCTCAGGAGATTTTCTACTGTCAGAAGTGGACTGGAACACATCATCGGCTCCTGCTGCATGCTGCCCAGTAACCATCTATTCCCCCACAGCAGCCTTTGGGCTGGGCAAAGACCCTGCTCGGGGGAAGCCAGTGAGGGAAGGAGGTGCAGAGAACACTCCTGCACCGTTTGTTGGCACGGGTGAGAGAAGACCTGCTTTCCTCTTGGAGCAAGACGCTATAGGGCACAATCTGTGCAACCTTTTGGAGGGAGAGAGCGGTATGCAAGGCTGGATTGACAGGGTCTCACCCCAGTGATTTACTTTAAAATGAAAGCTTAGGTGCAAACATTAGAGGCAGATTTTGTGCCCACTGGAAAGTGCTTTGATCAAAGCACCAAGCCCAGTGTGAAGTCTGCACAAGTGTTATTATTCATCCAAAAAACAAACAGAACAAGCCAAAGGCCCTGTCCACACTGGGATCAGGATTGGGCTAGCACCAACCATGTTGCTGCTGATAAAACCACAGGGAAACATCTCTACATCTGGAGCTTCTGTTCAGTGTTAATCCATACTGGGATGCTGTTTAATAATGTATTTAACTAGAGTACTGCAAATGTGTGGTAAATGACATTTTTTACCATTACATTAATAATAGGTGTTATTTATCCTTTATTGCCCAGAAACATTTTAGGGACTGCTGTTAATATTTCCTCGAAATAAATGTTTATGGAATCATTAACTCCGGTTTTATTGGCCATATTTCTCACAAAGCTTCTGAGTCATGCCTTCAAGTCTGCTAGGATTTGTGATCCTATTTTCTGTTTGCTTTGTACATTTTGTCTGTCTGTGTAATTTGAAGAGAGAATTGTAGAGTGTAAGATGGAGGCAAGTATTCTTTATTTTAATTAAAATGCTAACATAAGAAATTATCTTATTGAGTGATTGTGTTGTAACACAGCCACTTGCTCTGCCATACAGTAGTTAAGTGTGATTTGATGCTTCCTCTAGAATGCTTCCTATTCTCCAGGGCTTATACTGTAGCCAAAAAAATTCCCTCTAAGCTGAAACTTGGCACGCAAAATCTCAGCTAAACTTCAGTGTTGCTTGAAACTTAAAACACAAAACTTTGCTTTTCCATGTTCAAGTTGCTTTGGGACACTACACCTGGTGGTTCCTTGGTTTGTTTCTTTGTGGAATGATTGAAGAGCTCAGTGTCTTTCTGATATTAAAAATGAAATGTTGCTAGCGTTAATTTGTAACGGGAATTCATTACTGCTGATTGCAGAAAAAAACTGTGTTGTAGGCCAGATGAGTTCTAGATGGACATACTTATATCACTGCACACAAAGAAAAAATTAATCCTTTTTCTGCCAGGTTTTGCCTATGTTGCCTGTCCCAAATGGAACTCTCCCCATTTGTGGAGCGGCCATAACACAGGCACCACAGCTGACCCTTGTTGGAGGCAGGGGTCTCAGCTAGCTAGACATTTCGTCTCATCCAGGCATGAACTGTTGTCTCTTCTCAACAGCACAGTGAACAGGGCTATTGAAGAGTCTTAATACAGTGCTAATGGTGTGAGCCTAGACTCTGCTGTAGACCTTAACGAATATCTCAACTATGGTTATTTATGTGTAAATGGTTTCTGAAGCAAGCCAAGCATGTTGCTGAGCACATTGCCTGTTCCCATGCCGCTGACTACAGGAAGCTGGTCATAAACATCTGATTGGCCAATTAGATTTGGGTAGATCTTTGATCTTTCAATAACAGCATATGCATATACATGGGACAAGAGAGTCAAGCCTACTGTAACCTGAGGATACATAAAGATTGAGTCTAGCACAGCTTGCACGCCTGAGACCAACAAGTACCTTTGCAGCAAGGTTATGAAGTTGAATACTAAGTATCTACCTAGGGGTTTTTTCAGTGAATTGTGTACCTGACTGATTTCAAGCCATTTTTGCAGCATGCTTTTCCAAGATCTTTACCATAAATTTAGTAGTTGCAGATGACTGCAAAGTGTTTTCTCAGAAAATTTTTCTCCTGATTTTATTTATATTCATCCTTTGAAATGTCTTTGCACATAAAAAAATGAAAGAGACAGTGTTTATTAGATGAAAATTTCTGTCTATGAGATACCCATGAAAGCAGTTCCTTTTGGTCGAAATAAGGAAAAATTTTAGTTTGTTCAGTATAGGAGAAAGGGAGCACTCAAAGTTTTTGCAGTTGGAGAATTACTGTCTGACATTTGAGAACAGGGAAATAAGCTCACAGGTAGAAGAATTTGTAGTCATTTAAGCCAGTCAAGAGTCATAAGGAAATTCAGAAGGAGACAACAGGACGTAACACAATGACATGGGGAACTGCAGGTTGACAAATGCAAGTCATTTATCTTGGGATAATGGAAAATTTGAAACAGCCCATTCATTTTGGAGGTTATAATTTAACTTTAATACTCAGGAAAAATACCACTGAACAGAGGTCAGTCAGAACTGGTCAGCCTGTAATAGTAGCTCAAAAATAGGTAAAATGTTAGTACCTGTAAAGGTTGGGCTATAAAACTATGTCAATCAGTTACAGAACAATGTGAACCTGATAGTGTCACTGTATGCATCAGTGGTGTATTTTCACATGCAACATAGGATCAGATGGGCCTATAGAGAAGATGCAGAGCTAATTTTCTCTTTTTTTTTTTTTTTTCAGACTCTTGTACTACATTCTTAAGAGTCCAGTGCTTATAGGCCAGTACAGTTTAGGAAACCTGGTTTTGGCAGCAGAGACTCAGAAACTGATGTGGATATTCCTGGTCTACTATCCCCATGCCCATGGGGGCACAAAGTTGCATAAATCCAGAAGACAGCCTGAATTACCGTTTTCTACCTTTCCATGGGTCACTTGTTCCTTTTTGCTGTCTATTTTGAGACATTAAACCTCCAGTGATTGGAAGGAGGTCCATTTCCATGTCATGTCACTGATCCTACAAAAAGTGGAGCATTTTCTTGCCGTCTCCAGCAAAGCATCTACTTACCTGCTTGGCTCTGAGCACATCAGTGACTTGGGGGTTCTTGCAGGAACTCACAAGCACGATAATCTTGGGCAGGAGCTGGGCAAGCAGAAACTCATGGGACCTGGTGGTGGTGTGGGAATGGCCTGTCAGAGGGCAACAGGGTGCACTAGCGGGCAAAGGAGTTCACTGTGTTTATGTGGAAGAAGAATGGCTGCTAAAAAATGAAGTAATGGGGCCTGGCTCTGCTCTCAGAGATTATGGGAATCATTGGCCTGAAAGAGGTGGAGTGACATTTATGCAGAAGTGGCTTAGGAGTGGAATGGTTTTGCAGCCTTTATGGGGTTAGTCTTTTCATATTTCTGAGAGCACAATTGGTGAACAAGGTGAGTTAATAGTACATAAGTAAAATTGAAGCCTACGGCAATTAAATTAAAAGCTAAAAAGATTTGGAATGGTAAAACTGAATAGATTTTAATTGAACATAATTCTATTGAAGACTATTAAATTACCACAGTGGAATAGAAGCACAAAAAAACCATGATAATGAGTTCCTGAATGAAAATTTTAAATGGATAAACTGAAAAATTGCAGGTACCCCGGTGTATGACATGCAGAGTGCTCATGATATGAGAACATGAATTATTTATATCTTCTTTAAATGTAGAATGTAAATTTGTTTTGGATTAATTTCTACTGGGAAATCACTACACAGTAAACATAACTGTCTCTTAGGGCGATCATTTTCCTTCTAATTATTATTATTATTATTTTATCATATTGTTGTTTGGAGAGGGGAAGAAAAAATGGCAAATTTCATGGTAGTAAGTCATTTAAGTAATGGTTATACTGAAAAAATGTAGTGCTTTACTTTGGGGTGAAATATACTGTAAGCTAGACTGCTGTTAAAGTAGGACACATAGACTCCACTTCGATGTTGCTATGCTGAGCCAAAGAAGTTGGTATCTCCTTGTTTTTCCTACACCAAGTAGGCCGGTAGACTGGTAGGGGACATGAAAGAGTCCAGCTAGTACCTTATTACTGTTGTGGTCTGTGGGATGCAGAGGCAGGTGCCAAAGCTTATGCTGAGACAGTTATGGCCATAGGAATAATCTAAGAATAGACGAAAAGCTCTTGTGTGTAGGGAGAGAGGGAGAGGAATGTGCCACGATCATTGTTACCTTTCTTCTCTTTTCTTTGTTTTCACCTGTACAAGTGTGTTCAGTTGTAGGGGAAATAAATCACTTTGGTGGAATTAGGACAAACAGGTTTGTTAAAACACAGATACACTCATAGCTTGCCTGTTGGCATTGTTTTAGTCAAGTGATTATCGCTTTGCTTTTGCAATACTCCTGCTGGAGCAATGTGCAGGTAAGGCTGGGGTAAAGCCATTGAGGAATTGGACGTTCCCAGCTGTGTTTTGTACTCCTAGGTTTAGGAAAATTGATGCAGAGAGCTCCTTTTGGCTTCAGTGGGGCCTTGTGCTTGGGGGTCACTGAAGTATCTTTGTCTAAGACAGAGTTACCAGGACTGAAGCTTTTGTTGCTTGGCCTGACCTTTGCAATCCTTGCTGCTCATTTCTAATGACACTTTATTGGTCCATCTCTCCCACCCCAGGGAATAATGATACGTTGTGGATAACGTTATATAGCAAGCATTAATCTTGAGTGGCAAGTGGAAGATTAACAATATTAAATTATTTTGCTACATATAATGCACTATTTTTTCATTGCTTGTATCTTTGACTTGCAACCCATCCGAATCTGCAACTCCTTGCTAGCTGCAAACTATGTTCTGCCCATTCTCAGTCCTCTGACAATGGGAAGACGATGAGCTAAAAATGTAAAGATTTTTGTTCTTATTATTTTGGAACAACTGCTCTCCCGTTTTCTGCTGTTTTCTTTTCATGGACCATTAGCAGCTTCCAAAGGCAATATCCTTTCACTGTCACACTATGCCATGGGGTGCCATTTCAACAACTTCAGACGAGGGCATTAAGTACAATTCTGGATGAGAGTCAGAGCATAACAAAATAAAAATAATAAAGGAAAGCTTGTAAGAGCAATTTGGAATGCTGTCCTGTGCTGAATTCATTTGCAGCTTAGCAGAGAGCTACCAATCACTGGTGATCAGTGCAATACTCCGCAGCACCTTATTTAATTGTAAAGTATTTCATACCCTAAGAAACATCACTGTTCATTTGCTTTTCCTTTTTCGGTGATCATCTTAGCTGAATGCTGAGCGGTGAATCAGTGGGAGGGGAAGAAAATTCATGTTTCTAATTCGAGGAGAATAAAAATGGACTTCTTGTTGTTCCTCTCCCTTCCCCCTTGCAATTAATCTGGAGTTATGCATTTCTTAGGATAGTTTAAAAAAAAAATCCTGGAAGGAGGGAAAAAACCCTCATAATCCTTTGGTAAATTGTTCAATGGGTCAAATGGTGGCAGACATTGCATACAGGTCCAAGCCAAAACATCCTCCTGGCCAGCAGTAAGACTGTGGGGCAGAAGCAATTTCCTCTAGCTCACCTCCCATGGAGACAGAGGAAGGACTATTCTACAGGTCCTCACAGCACCCCATGCTTTGTGGAGGACTAGGGCTACATACATTCATTGAAATAGCCCCTAAATTGGCACTGACTGATCTGGCACCGGCTTTTGCATTCGGTGCTTGAACAAATTATTCATTCTTTATACTGGGGAAAATCTGTAAGGTGCACAATGACTGGGCTGCTCAGAGCTGGAGTCAAGGCAGCTGCTGACTCTGATGCTGCATTCCCTCTCTGCACCTCTTTGGTGGTGATGGATATGCCACTTAGCAGGCACTGCCTGGAAGTGTGGTGCGGAGATCCATGTAGAGCTTGTCAGCTGGAGAGCAGATCAGTCAAGAGGCTTAAGCATAGGACTGGGAGGTAGCTGGGATGGTTGCTGTCTTGGCTATGCTGATAGATCACTTTGGGCTAGGTACTTAACATCTGTGTATTCTGCTTTCTCCTTCTGTAAAAGAAGGCTAATCTCTCTACTCATGGATGTTGGAGTTTTCTCTGGCACTGGCCTGGGTAATAATATCTTAATGCCAACATGGAAGGTGTTGGGAGACTCTGTGAAGGTTTATAAAGCACTATGAATGTGTGTTGGGCTAGGTGTTACGTTACCTATGCCTTGCTACCGGAATGTTTACATTTGACTTGCACCTTACATAAAATACAGTTTTATACTATTCTCTGCTCTGTTGAAAAATGTTGAGGTTCTTGTCATTTTCTCCCTAATATAGGAACTATTTCACCTTGACATGGTAGGCTAGACAAGGGTGTCCAGTGCTGGAGTAAAAGGCACACTGAACATAAGACTGGAGATGTGAGGGATGTAAAGAGAAGGCTAGGGCAGTCATTCCCTTGTCTCAGCTCCATCAAAGTAGTACAGATTGCTGATCCTAATGTGGTTGGTTTGGGGTTTTTTTAGTTTTCTGAATTTTTCCAGTCCCTTTTTGAACTCATGCAGACTTTCTGCATCTCCAACACCCCTTGACACAGAGACTCACAGCCTAACCACTTCTGTGTGAAGAAGTATTTTTTTCAGTTAATTTTGAACTGGCCATTGCTAGTTTTATTTCATATGTGCTTTGCTTACACCAGAAGACACAGCAGAAGATCACTCCCTGTATCACACCAGTCATGGTTTTATACATGTCTTTAGATATCCACACCATCCTCCCATGCCAAGGTGAAAGAGCCCCAGTCTATTTAGCCATTCCTCTCACAAAAAAGTGTCACACAAAAGCTGCATCCTACTCTTGACCATCCTTGCCACAATTCCCTTTATCTTTTCAGTTCCACTGTATACTTTTAAGAGGGGGGACTGGAGTTGCAAACAACATGCATGAGACCAGCACATTCTGGATATACAAAATGCTATACCTATGTCTTTGGTTTGTCCTTTGTGACAAGCCTGTCATTCATGGGCTTGCCTTGCAATTATTTCAGGTGTGGCAATAACATTGTTACAGTGGCTGGGGGTATATAAGAGTCCTGGCACTGTGTGATAGAACAGATACTTACTGCCACTGTAAGTCTGAGCATGAGAGGAAGGAGCCGTCCAGACCAGCACAGTTTCCTCTCATTCTGCTTCGTTTGCCTCTCTGCCTGCTTTATGATGCCCCACATTTTATTCGTCACCTTGGATTGTTTTCCTCTTATTGTACATTCGCTAGAAAAGCAAAAAGCCTCTCTAAAACTGCTGGACTGAAAATGAAATATAGGATGGCTGCAGGCTATGTTTTTCTTTGCTGGAAAGCACTACCATGATAATTGTTTCTACAAAAAGAAACTACTACTCTGGAAAAAAAAAAAAAAAAAGAAGGAAAAAAAGACAAAACAAAAAAACCAAAAACCCAAACACCCTCTATTTGCTTGAACCTACCATAAACTATTGCTAGTAATTATAGAAGCTGACTGCACAACAGCTTAATTTGACTTAATTGGCAATTTTTTAAAGCTGCAACACAATAAAAATAGAAAACGAACTCAGTGCACAGGTTCTGGAGATGTTAAATTTCACTTTATGAAAAAGCTGTAAACCTTCATGCAACGTGTTGGCTTGTAATTCACTTCAGTTGGTTATATATTTTTTTCTTTTCTTTTTTTCTTCTGTTGTGATATGAAAGTGTAGAAATATGCAGCAGTGTCTGAAAGAAGACTAAGCTTTGCCTTTTGCTCTCAGTGCTGTGTTCCAGTCTGACAGAAATGTTTCACAGTGAAAGATTATCAAGAGGGAGAAAGATCATCTGCTAGCCTTATTACTTTGTTAATGGCCACAGAGTTGGGGTTTTCTTTATTGAATTTTTTTCTTTTTTTTTTTTTTTCGAGTGACTAGTAATTCTAGATGGCAAATTCTTTTGTTCTCCCCAAACGTTTAAGAAAACGGTGGTCTACTAGAGAGACAAATCCGTTTTGAGCTACAAATTTATCCATTGTGGGTTTAACTTTAAATAGATTAGTAGTCCCCTTTAAGTCAATTGAGCTTTAGTGGGTATTACAGAAAATTAAGCCATCTGTACACACTACCAGTGAGATGATTTAATTACACAATGTTCTGATATGGTAAGAGAACAATTTATATTAAGTCAATGTTTACTTATTTGAATGGGAGCTGAGGATTGTATATTATAATATACAGATATACAAGTTGGTGTGGTGACAGAATGAATTGATTTATACTGTAAGTACCTAAAGGATGTGAATCTATGTACACAGTTAAAATATCAAGTAAGGATCTGCAAAAGTTAAGAGTTCAGACTTTACATCCACCAGCCTATTTTACACCTCTCCTGTCCCATATGAAGCATCTAGTCCCAGCTGCTTGGAGAGTGGCCCTGGCCACAGGAGTCCCTCAGAGCTTACCTGGGCCCTTCTGCAGGGAAGGTGCTGTAAATGAAGGGGACTTGGAAGGACCTAGGGCACATTGCAGCTAGTGGATGGCCTCTAATGGATGTTTTCCAGTTGACACAGTTTATCACAACTGCAGGCTAGCCAGAAAATCAAAGAGTCAATCCACTCACCCAGTGTACCCAATACTGTGGAGAATCTTCTCTAGACTTTGACATTAGTCCTCTGTTGGCATCAGAAACCAGACTCGGCACTTTGTCTAGAAGAGTTCAAGCTCAAGAAAGATGAGTATGTGAAGCTGATCTTAAGCTACATTTGAACTTCCTTAGTCCTGGAGTTGGTGCACATTGAAGGCTGCTTTAAGTTGCCTGGCTTCATTTGACCTAGCTAGTCACAGTAGATAGGTTTGATCTCCTCCTAATTCCTGTGATAGTGCTGACAGGATGACCGATTCCCCAGCATAGCTTTGTAACAATGACGGTTTGACTTAGTGGCTTAAACTGATTCAAAAGTTGTCAATAGAAACACAAGACTCATCCCAGGTAATGAGGAAAAATGAGCCCTACCTACAATAAAGCATGTACAAGGTGCACACTTCCAGTGGAAAATGGGTATACATGCCATAGCACTTAGCCACTCCTGGAAACAGACTTTAACTACAGTCCCATACTTGGAGTACTGTGTGCTTGTATGAAAGAGTTATGCTGGATCATTAGTCCTCAGAGTTTATGGGGCTCTCAGTTCGGTTTCTATACCTGCTCCCTACACTCTGATGCTGCTGAGTACCCTGCTGGAGTGTGGTTTAGTCCTGAATCAAAGGGGTACTGCAGGTAAATTATGACATCATGTGGTGATACATATATATATGACATTATTTTGTTTTTTTTTCTTTAAAGTCTCATTGCTTTATGGAGAAAGGAGCCATTAAAATGTGGAACTAGCTCTCCCATACTGTCCAGCCAGCATTTTTGGGCCAGATTTATCTATGTCTGTGGTTACAGGCTTTTCAATGAGAGCAGTAGCATGCTGCACGCTCTCCACACTGGTTAGAAAAGAAACAGGGAGGACAACATTTGAGACTCCAGTGCAGTATGAGGCTACAGGAAATTTCTAGTAGAAACTGGCAGGAGGTGCCACACAATCTAGCTTTTCACAGTCAGTTTTAGCTCTGTTTCATTGGGAAGAGGTTGCTAGCAACAGGAGCAGGACCGGACCTTTTAAATCATTAACACTCCTAACCTGCATATTTATTACCTGCCAACTGGCAACAACAAAGTGATTCATCTGATGTGTTCACTGAGCAGCAGAGAACCATGCAGCCTGATTCATAAGATAAGCGAACATAATGGGAGACATAATGCTGTTATCTACTGAATTTCACTGAGGGAACATGTGGGAGAAACTAGCAAAATCCTAGCTTCAGGACTGCGAATGGAGAGGGTCCCACTTCATGGGTACTCTTTACATTATTCCCAAGGCAGATGTAGATATTTGTGTTGTTTTGATAAAGTGTATCTCAAGGCAGCAGAGGATAGCATACATGATATGGAAGTTACATGATAAAAAACCAGACTTGTTGAGGTCATAGGGATACTCAAGCAACCACAGAAAACTCGGTACTATCCAAAGCACTTTCCCAACATAGAGTCAGGTCCTAACAACTGTGATCCCAATTTAGTGGCTTAAAATGGCAAGAAAAATTTAAACACCCAAGCAGGAATTTCATTGAGACAGTCCAGACCTCGAGCATTCGCCTTACTTTCATGCTAACACCATTTTAGCCAGCAACCTGTTCTTTTTGATTTCTTCTAAACTGGAAGTACTGGGGGCGGGGGGGGGGGATCACTAGTATTTGCACTTCAAGGGAGTAAAGCAGTATGTACGTTCAGGTGCACAGAGAATTAAATGATTGCATTAATTTTTTCAAGGCTCATGGAAGGCTATATATGGATTTTGTTGAAAGTTATTGTCAGTTTTTTGATGACCTGAGCTGGTTTGATGTCCATAGCTGGGATATTCCAGTTGCCACACAAATGAAACACTGGAAATTTGGATCGAGGCATGGCTTCATTGTTAGTGAAGATTAATTTACATGCTGATTTGCATATACTTATCTCCCCCCCCATTACACCTGTCTCTGAAAAAAAAAATTATTAGTGTGTGTGAGTGGTTCCCCTAACCTAAATATTCATTTTTTTTCCCTGTACATTGACATTGCCTCTGGCTAAGACAACTGCATAGAGCCAATGAGTGTGTAGGATGGAGAGAAGAAGCTTTTGGCTTTCTGGTTTTTTTTCCCCCAGACATTAAGTTTTCATTTTTTATTTCATGTGGGAGTTGCAAGCACATGCTAAGAGAAAAGCATGACCCCAGCCATAGAAAATATTCAGCACTATTGATTTTGTTATGAGGTTTCACTTACACCTGTCCAGAAAACTGGACCAACTGACCCAGAACCACAGCTGGACTGAATCAGTGTTGCTCTGTTATCTTCAGGGGACCTTACAGCAGCTACAGTCATTGCTCTCTGTGACTTACCACAACTGAGGATGGGGCCCCACTCTTTTATGGATAGATTATTTCAAAATGTTCAGAGCTGTACTTCTGCCAGTGAGTCAGCGCAGTGGGAAGCATATTGGACATGGTGTATCTGTGCCTTTTCATTCGTGTTATTGAAACGTCTCTTGTTCCTCTGAAGGGACTGACTCCCAAGAGTGATCACATGCAGTACGGATAGTATAGCTGTAACCCAAGGAGGTATTATACAGGTGGAATTGGAATGCAGATAGGGTAACTTTGACACATCAGTGTATGGTTTTCTTCTTATTTCCTGGCATATAGCTCTTTTGTAACTACTTCAGGGTTAATAGTCTTTGACTCAAGAAGCTTGTTTGATTTTAACACTAAAATTTTGGCTTTCTGCCTATACTCTCCAAACTGTTGGGCTTTTGGGGGAGGAGAGGGTTCAACATAATGTCTAGCAATAATAAGTACTGATCTGAATTTTCTTGGACTTAAGAAAAAGTCAGTCTATTTATTATGCACACTGAATTTTTCCTAGCTTTTTTGACCCTACATAAAGCTTGGCATGATGTGCTTAAACTAATACCACAGAAAGAACTGTTGAAAAATTCAGTTGTGAGTTGTGGATCATTATTTGTTATTACCTCACTCAGAGTCCTCTAGAAAGTGAGCTGCAATTTACTGTGTGTTATTATACTACTCAGGTGTTGTAAAGAGCTCCATTTTTAAAAAAATGCAGAGAAGTAGTCCACAGATAAAAGGCAGTATTTCCTATTCAGTTCAAATAGTTATGTGCCAGAGATGTGTCCACAATAATCAGAAATGCTGTAGAGTGATTTTGTATTCCTTTAGGTACCACAGGTTTCATGCTTGGATATGTTACATTTCATGACTGAATTTTCTTTATTCTATTCTATTCAGTTCAGTTCAGTTTTACGTGTGATCAGAATAGGATACTCAGGGTGTCTTCTTAAATTTCTTAATAACCAGATGGGATTTGGAGCTTATTCTTTGAATTTCTCATTTCATGCTGGTTGCCATCATAACTCAACAGCTTCTGTTCACGCTCCTCCCATACGCAACCCTTTTTATGAAAGATGTAGCTCCTGCACTTGGGAATTAATTGTAAATTAATTCTTTGACCATTAATGACAATTCATTCTCAGGGGTACTACGTAAATTTGTTAATGGAGTCAGGTTGAGATGTCTTCAAACAGCAAACCTAATAATTTAAAACTCCACACCTCAGAAACAATTCATCTAATAAACGTTCCACTTCCACCCATCCAATAAACTCTTGCTTAAACAGATTTCATGTAAAAATTTAAGACCAATGAAGGATATTTTTTTTTTCTGATTGCTGGATTTTTAATGGAGTTTTTCTGATTTTTTTTTTTGAGGTGTTTACCTCAGGATATTTGTCTCATACTCAACAGATGCCCCTTTGTGATGTTCATTTCATAGCAGACACCTCATTTTCTTCACCTTCTAGGATGTCCAGAGAGCTTCCAAAGACTGAAGTGGGAAAGGATTTTCCAAATGTCAGAAACCACAGTGAACGTGCAGGTGAGAAAGGAGTTTCTCTTTCAAGTTTTCAGGGGTATGAGAATCAGTCTTCAACAGGGAATCATTTATCAGTGTTTTCTATGGGAAGAAATATGATTCTTTTCCCAAACTATGAGCGTTAGATGTACAGTATTTAAGCTGGTGAATAAAAACAAACTGCATTATACATTAAATTCTGGAAATAATACTTTGGTGATGGCTTTAATGTATGCATTATAGCAAGTACTGACAAAGTGATGATCTGCTGAAGTAGGTAATAATATATGGTAGGTGGTCTTCTATCCCAGGCAGAGGAGGACATCCTCGAAGACCTTGATTTAATTCTTGGCTTCATCACAGTCCTTTTATGTGACCATGGACAGACATTTCATCTGACGGCGACTTGTTTTTTTTAATTCTGTCAATTTATTTTTGTTTCATTTGGATTATGAACTCTGTAAGAGGGAAACGCCTTACTCTGTGCTCCACAATGAAAAAGAAACTTGAAGAACAATAATGTAATGTAACCAAATTTTATCATTTTAAGAGGCTGACTCAGTTCAGTGAGTAGCATGATGAACTCTGAAGGGCATGTACTTCATGACGCTGTGTGTGGTCTGAAATCTTATGCAGAGACAGATTGAAATCCTGATATTTTAATGAAGCTTTAGGTATGAGGAATAGTATACTGTCATACTAAATGACAGTAGTGAGTTATTTTGCCAATTTGCAAGTTCCCATAACACTGTAAACAAAAATTAAAAAGCCCTACCCTTGGAAGACTTTGAAAAAGAATCAAATCACACAAAACCCCTTGTATTTGAGAATAGCCTAAATAGAAGAGTTGCAATATTATCACAATAATTTCAAAGTAAAAGGATAAAGCTAGGAAGCCAAGTATTTCATAATGAATGCAGCATATAGCTTTTAAACAGGGCTAACATATGGACCACTAATGTGAATGTGAATGCAAATTAGATACTTTTGATTGCTTGAAATAAAGTCAGCAGAATCCAAGCTTCAAAAAGCAAATTGTGTGGATTTAACTACCTGAGTGCCACAGAAAGAATACCGTTCCTACAATATTTCCATATGAAACAAGGTAATGAAGCTAATTAAGCTAATTCTAAGGCAAGCTGCCCTGGATAACTTGAAGATGAATTGTATGTTTTCTCTGGCCTTTTTTTTTTTCCTTTGGGTTTACCTGAGTTTCTCAGCCCTGGTTTGTTTAACCTTTTGAGGCTACTCACTGCTAATTTTGTTACCCAAAACTACAGGTGCTTTACAAGGTATCTGTCATTTTTAGAGGTGATACAGCTTCCTACAAATATGTTGCTTTTGAGGAGAAGCAACACGACTGGCGCTGGCTGGAATAAGCAGTCACCGGGATCTCCTCAGCTCATAAAGTATGATTTAGCAGATAGTGTGATAGGGCTTCTAACATGCTCTGGCTCAGGTAAATAAAGGGAGAAGATCAGAGGTTGCCCTAAACCTTGGAAGTACTGGTGTAACATAGCTCAGCAGGACATACTTTGCACTCAGCATTGCTGGGCTGTGAGCAGTGGGAAAACTGGAAAGCAATATTTATTTTCTCCATGAGCCATTGCCCTTCATGTAAAAGCAGTAAGCTGCTCTTGGTGAGAGGGAAAATTAAGAGGGTTGCCTACCACCCTGCATCTGGCATGGCTCGCCCTATGCAGCAGCTATGTCATACCCTCGCTGAGAGCAGCAATTTGCAGGTGCTGCAGGACCTGCTGCCAGGAGCTCTTGGGTGATGAGTGCCCATGGGGCTGGATAGCCTGGAGGGGAAAAGCAACCTCAGCCACTGGGAGCCTGGGTGCTAGGGCACCTTCATTCCTGCTCCATGTTCTGCTTGTCCGTTTTACAGCAAAATCTTAGGGTCTACCAGAAGAGTCAAGAGACGGCTTTTTTCACTGTACCTTCTCATCCACAACCTTCTTCTGTCAAATTATCTTTCCTTCATCCAGGAACACCAGCTATGCTCCAAACTGCTGTCACCTGCAGTGAAACCAGCTCTTCAGCTCCCCTCACAGCCAGCGTTGCTTCACACCGTCAGACATCTCAGCTCCCACCCCTGGCCTGACTGTGCCAAGCATGACCACATCCGCACCCATTTACTGCTGATATTTCTGCAGCTGTGCTGGGTACTCCCCTGACACCTTCCTACCACATCTGGAGATCTCCTTAGCCTATTAGCAAGCCTATGCTGTTTTTTAACATCCTTCCCATACTCAGCCAGGCACATGGGTACACTAACCCAAAACCCCACTAGACCTGCCAGGTTTGGGGAAGTTGCATTAACTTCCCCTCATTGCCATAACTTGGGAAAGGGTATACTGATCCCAAACTGAAGTTTAAGGGAAGAGGAAAATCACTAAATGAGCTAATTTACATGTTTGCCAATCACTTGCCAATTTGCAAATATGTGAATTAGCGCATTCTGAAATTTGCATAAATTCACACATGGAGCTGTGCAAGATTTGGCAGCTATGAAAAAAAAAAAGAAAAAAATGTATTAATGGCTGTGCAAAAAGGAAAGGAAACTGGTTCCAGAATATAGATGTCTTTATGACTATATGAAGAATGGGGAAATGGCTTTTGAACCTAAGATTGCTTGTCAGATTCAGAACTGGTAAAACCAGATGAAACTCTGTTAGTATCACTGGTACGCATTTGTATAAATCTTGAAACTGGGCTTCATGATTCAAAGCATTGACCTGGGCCCTCTTCTTTCTTGAGAAACCATAAAAACCAGTTGCGAAGACTAGGAAGAAAAATTCTTACGAAGAGAAGAATGCAGCACATGAGGCATTAGCTAGTGTTAGGGAAGTGTTTGGGGCGATTCTCTATCTCCTACACTGCGTATTTCACACCAGCATTACTCAACCCTGGCTGCGCACCTGCACTCTGAAAATGATTTTGATTAAAGCAAATGATGTTTCTAACTTACGGCTGTGTTAAAATTCAAATTGAGCCTGAAGGGCTTCCTGGATCACTGTTATTGCACTCATGTTCATCTGTGGGGCTTAGCTAGCAAGGCCGCTGAGCTCAGGCTGCAGCCTGACCTGCTGTTTTCCTCCAGAGGGATCCCTGAGAGCAAGCAGGTGTGTGGCGTTTGCAGCTAGATCCCCTCAGCTGGCGATCGGCCTTAGTTGGGGCCCTTTCTTCCCTTGTCTTCAGAAATGTGTAGTGGCTTGAATCGGCACCAGCCCCTTCCTCTCCACAGGGTGCTAACTCTGAAGCATGCATTTGCATCCTCACCTATTTCAGGGATGGCTGCTTGCAGGCAGACAGGTAATGCATAACCCTCATCATCTATGCCTTCCCAAGTGCTGCTGTCTCCAGCTAGTTACCTCTCAGCAGGCAAAATTGGCTGATAATGTCAGTGAATGTCAATGACTTGGGCAGTGGCAGTCTATACCACACATTTTTATTAGCAGAGGTGTAGTCACCATGGGTAGGCAGGGCAAGGAGTGATTTATGGCACGTGTAGCTATACAAGGGGTAGCTGATGGTATTTTATGCTAACAGAATTGGGCTTTTGTCAGTATATTCTGCTTTACCTGTAAAGGTTGGATTAATCGCTACCAAAAAAGCATGCTGTCAGTCTCAAAGAAATGAGAAGCACTTTGCTAGTCCCAGATCCTGTTATTGTTAACAAGCTGCTTCCTTCATCAGTGGGTCTGACCTCTGTTGTCAGCACCACAATCTTTTACGAGCTGAAAATTAAAGGCGCAGAGCTGTGTGCAATGCAGTGATCTGGTATCACTGTAAGGGGTGGCAGAAATCTCTTCTTTGAAAATGCCTTTTATAAGCAACTGCTTTTTGACTGGAATGAAACTCATAAGTTTGGCTGGAGTTTTCTGAACTCTTGAAAGCAAGACAGAAAAATAAGGAAAGTCAATCTTGCTGTTATACAAAAACTTATTTTAGATTAAAATTGCCTTGGGTTTGCAAAACTATTATTTTACGGAAAGCATTTTTTTGCATTGTGAAAATACAAATAATCTTTAGGGAAACTTAGGAAAGCAGAAGAAATATTAGATATTGTAGGTTGAATTTTTAAAATTCAACTGCAAATGCCAGAGCATCTTCATTCTGAAGTGCCTTGATGCCACAGACTTCAGGAACCTTGCTAAAGTTTTTTGGACCATTAGATGTGCAATATTCACAGATTAGTTTTTCCTAGAAAAAAAACGGATGCAACAAGTTAGTCCCTGGTTACCCCTGTTACAGGGGTATATATGTATTTAAAGGACTGTTTATTAGGAAGAATGAGAGGGTATGGTATATGGGGGAAAGATAGTAGGAAGGCTAGTACTCTGTTGTACTTATGTTTTGGGTTTGTGTGGTGGGGTTTCAGTAGTGGGGGAGGGGCTGCAGGGGCGGTTCCTGTGAGAAGCTGCTAGAAGCTTCCCCGGCTCCAAGTCGGACCCACCTCTGGCCAAGGCCGAGCCCATCAGCGACAGTGGTAGTGCCTCTGGGAGAACAGATTTATGAAGGGAAAACTGCAGTGAGTAGTGGGATTGGAATGCGAGACAAACCCCTGTGCAGACAGCAAGGTCAGTGAAGAGGGAGGGGAGGAGGAGCAGGGGAGGAGGGGATGCCCCTGCAGCCCGTGGTGAGACGGCAGGCTGTTCCCCCCCAGGCAGTGGAGGGGAGTGGGGAAGCAGATGCCCACCTGCAGCCTGGGGAGGACCCCACGCTGGAGCAGGGGGATAACCCTGAAAATGGCTGTGACTCTATGGGAAAGCCTGTGCTGGAGCAGTCTGTGCCTGAAGGACTGCAGCCCATGGAAGGACCCACGCTGGAGCAGTTTGTGAAGGACTGTCTACCATGGGAGGGACCCCATGCTGGAGCAGGGGAAGAGTGAGGAGTCCTTCCCCTGAGGAGGAAGGAGCAGCAGAGACAACGTGTGGCGAACTGACCCCAACCCCCATTCCCCACCACCCTGCGCTGCTAAAGGGTAGGAGGGAGAGAAAAGCGGGAGTAGAATTGAGCCGGGAAGGAGGGAGGGGTCGGGGGAAGGTGTTCTAGGGTTTGGTTTTACTTCTCATTATCCTTGTTTTGATTTGATTGGTAACAAATTAAATTGATTTTGTATTTTCCCCAAGTTGAGTCTGGTTTTTGCCCGTGACCATAACTGGTGAGTGATCCCTTCCTGTCCTTGTCTCAACCCATGAGCTTTTTGTTATATTTTCTCCTCTTCATCCCACCCGGGGGGACTAGGGGGAAGTGAGCATGCAGCTTCATGGTGCTTTGTTGCCGGCTGGGCTTAAACCGCAGCAACTTCTAAAATATCTGAAGAGACTTGCAGCCCTCAAAGTCTTACAGGTTCTTCCCTCCCTGATTTAAATGTCATACTCCATGCTGAATATGTTTAGATGCTACGGTCACTGACTACCTTGTAGACTACAGTAATTAATCTAGTAATGCTCCCCTTGGTGTGGATGACACAATTGGAAATCTGTCCAGGTAGAGACAATTATGTAGAAGCAGAGAAACATAATTCTTCTGTCCCTGAAGTGACACAGTACTTATCTGTCACTGTTCCTATGTTTCTTCTTATGAGAGTTAGCAACTATTTCAGTTTCTCTCATTTTATTTACTTTCAAGTCATGATTAGATTAGAGAATTCTGTTGCTGCCTCCTTCCCTTAAAATCCAGGAAACCAGAGCTGAGCTGATTCACTTTTTAAAGATCATTTAATTACCTTAATGAGTTTGCTTGATTTTTTTCAAATCTCCCGTGAAGTCATAGGCAGAAGTTGAAATGGTTTTATTTGCCTTGGAGAAAATGTAAGCCACTTGCTTAGTACAAAGTGTATATGTGTGTAATGCCAAAGCATACACAGCCTCCTCTGTCCACAGCAATGATGCAGAGGCTCCCATACTGTCAGTAGCACCTGGTGATGTGCACATGTAAAAATCTAGTTTGTAGACAGAAATGCCTCAAATTTTCAGCAATGCTAAGTATTCTGAACTTGAAGCAGAGAGAAAGTGAAGGGGTGCAATATCCTGCCAGAACAGGAACATGTTGTGCAAAACTATTCAGGCAAATAGGAATATTTGGGATGGTCAGCTCTGGGCAATTTGCTCCTGGATAAGCTTTATTTTTGATCCTCTGAAAAATAGATTCTCGATTCTTCAGAAAGGATGGGAAGATGATGGGCCTGAGAAGGACTATGTGCAAAGTCTTGCCCTGCTCCAGACTTCCCAGGTGGTCTGAAGCAGGTTATTTTATCTTCTCTGAGACTTTGTGGTCCACCCGCCTAAGAAAAACATAGTGCATAAAGATAAATCCATCAGAGGTTGCAGGGTGCTCAGAAGCTGTTATAATGGTGATGACGTGTACTAAAACTATTGCAGAAATCAGTGCAACTGGCCAAGGGTTACACATAATCTCCATACCCTTCAGGTAGGTAGGTTAACTTTGGATAAAGATTTCTTGTCCAGTTTCTGAAGCAACTAGGTACCAGTGGGTCTATCTATGCTTGCATGCTTTAAGACTTTGCTACCTCTCCGGGCTTTTTGAATTAAAAGAGAGTTGTTTTGCATTTAGGACTAGGAAGTATCCTATCTGCTAGTGAGGCACATAGCAGATATGGAGCTGCTGTGCAACCACTTAAAATACCAATCTATAACAATTTTGGAAATCCCATAAATAATCTTATCTGTGAGACAAAATACAGTATCAGTCTGCTGAGACACAAAATTTCCCTGCATGTAGACATTACCCTAGCTGAACAGGGGCATACTGGATAACCAAGCAGGAAATCAACTCGGTGGATACGGATAAGCATCTTCCCAGCAAATATTTGGGGGCAGTTATCAAATATCATTCTGTGCTCAGACTCCCAACTGAGGCTGTTTTGCAAAAGACAAAAAGGGCATGAGTGATTAACCAGTGATTTTTTTTTTATTATTTTATTTTATTTTTCCTGTAGCAGGAACAAATGGCAGGGGCTTAGCAGCGTCAGAAGAGTCTCCGAGCCACATGGGGCCATGTGAGAGCATGGGACCCCAACGGAAAAGGCTGACCCAAGGCAGGCAAGCTGAGAAAGCCCTTTTAGTGGGCTCCTGTGTTTCCCTGAAGATGAAACCTCTGTAAGGCCAGTAACATGGCCACTGTTAGCATTTTTTAGAGAGCAAGGAAGGAAAGGCATGCAGTCAAGCACTGCAATGCCTGCTTTGCCTGTTTCCCTGCCTCCTGGCCTGCTGAATTATTTGGATGTGGAAAGGAGGAGCTCCAAGCTGGGGTGATGGTCACCTTATCTCCCTTTACTCTGCTGTGCTGGGTTGCTGCACGTGGGACCACCAGCAGCCAGGCCTGGTGCTTGGGTCTGCCAAAACCCCCTGCTGTAAGGCTTCTGTAGTACCAGATATGCAACGTAGGACATAAAGCAACTCCTCTTTTTCTCTTTCTTTATTCTGTTTCATCTTGTCTGAGGAAATAAAAGACTGCATTTCAAGTGCAATAAAGTACTTAAGCGTCTATTCACAATAGCTTTACATATTTAATAAACGCATATCACAATGTTTTTGATGCTTTAGCCTGTCGCAGTAAGAACACTTTTAATGGTTTCTTCTTTTGTATTTCAGCGCTGGCCCTTCCTGTCTTGATCACAATTAGGGAAGATAAGGGTAAGAAATAGAAAACAATCAAATACAATCTTTTACACTTCCCCAAAGGTCTGTGATCTGATTTATTTCAAGTTCAAATAAAAGTTTGTGTCATTTCTTATTTAACAGCATTGTTTTCTTTCTCTGAATTAATTCATCCTAGAGGCAGAATTGTCTTTGGATCTTTCTCGATTGCTTTTTAATCTGCTGGTAGAACTTAAAATACTCAAGTGATGCACTGTTTTTTTGAACAGTTGCTGGTAGTTTAGAGGTCTACTGAGTGTAACCTCTTTGATCTCTGGAACTAATGAATGTTCACACTTTGTTTGATCTCTTTGTATCCAGGTTGGACTAAGTGATGACCATACTTCTGATACAAAAAATGCATTTACTTTGTTATTTAAAGTCCATGTCTAACCATGCAGTGAAGTGCTGAACAGACGCAGGGCATAGAGGGAACTAATCAAACTGTGGGAACTGCATTTTAACAAGAGAGACCCTAGCACATTTCCTGAACAGAAATACTTGCACATGCACTGCCCAGTAAGCATACAGTATTTGGGGAACATGTTGCATGTGTGTAGACAGTCTTTGTGGTAAACACCGCATAAATCAGATGTATCCTGAAAGTGACAGATTCAGTATACCTGGACTATAAGATTTATCCATACTTGCTCATTTCTCTTCGCCAGGCACACATTAGGACAAAAATGTATTTATATTTCACCCAGCAGGAGAAGACAGGTCTGAGGGACCTTGAAGACAGAGTAACTTTATGCAAACACCAGGTGTAGGTTTTTTGTTTGCAGAGAATTTAACTACTTCACAGTGACACTTGAGATTGTTTATTGAGTGAAAGTGTCTTTCCCATCTTAGATGAAAGCAACAAAAACACTGTGTGGAGACAAGTGAGAAATTATAAGAGGCTTTGTTTGTGCTGCTCCACTCCATGCACCTAGAATTGTATCTGTGCAGCTTTAAAATTTAATTTAACATCTTTTTAACTCAGAACAAATGTCAAATGAAAAATGACTGGCATCCTTACTGAAAACGTAGGATGTAGCAGCCAGAAAGAGTTTCTGCAAATCTTTTGTGTAAATGGTGGCACTGCTATAGCTGGCATTGCTATATGAATTATTGAGACGCTTGCTGGTAAGTGGTAGAGATGTTTTGACTCCTCTACAGGCATTTGGCAATAAGCCTTATAACTTCCATATATTGCAGATTATAAGGTCTAATATTATACACACAATACAAGCAAGTACTGTGGTCAGCTGAATCCACAGACTGGGGAAATTAAGATACTAAGGAGTAATTACCTGTCTTGTGACCTTTGAGGTATATCTCTCCACCTTTGCAAATAGCACTCTGCAAGGAAAAATGTATATTTTACAGGTCGGGTTTTAGTTTTAAAAAGCATGCTGATATGAAATGTCTGCCATAGTATTAGGGAATCATGATCTTGAAACCTCTCATAGCTGTACCAGTCATTGCTTTCCTTACTGTCTGCTACCAGTTAAACCTGTATCCTAGTTATGCCATCGGAGTGGACAGAGCAAGTTCAGGTAGGTTGCACGCAGCTGCAGAGTTTGAGTTCACTTGTCAGAAACTGCTGGTACTCATGTTTGCCAACCGATGTGCTTTGTTTTTTTTTATCTAAGTTCAGTGGTTTGTGATCCGTGAGCAATCAGCCTGTTGTGTGCTGCCCTAAAAGTATGGCATCCTGCAAGGACTCCACATTGACGCAGCAATGTTGTAACAAGGACCTCATTTAGCACGAGATGGGAGCTTTCTTCCCCAAACCTCCTCCCAGAGAAGGATGTGTGGGTCATGCTCCAGCTGTGAACAAGCTCAGACCTGGCCAGGACAGGCCACTACAGTCCCAGAGGAGATGTGGAGGTGTCACAGGCTGTACTTAGAAGAGCCTTGCAGCAGGATGGGGACAGTTATCAAGGCAGCTGCTTGTAAGTTGGACCTTGAAATGCAAGAAAAAAGATATTTTCTGCTCCAGTGAGCTTGTGTTTGGAGGCAAGACATTTATCCTGAGGAAGAGGAAGCAGAAGGACCGTGTTGGCTGGTGAGACAACTGACTGTTGTAGGCAGAGCTGGAAAGGCAGGATGAGTGTTTCTAGAGTTTCCTCCCATGAATTAGAAATGCTGAGGGAAAAAATAAAGTTGTTCTCCCACTAAATTTTTTTATCCCAGAAGAAAACAAGAGAATCATACTCTCATTGCTGTACTTCAGTCCTTCAAAATGGTTTCTGTACCAAATAAGTACTTTAGGTGAAGTTACTGGTTCCAGACAGTATTAGTCCCTTAGGATTCTGGTGTACTCCAAGGTAAATATGTTGTTAGTACTTAATATCCTGGTTTGTTGCATTCAGTAAGTCTTGGGCAGCTATGGTAGCTTTCCAAACTCTTTAAAAAGAGGTGTTCCTCTATTTGTATGAGAGCATGAGGAGTGGGATGCATCCCATCTCACTCCAGCTGTCTGGAGTGCAAATTTCTGTGCCTGAGCTAGTGAGCCTGGCTCCCTTTGCAGCCAGTCATTTGGACAAATGAATCCCATTCTAGATGTCTGAGTTTCATGGATGTAATCTTCCTTTTAGATTTCATGTAAGCAAGATTGGTGGTTTTTATTTTTGGTATTCCACTCTTCCCATTTTTTAACTCTATCACTAGGTAAACCCTCTCTCCCATCAGAAACTTGGTACTCCCATATGCTGTTACTTGCAAGAAAAGGTTTGTAATGATTTAGTTTATAAATGCACTAACAGTACTTTATATGTACTAGCTGATATGTATTTACCATATATCTAATTCTTAAAGAGCTCAACTCTGCCCCACTTGGGGGAGAAAAGGCAAGCAGTTATGCTGCTTAACTTTTGGAAGTTTTACACCTCTACTTTCAGCACAACCTGCAGTGTAGATGTTGTCAAGTCCTTTGCAGTCTTTGTGACAAAAGGCAGTTTTTAATGAGACATTTCGCTGGAACAAAGCAAGGTAGTTGTGTGAATGTCAAACAGGAGATATTGTGATGGGATTTGTTTGCAAACGTGGCACCAGATTGGAGGAAGATGACCTCCCATTTGAGGTATCATCACTTTCTCTTTTTCTCAATCTTCTCCTGTTCTCCCCAAGCATTCAAAAACCATGAGTCAAGCCTCAGAAGAACACCATGAAAAGGAATGGAAAATAACTGACTTGGCATGCTTTTCATTTGTTTTTTCACAGTTGATTTTGCAAACTTTTTTTTGTAATGAGGACCATAAACTCACTTTCTGTTCTTAATGAACAGCTTTGATTCTTAAAGATTCTCGTGACTCCAGTAGCTGCAGCCTTAGGAATAATATTGTGATACGTTCATTACAATTGTGATATATTCATGGGAGCTGGTAGCTGTGAAATAGATCTGGAGCTGAAAGTGTAGGAGTGAGCTTCCACTTTCTCTAGGTACTCTGGGCTAATCAACCTGTAGCCTCCTTCCCTTGGGGACTTTCCTGGGTCAGGGATGCAGCATAGCTTCCTTGCCACTCACCCGCACTGTTGCTGCATCCAAGTCCGGCTCTTGGTTTGAGGTTTTCCTGCAATGTCCTCCCCCACACTGGTTCTAGAGGATCTCTTTTCTTGGCTGCACAATCAAAAAGTCCAGGGCTCCCTCTGTTGTGGGAGCTCAAGCAGCCGAGGAAGGGCAGAAGTACTGCTTCCAGTTTGAAATGTACACACATTAAGTGGTGATCTCCGAGCAACAGTGGGACTTGTAATCATCATTCCTTCTGTGCCATGGTGACCATTTACATTTTGTGAAAAAGGGTCCCTACAGAATTAATTTTCAGCATTGGGGAAATATGGGCAGCTTTTTATAGTTTGATAATAATTTATCAGCCTCTCTCCTGCAGTCCTTTGCTGGCTGGCTGCTCTAAAAGCACACAATCAACAAGAGAGCAGTGAACAGAAATATTTTCAAGAGCAGATGGGATGTACCTTCAAAAACCAGGATTGTCCCAGTGAAACTGGGACATCTGGCAACCCTAAAAAAACCCAAACTAGATGAAATAAAAATTATGAGATGGAGGAGCAGAAAAATATGTCTTTGCATTGATTAGCAGGCAAAGTAATTAATCTCCTTCAACTCCCCTTTCGGTCCTCGGTGTAAAACAAGGAGAAATAGGGATATTATTGCTTTGCCAAGCGTTAATTCCTGTGTAGTGATTGCCGAGCAGTGTTTTCAGATTTAGAAGGGATATTTCACATCCTTTACTCCATCTTTCCTGTTGCCCCCAATAACAGTCTTTGTGGCATTTAGAAACACAACCTGTCCCTTGCTATGTTTGTTGCTGGGCCTAATGCAAAGTTTTCCCATTGTCTTTCAGGCACTTTGGATCAAACTCAAGCCAAACTTTGCTGAGCATGTTATTGTGCAAGACATCAGCCTGTCCACAGTCCAGTTTGCAATTGACTTTCTGTCCTGGGACTGCTTTATAACAAGTCAACATATATTGGCCTTCTCAAAATGCCAGACAGACAAAGTAGCATCATCTCTGCAGTTTCATGTGCATCATCTAGTCCCACAGCAGGTTTTGGGTAGGAAGTTAATCAAAATGCTGAGTGTGAAAGACAGGGACAATTGATCTGTCAGTTCAAGAAAATCATATATCTTGCTAGAAAAATGTGCTAGAACTCCAAATGAACTATAACTTTATGTTCCCTGCAATGCAACAATTTAGAAATTATTCCTGTGTATTTAGAAGATAGTATGTGCTTATAGCATTTACAGGGTGTAATGCAGTGGGATCCCTGCCATTGTTGGAGTGGGAGAAAAAAATCATGTGATGTTACAGATGACAAGCTCTGAGGGAATGTTAACAACACTGGTTTTGTACTGTGTTTCTGCAGCAGATAACACAATATATCCATAGTGGAAACTTGTAGTTTCAGTAAAGGGAAAAACTGAATAGTAGAGGTGTTTGGCCAGTGAGTGCAGGTATTTTAATGGCAGTGTGACAACGTAGAGGGAAATATTTTTCTAAGCAACTTGTCACCCATAAGATGACAAGACAACCCAAAAAATCAAAGCTCCTTGATATCCAGCATAGGTGTGTTTCCCAGTATGATTATACGAGGAATAGTTACTATCAACTCTCCTTTCATACAGGTCTGCTTCTCTGAATCATTGTGTTACTCTCAATGTTCATTTTGGACAATTGCACACTTTATTTCCCATTTCCCTTTGTTTCTATTTTTAATTTGTTACAGTACAACAGTTTAATGCTTTTTTCAGGTTCATGCCATAGCTGTGCCTAACAGGTATTTCTTAATTTTAAATTTATTTTTTTTTAATTCCAGGTTCCTTTTCTAAATAACAGCTCTTACCTTTGCTAAAGCTAAAAACCTAAAATGCACCCCCTTCCTAAAACTCAAATGCCAGTATGTATTAGTTCATAGTTTTATCTTCAGGTGAATGGTATTGATGTGTGTGTCCATGTGAACACAGCACGTTTGTCATAGACACCCCTCAACGAAAGCCGTGCCACTGAGGCAGTGTATGTGAGGGTGGGATTTGGCCTGCTGGGAAGGGAGTCACAGATGATGCTGGTAGACATGAGAAAGAAAAGGGAGAAAACAGGTGGCTCCCATTTGCCCACTACATTTTTACTGACACTTACACAAAGTCTGAGTGTTGCATAGGCAAGTTGTTCCCAGACAAACGTAATTGCTCAGGAAAAATATTTAGGCCATCAGGGTTGCTTAAATTGACCAATCCCATATGCATAAGAAATGTGAAAGCAGGGGTTTTGTTGATATTTCACAGCACAGACTGAATCTGTTTGATCAAATTAAGAGCATTTGCTTAAGCTTTTTAACATTCTTTATATCCCACCCCAGATTACTTGCTTTGATGAAGAATACCCTGGGCATCGGGACTGTTTTTAAGATATTCCCTTAGATAAAAAGACTGAGCTTTTTATGAGCTCCTTAACTCATTCTAGAGTGAAAATGACCTCTGCTGGTGGAAATTTGCATGTCTGATCAATTAATCAAGTATTATCCAGGTCTTTTCATACACATTTGGGTCCAAATGCTGTTGCCCTGCTTTCTCAGTGTATTTTATTGCAGTGATCTTCTAAGGGGAACTGGAATATTTCAGAGATGCTGTATGTTAGAAGATTGTCAGCTATCTTCAGTACCAAAAAGATACAGGCCCAAGGAATATTAGGGAGGATGTCACAAAAGCTGAAATACTAAGGAAAAGAGAGAGTGACCCCAAAATATTTGTTGTTATATAAAGCATTTTGACTGTGGCACCCATTCCTGTGGCATCGTCTCCATAAAAATAATAAACAGACTCCTAGCAAGGATAAAATTAGATCACATAACTGATAGTAGAATCATTTTACTCCTTTTTGTATGGAGGATGGATTTGATATGGAATAAGATTGTTATTCGGCACTTACTAATATAGTCTGTCTTTCTAATCTTTCTACAGGATCCAAAAGGTTTGTGATCTGAATCATGTTTATAAAATACGTAATTTTCCATCTCCTTTTCCATCTCCTCCTATAAAGGCCACTTAGTGAATGATAACAACCAACAAACTTTGTGTAGACACTGGTATTAATCTGTATGCAGGCATGGAGAAATAGAAAATTATGGCCATATAGATTTCCTGGTTTATGGCAGTTTTGCAAATGTTACCTAAAGTCACAATACTTTTTTTCTAGACACCAGCTTACTCTTTTCTATGCTAATGTCCACAGTCTTTTGTTATTGACAAAGGTCTGAATGTAATCAAGAAAAAAAGGGGGGGATTAACCCAATTTTTGTAGTTGCTGAGCAATGTTTGCCAGTTGTAACACAGTAGCAGAGTGGGAAAACATGATATGAAAACACTGGAGTGTTTTTCTAAATGTGCTTACTTAAAAACAATTAAAAAAAAAAAACACATTAAAAAAAAAAAATCCCAGCTTGTGAAAGCTTCATTCTCATAAGAATCTCAATTTCAACATAACCCATTTTTCACTGGGGAAAGAAAGTTCTTCAGAAACTTTCCAACCAGACATCTCTAGGGAGCGTGCAGTCACAGGACAGGGCAGGCCCTGTCATTTATATGCTATTTTCCCAAATTTTCTTTAGCACTCTGACTTGGAGTCTCCCATGTGACAAAAGGGGGCAGAAAAGACATGGCAAGAGCCCAGAATGAACTCTTTGTGCCATGGGTTGCAAAAGAACACATATTTGTTGTTTCTCCATCCAGATTTGTTCTTTGTCAACTTTCTGGCTAACTTCACAGAGAATGCTGGAAAAATATACTTTTAGCACTTTCTTCTAATTTTGTACACTCCCTGTATGTACCCATAGAAAAGCAGACACATGCAAACATGCAAATAGATCCTTCCTTATTAATGACTGTCCTGTTGAAAAATGTTCTCTTTTTTTTGCCTAGTATTCTAGAAATAGCTCTGAGAGGAATAGTTTCACTTCAGTGTCACAGGTCATAACCAAACTTTCCATTTTTATTTATACAGAAGGCATCTGTGGCTTTAAATCTCTGAGGAAGAAGCCGAGCTATTTGATTTTTTTTTTTTACAGGAGATGGAGAAGAAAAATTTTAAAATATTATTGTTGAAAAGTTGACAGAGAATCTACCACTGAAGAGCTGAGTCCAGCTTGCTTAATTTCCAGCATAAGTCTGCCTTTATCAGAAAAACAGTGGAAGCTGTGCTTAATTCTAAGCACGTGCTTTGCTGCTTCCAAGCCTAGACTCTGGCTGGCTGCTCTGGGTTCAGTGGGGTTGCACTGACATAAGGAGGGAAATCTGGCCATTGAGGTGTTTGTGCAGATCCACTCTCTGTCTACTGAAAATATAACCTCAGATTTGTTGGGCAATCCCACATCCCTTGCAGTGGGCAAGACTGAGTCCCCCAGTAATGAATGGGCAACTTAATACCTGGTCTTTGGGATAGTCAGTCCCCTCCTGTGGCTCGTATGGAGCTGAGGTAACAAGTATGTGCCTTTTATCCTCTACTGAGGGCCACAACAAAGTATATCCACTCTGAAGTCCCAGCCAAGGCTTTTTTTATAGAAAGTGAAAGACTACATGGAGAGAAGGATGTGAATGTGCTGTGGTTTCCCACCAAACACAGAACGTTTGCCTGCAAACCTGAGGAGATGCTTACCACTGCTTGGCAATCATATTCATCATATTGCGTCTCTCAGAAACTTATAACATTTGTTCCTGAAAGAGAGACCTGTCTTTTATCAGGACATGACTCTCCTCAAAGTAATTTGAGATTGAGGGAGGAGCAGGGAAAGGAATTAGAGATAAAGCTGGCTAGAACATTTTTTGACGTTTTCTACATTAAAAATGTTGATTTGTCACAATGAGAACATTTTATAGAAATAGTTCCTCTTGACCAACTCTTGACCTAAAACTGTTTATGATAGCCTTTCTTCTGGACTTGTACAAAATCTGCCATTATAGTATTTTCATTACAAGATTTTTTTTCTTTCCCAGACAAAAAGTTTTTTTAAATAGAAGTGGAGTTTATTAAAATATTTTTTTTCAAATTAAATTATAACAATAAAATTAGTTCATTTTATATTACTAAAATAGAAACATTTAATGGGTTTGAAAGAGTTTCTAAAATTTCAGTTGGTACTTTTGGGGAAAAAGGGGGACAGTATTAAATAAGAATAGTGGAAAGATCAGAAATCTAAACAAAATCAAAAGATTTTGTATATGGGGAAAGTTTAGAGAAAACTGAGAATGCCATTTGATGCAGCAGTTGCATACTAGAGGATGAGATGTTGTCTTTGAAACCCAGTTTCTGAGTCCTGATCAAAATCATCATGAAAAGGTGTTTTTGTATGTTCAATAAATTGTGTTCATGGTAATGATAAATTGCATCACACTGGCTGTCACAAAGACATTGGGATACAGCATTTGACTTGGTTTAAAAGCTGTGGGAAAGAAGCTGGTTTATTTCTGGTGGCCTCTTTAATTTGATATTTCTCACTTCACCTCTTTAGTACAACAGTCCACTGAATGCTCTGAAAATATAGGGAGGACAAGTGCAGATAAATTGCTAATACAGGCTGGGTGATGTTTTCCCTCTTAGAGAGGCCTGGATTTCACTAGGGAAAATAATATAATTTTTTGAGGGTAAATTTGCTATATGAACAACATGCAACACAACTTTATGTTTAGAGACATCTCTGCAGGCTCTCCTGGGCATCTTGCTGCATCATTCTGCATCTTGCAGCAATACCAACTCGTGTTGTTAAACTTTTTTATCTCTAGTAAAATGCCATGCAATAGTGCAAACTAGTTAGCACTGTACACCAGGAGTTTGATGGAGCTCAGTGCAACTCTGTAGTGCTTATATTATTTCCAGTTTTGTACATCTATCTTCAAGTGTGAGTGAGGAGGGATAGCAAATGGACTGAAGTTACATGTGAAACCAGTGAACTGGTTTTGGACTTCCTCACTGATGAGGTGGGAAGCCAAAAAGCATAGGAGAAGATTGGGAGGAAGAAAGGGGACAGAATAAATTACACTGATGAACTAATGCGTTATTTATGTGTATTCACACATGATAAGTAGCTCCCTTCCAGGAGCTCTTACAGAGCTCCAGATTGGATCCCTAGGTTTTTCCTTGTCTCAGTATTGGCTTAGTTAACCTACTTGACTACGGTTTCATGATTTGGCTATTTCATGAAGCCCATCCAGTATGAACTTTGAGCTTTCAATACACATGGAGGAAGACATTATGAAGACTTTTCTGGTCAGGATTCCTGGTCAAAGGGCTGCTCAAGGGTATCCTTTCCTTCACAAGTGTTGCTTTCTGAGTTTGTAGCGTGTTCTTGCAGAGGAAATGTTTCATCCCCACTGAGGACTGACTGTAGATCACTACAGGGAATATATAATATTAATGTGTAAAGTGGTATGCATACCTTAATATGCATGTGAGAGGTTCCTAGAGTTCTTATTTTGCAAGGAGTGAAGTGTAGAGACAGAGAAGTCAAATTACTTGCCCAAAATACTTAGTGGAAGTCAGAGGCTGAGGCAGACTGAGAATATGAGATTTGCCCCAGGTGATATCCATGCTAGCTGGTCTGCTCAATATCTCTGGTGTACTGAGGCTATTGAAATTGTCCTTGCCCCCAGCTGAAATGGCACACCCTGCAGCAGCTGCATGTTTGGGAATATTGTGCTGCTGAGAGTAGCTTTGCAAGGTTGGATTTGTTGTTTGTCAGGCTGTTTATTTATTTTTTCCAAGTCTGATGAGAGCAGCTTTGTAGGCTTTGGCTGTGTTGTTATTTTCATTAGTTTTCAAGTGCTGAGTTTGTTTTTGTTAGCTCGCCTGTTTGTTCTAAAAGTCTTGTTTGTTCTTGGGATTGATGTTTGAGAGTGCTTTGTGTCATTTCCATGAGTCATGAAGGCACCAGGAATTTTTATTGTTCTGATGAACTCTGTGGTCACCACCATCCCCGGGCACCTGAATGACAATTGGGCTGCCTGGCTTCTTGCAGACATCTGGACCCTCACACCTATAGAAGATGTTGTGGACTGACCACGTTAAGGCAGTCCAGTTTTCGATGTCCTTGGGACCTCTTCCCAGCCTGTGTCTGCCTCACCCCACAGGGTTGCCCAGAGTATTTTGCATTCATGTATGACTGTGCGCAGACAGGTTGGCTTGTGGCATCAACAGGGCAGCAGCCCTCACAACGGGTCTTTCTGGCCCTAAAATCTGCACCACATTCACTTCCCACACCACTTTAAGAAAAAACTTAACAATTCAAAACTTCCTGAACACATCTATTCTTGAAAACACTTATGTGACACAGAGTAGACAAAGCATATTTGAAAAACAGGTTTCTTTTTGGCTTGAATGGGTGGGGATTATGAAAATATCAGCCCAGGTTAGGCAAATGTTTGTCCTCTCTCCTTTAGGACCGGGAAAGCTGTGGGAGATTTTCAGAGCTGCTGAGCTGAGATGGGAGACCTGCTGGAGACTCTCTCTCACCTGTCCCTCCTCTGGCTTCTGAAGGAGTGTTAGAGCATGCTCTGCAGTACCTGTGCTGGCCCAGGTAAGCCTTATATACTTTCCCTTATTCTTTACTGAAGCTGCATTTGTATCGTAAGTTGACAGACAAGCACTGTTGGCAGAAGGGTGATGCCAAGGGAAGTATCTCTGGAGGACAAAAGTCCTTTTCTGCTGTTCCTCTGTGTGCAAACGCATCCAATAGAGAGGGAAAGTGTGTCTAACACAGCACAACTGTGTCTCGTACTATATTACTCCATGTGCATGGGACGATGCCTTTATCAGGGGCTAAAGCTTGAAGCTTATGTCACTGAGTAATTAAATATACAGTGTCTAATGATACCACTATCTAAGATATTGAGCCGTGTAGTTTTATTGGTGCGTATAAAGTCAGATTAAGTTCTTGACTTATCAACTATACTCTTTGTTTTCTCAGACATAGAGATAAGATTAGCGATTGTTTAAATGACATCTCTGTTTGACTAAGGAACATAAAATCTGGCCTACAACACAGAAGATTACATATACTTACAGTTGTGTCCCCTCCCTGCCCCCAGTATGCAAAGCATACTCTCATCAACACAGAAAAGTAAAATGTTTGCCCTCAGGGTTTCCTGTGGCAGTTCACAGATGGGGAAAATTAATGTTCATGATGGCTAACAGTCCGATGTGAATGAAGCCTGAACCAAATTCTCAGTGGGTAATTTTCAATTGACTTTACTAGTCTCAGAACTGGACCTGAAGTGACTAGAAGTTAAATCGGGAGTATTTGGGGCAAAACCTGTCTACTTCCATATGAAAGAAAAATCAGTTGAAACTTTGTACTGCAGAAAGAAAGAAGGGAGTAATTACAGTTAAACACTTGTCAGAGCAATTCTGGTGAATGTGTAGTATCTCTAATCTGAGACAGGAGGTCAGCCTCGTCCGAGTTCCTTCCTTATACACTGACACATGCCAAGCATGCTGGCTTCTGACTGAAGTCAGCCAGGCTGCTTGTGAACTAACCTAAACCTATCCAAATCTGTTCCAAAATCATGGCAAAACCAGGTATGACTAGCTGCAAGCAAGTAGTATCAGTGTTTGCTTCTCCGTGTTAAGGACATTACTGAGATATTAGTGAAATGCATACCCATCCCATAATCGGTACTGGCTTTTTGAACTGTTGTTATCAAATAAGAAGTCTGAGCTCATATGTATGGGTGAGGTAGGGATATAAAGGTTGGTGAGAACAAGATTCCACTTGAACAGTATTGCTATGAATGGCAACAAATGTAAAAATAGTTTACACTGATGTTACACTTTGAAATGAGCCCTGTAAGAATGACATTGCAAGGGCCAATACACTTAACTATTGCTGTATCCTTTATGACTTAAAGATCCTAGTTTTACTGAGAAGAAAAAACAAATGTTCTAAATTTCAGTTCTGCAAATTTAGCCTTGTCCATAAGAGTCAGGGTGAGTTATTCCTGGCTCTGACAATGCTAAAAATAAAAATACCAGGCCTTCTACCTCTTCTGGAATATCTGTCTGTAACTCCCTTGAAACCAGTGGAAATAGCAGGATATCTCCCATTTATAGATTCAGCATTACATATAGAATTTGCGGTCATGCTGATGAGAGGAGGCAGGGAATACTGCTTTTCCCATTCCTCTTGTGGTTGTGGAGGATTAATAGAATTAAAGCAACAAAATGTTTTTTACTAAAATAAACAGAGGACTGAACACACAGAGGGAACAGACCTATTGATTGGAGGACTGAGTCCAAACTTATATTCAGACATAAAAGGAAACAGTGCTTTTCATAGATTATTCACACTGAGTCATTTTGTCATTCAAAGGCTTACCATCCTGCCTGCCTCACTACATCTTTACTGGCCGGTGGACTAATTTTTAAAGAAATGCCAAGAAAACTGTTTCCTAATCAATTTTGTTGCAGAGGAAGGAAAGGATCTTACAGAGCAGAAGGATGGGACTAAAAGTAAATGAAATGCTAAGTTCGGTTTTCAAGGAGACCTATGTATGGTCAGGACTTACGTTTGCTTTCGCCTGACAAGGGAGGCTGGCACTGGTGTTTTCTATGCTTTGCTGTTGCTGCTGCACAGAGCATCTGGAAGAGCACTAAGAGCAGCCCATGGGCGACACGTCCCCGCTCTGCACTGCTGCAAGGGGAGGCTGAGGACTTGAAGTCCTGCAGAGCTGTCAGAGGCATATGGAGAGGGCTGCCAGTCCAGGTATTTGCTCCTATTTCAAGTCCCACCCTTCTCCCTCTCCCTTCTTGCCCTGATTCACGGGCTGGTGCAGAGAGGGAGGAGAAAAGAGTAGACCCAGGGCGTTATTTCATTGCCAGGTGCTCTGAAAGGGTAGGAAAAGACTGAAGTGTGTGCATATGAAATCTGATGTGCTTACACAGGCACCACGAGACTGGGGCAGTATTTCTGTGTTTAACACTTGCCTTCTACCCTGTTCCTCTCCCTAGCTGCACGTTCACTGAAAGAGCTGACAAAATCTGTCCCATCAATAGTTAGCAATAGGGCTGCTGGAAATGCCTGAAATAATCCTCAGGATACGTGAAGGTCTTAGTCTGGTGATGTTGCTCTGTGCCTCTAAAACCGGTCTCAAGGACGCAACTTACTGTGGGCATCTGAGTGGGAGTTCAAGGGGTGTGCTGAGGTAGGACACCAGAGCAAAGAGGTAACTTAACCCTTTTGCTAAGCACCCTGTTCTTTGCTCATGGTATTTGCTCAGGGACACAACGGTGGTGGGCTTGAGCTCCCCATAAGCACAGTGTTAGAAAATGCATTCAGGGCTAGGTGTGGAGCCAGCTGCTTGCTTTAGAATGAAAGGGAAAAGGCAAACACATCTGGGCCTGATGCTTCTCTCACTCACAGACACCAGCAGGAAACAAATCTGCTGATGTCATTGGAATTATATTCGTGCAAAGCTACTATTCTGTGAACCCTTTGGTGGGCAACTGAAGGGTTGGTGGTCCTGATTATGCCCCTGTACCCACAGAGAATGGTGGTGTAAGGACAGAGGGAGGTCTGGCTGCACCCTCCTTATCACAGGAAAGCTACTTAGATGGTGCTGGTGCCCTGTCACCAGCTGTGGGCCACTATTCTGAAGTGGGGACCCAAGAAGAGTATCCTGGAATGATATAGCTGCCCTGGCCCCATCTGAGATGTGCCTAGTCCAGTGCTGGGGGGGAAACAATGTTTTTGCCAAACGTCTGATCTACTGTTCTAGTTAATCCATGCCTAAGATCCCTTGGAAAGGAAACCCTTGATTCATGGATGTGGGCTAACCGTTTGGGATCCAGTTCTTTTTTCACTCAGACCGATGGTAATTTGGCCATTTCTATCCATAGAAGCAGGGTCATACAATTTGTATTCCATGTCAGTTGAAATAAAAATGATGTGTGCCTATATATCTGGCAGAGCTTAAAGCAATAAAAAAGAACTACTGACAATCTAGCAGTCTAATAGACAAACAATCATCTGCAATTTGTTTTAGGGAAACAAGACAATTTCCCTCTTCACCATTAACTGTACTGTGGTGGTTCCCACTAGGTTTGGTTACGGGACTGTTCATCTTGCTCATTTAACTGGATTTTGTGTAAAACTAGGGTACTTTATACAGTACTTCTGCAGAATGAAGAGGACACTCAGCTACATAAAAACTGTTGCATAAAAGCCCAGCAATCATAAGACTTTGCCACTTCCTATTCCATTCCAGTGTTTGTGGAAATTGCTTATTCCAGATTACCAACATATTGATTCAGCTCTAGTACTCCAGGGGGAAAAGCTGGAAAGCTAAATTATCACCATACCTATCTGTTAGCTATTTCACACTAGGTAGCACAAGAAATGCCATTTGTTCTGCAGATGTGCATGATTCCACCTCTTCCTTCTTCATCTGAAATGCGACATCCCTTACCCTTGTTCTTTTGGTACCAAGTGCAGACCCAAAGCTGGTGGTTGTTTTACTTGTGATCAGTCATCAGGAAGAACCTGGGACACTCTGTGGCCAGAATATCCAGTTGGGTGTCCTTCACTGCTCCTGGTTGTTTGCAATGCAAATGGGAAGCTTTGTTTCACATAGTGCCATATCCATGGTAACCAAATGAAGACAAGTTTGCATTACTTCCTTAGTAAAGTGTAATCCTTCCCCTGGTACATGTGCCAAAGAGGCATACGGAGTTAAAGGGACAGCAATATATTACTTGGAAATGAAAGCAACCAAAGAAACTGCTTTTTTTTTCTCCCTCCCCCCCCCCATTTCAGTTATCGCTGCCCTTACTCCTCCGCCATCTCTTTCCCATCTTGCCTTTTCTGGAGTCCCCATTGTTAAAAACTAGGCTAGTCCTGATTTCTGCTTTCCTTTTGCTAAGCAAACAATCATCCTTCCAAACTGTCAACTTAAACACCACTTCTTGGCAAACAGCCTTTCCTTGCCCTTCTTGGTATCTTCAAAAAAAAAAAAAAATAGGGGTGGAAAACCAAGCCAAGAACACCAGTTGTTGTCCTCCAGTTTTTAGACTTTGGGTCTGTGGCAGAACAGAGGCACAGAGGCACCAGCCTGCAACTATTCCATTATATAAACAGCTGGATCAAGGCATACAGGTTGGAGCTTATCAATTTTTTTCATTATAGTGGTTAAAAATTTTAAAAAGCCTTTTTTTTTTCTCTTTGATCTGTAAGATATGATGTGGGAAATATCTTTATTTATTTATTTCTTGTTTTAATTCCAGTTAAAAGAGCTTAATTCCAGATTTAAAGAGGTTTGATTTTTTCATAGCTTCATAGGCTGTCTCTTTTGACCAGCCAGGGTACGTTTTTTAGCAAAGGGACCAGACTCAAACTGAGTGTACTGCAAAATTATTGCTGTTGTTACTGTTTTCACTGTTGTTGTTTTCTTTCCTTGCTTGTGACAACCTGTGTGCTGAATTTATGCGTATATATTTCCCGTATGTATCTGGGAGGCTTAAAATACAACTCTTTCCCACTTCAGCACAGTCCTATGCTTTTTCAAATGGAAACATCTTTAGCTATTGTTATTTAGCGTTATCTGTAATGTTTCTTCTCAATTAAGAGTGAGCTCACATTGTGATTAAAATGCAGCACGATGATACCATCAGCTTCCAATGCCATTATTCACAGTGAGCAACACTGATTGTCTCAACTCGCCCTAGGACTTCTACTTTGAAAAGAGCAGAACGAGTTGATACTGTGGTCTCTGAACAGGAATTTTACCAAAGGTTTCACACAGAGAGAACCCTACCCAAATTTATATTTACCAACATATGAGAAGTCTTGAAGTGTTATTACAGTTTTCACTACCTGGCACACTTCCAGAAAAGCTTCGTTCCCTGGAGTCACGTCACTTGTGAGTTTTCACATGGATCTTCCAGGGGTGCTTTGAATATCAAACCAAGTGTCCTTCATTTCTTTCAATGCAAATTGCAGGCATGCTGAAGAGACAAAATAAATTAATATCTTCCTACAGCAGCTATGATTTCAGTGTGCTTAACAACTCGAATGTTGATGGGCAGGGAAAGGGGACCTCAACTTCATTTAGCTGTCCAAAGTCAGGTCCTAAAGTTAAAGACTGAAAAGTTGTTTGTCATCTCCTTTCGATTCTGAGTAAGACAGACAGAAAACAAGAGTCCAATTGTTTCTGCCTGAGGGCACTGTGCTAGTTGCATCTTTCTTCTTGTTTACTTGAGCAGAGACGGGTAGATAGATACCATGAGCTTTCTCCCTGATGGAGCTGCCATACAAAGTGTAGCTGAGCCAGGATGTAGAACACAACTGTATCACATAAATGACTCCACAGTAATAGTATGAAGAATCTTTGTTGTTTTCCTCCCATTCTTTTCATTTTTTCCTGGTTACCTAAATGCAGCAATTGATTCAGAAACTATATATATGAGTTCATAGAGTTGATAATAGAAAAACTTTTCATCCTAGCTATGAGATCTGAAAAAAGTATGGTTTTTTCCCTATTCATTCCATGTTGCAAAAGCATACTTAGTGTTCTGCTGTTATGCCGAAACAGCCCAGTCACCATAAATATGCTCAAATACTTTTCTCTATGGATAGGGAATGTCTTGGAATTTAAAGGCCTTCCTAACTACAAGTATCTGAGATTTGCTGCTACCTCCTAATTCATGTCTGTATAATTGCAAGTTTATTTGCATATTTCTCAATATTAAAGTTAACCATGGGCTGTCTACTCAAGTATTGTGGTGCACCTGGATATGGAGATGTTTGCATTCATAAACGTCTAAAGAAAGTAGATAAATATTAACCAAGTGTGACTGGGTAATCACTTGACAAATGGAAAGGGAAGAGTAATATTAACAGTGCTATCCAGTAGGTATCATACAGTGTGAGGAATATGGTGTGAAGCTGATGAAGTTAAGATCCTGTTTCAGTGAAACAAACACACTTTACTATAGTTGGTGGCAAGGAGAATGGTTCTGTTAAATGCTGGCAACTGAAGTGAGACAAATCTGTCTGGGAATCTGCCATAATCTGTTTATGTGTTTTTCAATTTTTAGAAACTTTTCATTTCTTGCATTCTGTAGTAAAGAGCTGGTATAAATTTCTCACTAATGCAGAGTCCTCAATTTCTACCTTGAAACCTCCTTGGAGGGGAGGGGGAGCAGAGAAAAAAAAAAAAAAAAAGAGATTTCCAAGATGTTCTCAGTGTGTTATCAAATGAACAAAACATACAGAACATGGAAACCAGCCAGTCATTCATTCCATCGACAGATTTGCAGAGCTAAATTTGCTTCTGGAGAGCAGTTAGAAATTAAAACACACAGATGATGAGTGGTGCTGGCACCCAAACTGTGATCAAGAGGACACTCTTGTCTGAAAAGATGTACCCTATCAGATTAATCATTATGTGTTAATTAATTTGAAATCAAAAGGATGTCTTCTGCTGTCTATGCACAGGAAATTAATGGTGGTAGCACTAATTAAATGTAATGGAAGTTACCTCTGTACTTCCCACATCTGGGGCCAAAATCTTTACCGCCCTTCATGTTGTGTCATTTACAGTTCAGTCCCGCTGTAGCATCTTACCCTCATTGTGCCCTGCTGTAAATGGCTGTGCAAGTCACCAGGCAATGGAGAATCAGACTGGTGGATTACTCAGCTGGGGAATGAGCTAATTTCAATTAAACTAGCTCTAAACTTTGACTTCTAATCCTGAGAAGGTGTGTCAGTGCATCTCCTCTGCTGTGAGTCATCTTAACATGAAAAAATGGTCCTTCTGCCTCAGTCTCGCCCTTTACTCCCCCCAGACATTAACCGTCCTTTCTTTGACCTCCTGCTGCTGCACAGGCATTTCTCCTGGCAACTTCTCTGACAGATGGGAAGCTCCATTTCCTTGCAGTTTTTTTCTTTGACCAAATGCAGTGACAGATATTTTCTCACCATTGCTGTGTAACTGCAATGCTCCGACTGGAAGGATTTTGAGAGGCCACAGCAAGCAGAGAAGACTCTGGACTCCCTCTGCCAAAGGGACTCGGAAACACAGCTCATGCTGTATATCCCGTCGTCTGCACAAAGGATTTTGCTAGCCTGCTCCTTCAGTCTTTTACTAGTGGCTTTTTATTAGTCTCAAGGTCTCCTAAAAGGTAATAATAGAAGAGAAATCAGTGGGTGTACCAACCCAATGACAAATGACTAACTACAACTCAAAATCTAAGTGATTTCAAAGAATGTTGAGTATCCTACTTTATTTCTCCCAAGAAGGTTCACAAAAGGGACAGGAAAGCAATTTCTTTCCCACCCCAGTGATTGGTAGTTGGCTTTGTAAAATCTTTTGTCTCTGGTGTCACATCTGGGCTGTTGTATGTGACTATAGCAGACCTAGACATTGGTCCATTGGGTTTTCAAGCTAGGATAGTCATAAAACAACTTCTCTTAGCTACAGTTCACCGTGGTGGATAGGATTTTTGCTCAGGAAGTGGGGCAGTGTCCCAGGTGATGCAGATCAAGCATCTCAGCAAAGCTAATTGGAGATGTCTCTTCAGTGGCTCCTGAGCTGTGCCTTCCTTGAACCAACGCTCTCAAGGTCAGACCAAAAGCCTCCCAAATTCACTAAATAAAACAGCATTTAATAGGTGTTCCCTTTCAACACCATGTCCACTGATACTGAACCACTTAGAAGCCGCTCTGGTGGGGCTTAATCCATTTTGCTCTCTGAATGTCTTTGACACAGCCTGGTTTCTAGCTCCCATCATATGCGCTCCCTTCTCCCCAACCCTTCTCACCATCTCAGGAAGAATCCCACCTTGATGTGATTAATAATTGCATTGATGGCTGTGAGAACATTGCCCTACTGGTTTGCTGGAGTAGTTCTCACAGTCTGAAGGGTAGCAGCCAGACTGCTACGTCAGTGGCATCACACCAAGCTCACTTTTGGTTGCAAATGCATCTGAACATGTGGGAAAAGGTTAATTTCTGAAAGATATGGGAACTGATAGGGAACAAGATACCCCAGCACTATTCATTGCAGAGGACTTCAAAATTTCTGTTACAGTGGTACTGAAGAGAAGAAAAGAGCATGTTATTACACTGATCAGGGTACAAGGTCCTGCTGGCCAAAAATCTTACAATTCAAATGGATACCATTAGAAAGAGGCAGTATTACTATATTTGCATTGCACACAGGAAACTGAGGTGCAAAAGAAAGAGGAGACTTGCCCATTCAGGTAGGAACCCATGTTTACAGGGTACCAGCCCAGGGATTCAGCCTCAAAAAATAGCATCCCACCGTATGATCAGCAATAGAGCTCTCTATTGACTGGTAGTGTCTAAAACGGCTGCTGATGCTTTATGATAAGGGCAGGGGATCTTCTTCTTTAGTTTTCAGACTTGCTTTGTGAGATGGCATCAGATCCAGGCCAATGGATCAGCCATAGCTTTGAGATGGGTAATGGAGGAATTCTGTTGTGCAGCAGAGCATCATGGACTTACCTAGATGAAGACTCTCCACTGTTAAAAGTGGTAGACCACCCTTTTCCTACACCACTGCTTGGTAAGACTGGAAAAAAGGATTCTGCAGATTCTCAGCATCCCATGGTGACTGAGGACAACGTCGGGGGGGGGGGGGGGGGGCGGTTCTGTACTAGTGTGCTTGTGCTGATGACAAGCATTAGCACTCTGCTCTTAGTCACTAACTCCATTTTTAAATCTTTTGTTCTTTCCCACAGAGGTGCTGATGGAATCTGCGCACCTGTTTGTAGTTCCTATCAAAATGTTAAATTTGCAATATTAAATATGTTAAATGTTAAATATGTTAAATTGTTTCCCCGGGCCAATTTGTAAGTACCAGATACTTAAATTGATACTCAGTGTGACACTCGTGGTTGCAGTTTGCTTCCTTTCTCTTAGGTGGATGCGGAAAAATCACCATGTGCTGCAAAATCTGATCTTGTTTTCATCAAAATTTCACCTTTGTTCTACTGTTTTGACTTCTGCCCGGATGAATGTGCCACTTGTCAAGATATGTCACCTAACACCTGGGGATTGTCTCACTAGCCATCTCAGAGCTCTGTGTTTAGTCCAAAGCTAGGCTGCTTCTTCAGCCAATGAAGAAAAGGACCTCCAAAGAGTTTCTTTTCCTCCTAACACAGGTGAACTGCTGTGGAGGTGCCTTACTCTTTGTATTGACCATAAAGGGAACCTAAAAGACTGGTTTGGAGAAAACATGCTGGCTTACCGGGAGATCTTAATCGTCGGTGCACTAGTATTGAACTTTCAGGGTTACAGCTAGGCAGAGATCAACAGTCTTAAAACAACCCTGTTGCTCTGCAGTTTAACAAAAAACAGATTAACCTTGCTAATGCATATATACTCCCTCCTCTGTCATGGCGAGCAAGGCGGCTCCTTAAACTGATGGTCTCAGTGGCTTCAGTTGAACCTGCAGGGAAAGAATCCTGTCCATAGCATTTTTCAGCAATGAGTTAAATACTTCTGAGCCATCTTTGCTCACTTTCGGGTTGAAAAACTGAACGGAAAAGCAGGAGAGCTGGGATCTTCCTGTGCGCTTGTTAAAAAGGAGGAGATAATCCTACCTCCACGCAAGAGTGGACTGTCTCCCCCATTTCAAGCTATGCCAGAGCTGTGCATTGGGATGCATTCGTGCAGAATCAGAAAAGGTGGTTTTCCATTTTTGTTAGGACTGCTAGAAACTTCCAGAATATGGATGACTGGCAGATAATAGAGACAAATGAATAATTCAGGATTTTATTTTGTATTCCAGATTTGGTTAAAAGGCCTCAGATTACTAAAGGAAATTACTAGACCCTTTTCCCAATATTTCTCATGCGTTCCAGGACTCACCAAAAATAAAGCTGTACAATAGGGTGGTTAATTGTTATAAGTTGATCTGGCAATACTTCACCTAAGAGCTCTGCTTTTATTTTTAGAAGAGTCTGTAGAAGAAAATATTAATCACTGGGTAAATTCTTGTGTTTTGTAAGTTTGGGTCACATTATTACTTAATTATTTGTTGCCTGATTTCTCCAATAGGAAATATAATGTCTGCAATATTGGAGTTTCCGGTAGGAAAACTGTGACCCCTGAAAATTCAGAATAAAATATTCTGCTTTGGCTGATTTCAACCAAAGAATGACCTTTTTATTTTGTTGAACTACATCAAAATACTCTTTCATAACTATTCAGTCTGAAATGACATCTTCCTTATGACCCAGTGTCTCATGAGAAATGTATCTCAGTGTTCTGTTCGTTTCCAGGGTATTCTTTGAAGGATACCATTTCCCATCATGTGTCGGGATAGCTTTCTGATCAAGCTGTCTGCTACATCATGGGAATTTCACAATGCTGTGTGCCCCAAGGGTGATGTAGCTTGCCACACAAGCATGATTTATGGCACAAACTGTGGTTACACATATCTACAACTCTATGAGGCAATGTGCTACTATACAGAAATATAGTTTAACCCTGAACTTACTTAAACTTGAATGTATTTTGTTCCCCAAAATGCTGATTTTTTAAACTTTTTGTCCTTTTTCAGGATAAAAATTAAGTCTGAAAGACTGGTATGTCCCATGAACTTTTCAGTATGACTTCATGTATACACTGCTTAAGCAAATGCAGCTGAAGTGTATTTGGTTAGAGGTAGGGTTGTGCTGGAGAAGCAAAAAAAAAAAGAAAAAAAGACTCAACCTTAGGAATGATGTTTGGAAGTATGGTGCAGAGCAAAAAATAGCAGTAATTTCATGTAACAGTCTTAGCAGCATTTTCCAGTAGTAGGGTAAGGCTAAGTCAGCCAAACTCATGCATTGGAGGGCTGGCTATCGTTACTGGTGTCATTAATAATTACCATACCACCATGCAGATGCAGATCAGCTGAGAGTTATCATAGCTCTGCCTCTCATGTGATGCACTGAAAAGGCTTTTGTTTCCATTCTTCTCACTCCTGCACCAGATAAGCTGATTTAATTAGATTCTTAGTAAATTTTAAGTTCAGAAGTGACAGACTTTACTCATGCAGAATGCTAAAATTTCATGATCTTTGCCTTAAGCATAAACTCAAGATTTGAATCTCAACACTTAACAGAGTCTGATGTATGTTGAGGGGAAAGCAGGTGAAGTTCATAGGCAGGAAAGAAGATGAACCCATGGCTCTGTTTTTCTACCAGCCATCCCCACTCAACTTGTCCATGCCCTGAGTGCCCTGTGCTGTGCCTATCCATCAGACTGCCTCCCTGACCTCATTTCCTCTCAGGAAAGAGCAGCCATTCTTTTGGGGAATTTAATTTCTTTGTCATTTTTAATTGTTTTTATCTTACAGTCTATCTACATGTGGGGATAACCTGCAAGGCCAAGAGCAGGCAGGTAAGACAGAACATCATTTGTCTGTTCTAATAAGGACTGCTTAACTATAAAATATCAAGTGCCATGGACTCAGGGGGTGGGGTGGGAGCTATTGGGAAAATGTGGTATTCATGGATAAGCTGTATATTTTTTCCTCTATTTGGTGCCATAATGAGAAGATTCTCTCACAATGTCTTTGACAGAAAAGTCTTAGGTTCACCTTCTCCACTGGCATGATTTGATTTTCTTCTACTGAAGGAGTGGAGGTTTCTAAGAAGGGTTTGCACAGTGGTCTGGAAGTTATGGTACAAGAGTTTCAGGTGACTGAAATTCTGCCTGACCTGAATGCAAAACTTCTTGCTTGTTCTCACCTGCTTTCCTGATCTGCTGAATGTAATGAATTCAGAGACTATTTTTTTTTTAGGAATGGAGCCAGAAGCCCAAATCACCTCCCAGCTCCTCATATATTCCTGAAAATGTCCGTATTTTTAGTGTTTTTGGAAGCCTAAAATATTATTTATCAGTGCTTCCATATCTACACTTTTTGTTTATTGGGTTCACAAATAGAAGATGCAGTTCAACAATATGTGATTTAATCTTGTCTCCTGTTAATCAGAGATTACCGAGGCTAAAATGCCTTATCTTCCCTCAAGTATCAGAGGCCACATTTTGCTTAGCAAAATATATTATTCATAAGCAAAGATATACTTAGATGTGCAGTAAACAGAGCACCAATTAGCACCACAGTTGGTTTACAAAGTATTTTTTGTTTGTTTGTTTGTTTTCATAAGGTTTTCTGACAGATTTCTAAAGGGCATTATTTCCCCCAAAGTATCTTTCAGTTTGGTAATGAGATTCAGTGTTTCTTGTGTCACGAACATAATACTTACACAGATCAGGAAATGTAAATACCGTACCCTCACCATTACTATTTCTGTGACCTCTTAAATATGGAGAAAACAAGCTCTAATATTTCAAAATGTCAAGCTGTCTAATGAGGAACTTCTGATGAGAGTCTTCTCATTAGAGGAAGGAGTGGAGACTCTAACCATGAGTGAAATGGCCCATGTTGCAGTTCCTGGAGGCGCAAAGTTTGTCCAAGTCACAAGGTGGACATGGGCTCCCGAGCAGTTTACTACCACTTAACAGGTTGGATGGCTTAACCTTGGTAGCAGTACATTGGCATGTTCTTGACCCACAGCAATACAGGACAATTCAACTTACTTTAGCCTACAACAAAAGGTAGTTAAGGTGTCACATCCTGTGTTTGCCTGGTTTAAGAGTACAGCCACACCAACTACTGCCTCTTACCCAACTTGCGGTAACCTATCAAGTTCTGCCCATTTGATTTTTTTGGTGACCTGCTACTTCCCATGCCTCCTACAAACACTAGGTTTCTCATCATTAAATTATTTACTTAACACCCTGGCCAGTGTTTCACAGTGCTAGGTTTTTAATTTGGCAGCACTTAAGTTCATTCAGTCCCAACAATATGAGATATTGAGGAAATCACAGCAGCAGCCTGTTTGTGATATAATGTTCTGTTACAGAGAGGAGTGTCTACGTGCTGGTAGGGAAAAATTGTATTAACTCTCACTTTCAGATCTTATTTTTTACATTGTCAAGCATTTTTATAGTGAATCTACAGCTTCTGTTGGCATGTGAGTAAGAAATAGTATACAACAAGTAGCTGATTCTTATTCAAATTATGCTCAGTTTGCTGCTAGAAAGTCGGGTTTATGTTACCACAGCAAATTACAGGATGTCGGTAACCTTTATGTTCTCAATTTGGATGGATAACCTTGCACTGAGTAAGCCAGAAGGAACTTATGTTAGAATTTACGAGTGGAAGAATAATCCAGTAGAGATGGTGAAAGGATGTTTTCTCCTTCTTTATTGACACAATTTTGTTAAATAGAAAAGAAAACTTTAAAAGCTAGACAAAAAATATTCATCTTGTGGAATGCAGAAGGCTATCTACTGCTGCTCCTAGGCAAACATTACCCCAGCTTTCAGAGGATCAACAAGCATGTTATTTCAGTGACAATTGAAGTGACAACTTCAGGCACTGCATATTTGTATCCAATTTATTCCCATTTCATCATCATGAAATGATGAAATACGCACCTTGCAACTCATAGGTATAGCACACCTGGAGTCCAGTAAACAATGTTATCAGTTCTTAGAAAAATATTTTCTCCTCCAGAAACTCTTGCAAGTGTCCTGCAACTGTCTTGCTCTTCTCAAACACATTTAGAGTATGATGCAAAGCCCAGAGAAATCAATATTCACAAAATTTCAGTGAGTTACACTAGAAAAACTATTACACACACAAAAGTTGTACCAGCATGTCCTGGAATGAGAATTCAAACTAATATATTTTAATTTTATTTTTTTACTAAAAAAGCAGGGATTAAAATTTATTTTCATCATGTTTGCTCTGAGTATATCTTCAATGGCTCTGCAGCAGACAATGGAACCCAACTCATAGTGCTTACTTTTAAATAGCAGGGGCTGAAAGTGTGCTGCTGGTGGTTTATGAAATGTAAAAGCACCTATTTTCCCTTTCTTATTGACATGTGTTGCATTTACCTATGACTAACATACACAGTGAGTTGAGCTTCCCACAATGGTATTGTTCTGCAATTTTGCCACTTGGGCTAAAATGTTTCCTTACATAATGCAATCAGTCTTTTGGTCTTTTCTCTAGTTTGACACATTTCTGTTTTGGGGGGAGGGGTGTGTAAGAAAATAAATTATTTTTATTTCTTCTTGTTTGCAGTTTCCTTGTCAGTACCAGAAATGGTACAAATGACTGTGCAAAGCTACAGGAGGTAGGTGTCAGACACCGTAGAGATTTGTTATAAATTATTTTTTTCTTCCATTTCTTTCTGACAAAAGGAAGAATTTTAGTTTCTTTTTTGTTGCTGTTTTTTCTTCTCTCAAACTGATAGCAACAATGTTAGTTCAAAAATCTACATATCCCTCTAGGCCTGTTTAAGATGTGAGCCGATGGATAACCTGCAATGATTAAAAAAAAAAAAAATAAAAATACAATGCTTCCACTGTATATAAACATTTGCTACTGATCTTCATAGGTATGTGCAGGTAAAGTTAAGCTTGTGCATAACAAAACCAGTTACCTATTGAGGAAGGCTACCATGCTGCAGGATATTCCTTTTGCAGTGAGCGGGCCCTGAAAAACACTTACTTCTCAGCAGATTAGTCGATACAAACGCAACAGGAAGCGAAGCACAGAATTATTCTCAGGTGCCACTCCTGCTGCTGCAACTCATTGTGCCCTGTCTCTCCAAAACTTTGTTAAAAGCAATTATATCTTTTGAAGTAGGTGGCTAGAGAAACCGTGCTCCCTAAAGGTTCCCCAAAGATTCACCATCTGTCAAAAGTGAGCCATTCTGCCACCTTTATAATTAGCATTTACTGGTACCTCACACCTACGTTCTCACACCTACTGTAACATACTGTTCTTGAGAATAAGCGTATTGCACACTCTCATTCCGACTCTTCTTCTAAGGCATTGCTATTATGTATCATTATAAACCAAGAAAAAATGCAAGTGTTTACTCTAGGAAAAAGTCATAATGACATCCCAGAGGAGCACATGAATACACACCTTTCATTGTTGTTTTTTCCCAACCAGGTCCCTGCAAGAGTTTTCAGGAAGTCCGGTTATGTCAAGATGCAAGAGTCTCAGCTCTTCCCACTTGCTCACTAGTGCTCCTCAGAGGTTAGTTACTCCCATGTATTTCCAGGTAGGAATACAAAGTATTAGCCCATCTAGGGATCAACATATGCAAGTACAATTTTGAATAGGCAGTCAAGGTCTCAGTTTGTAAAAGACATGTCCTTATTTATTTTAACAAGATCAAAATAATTTTCTTAATAACAGGTGTCTGATCTCAAATGCAATTGTACCAGTTAAAACCCAAAACCTACGTGAAACTGCAGTGGGCTTTGAATCCACTGAAAGGTAAAAGCCTGTGAGGTCTTATGGCAGCTGCAGAATGCCTTATCTGTACTGTGTCTATAGAGAGTGGGCCTGCAGAGCTGTGAACCTACACCTTTTATTAATGTTGTTCTTGCTAAGCTATCTAGATCCAATGCCACCAAATTCCTCTGGGGGGAGGAACATGTATTAATCTCTTAGCAATGTGACCAAAAATGACTACTTTCACTTAAGCGGTAGTCTCCACAAGAGGGGAGAAGAAGGGAAGAGAATTATTTAAAAAAAACCAAGACCATATGATAGCTACTGCAAGAGAAAAGTGGTACCAAGACCATGGTGTAAATAATCCTGACGTTTTCACTACAGCATTACTGAATGTCTGGCCCTCTGGGAAAAGGATCCTGTGGACATTCTGCTTGATTTGGGGTTTGGTACAGAAGAACCCGATGTCTGCAATAAAATTCCTCCTCGGTTCCTCAGTGGTGCTTCTGTAGCAAAAGGAATCAACATCCGAGTCTTTTTGGAAGCTCAGAAGCAGCGGATGGACATTGAGAGGCCAAACCTATATGGTAAGGAGAGACATTTTGGCAAAAGGAGAAGTTTTAGCCATAAATAGCATGGGGACTGAGAGGGTAGGGAAGAAGAGGCATATGAAAGTGTCGTGGTTTAACCCCAGCCAGCAACTAAGCACCACGCAGCCACTCACTGCAATCACACCCAGTGGGATGGGGGAGAAAATCAGGAAAAGAAGTAAAACTCGTGGGTTGAGATAAGAACGGTTTAATAGAACAGAAAAGAAGAAACTAATAATGATAACACGAATAAAATGACAACAGCAATAATAAAAGAATTGGAATATACAAATGATGCACAGTGCAATTGCTCACCACCTGCCGATCGACACCCAGCCAGTCCCTGAGCGGTGATCCCCCACCCCCACTCCCCTCAGTTTATTTACTAGATGTGACGTCCCATGGTATGGAATACCCCGTTGGCCAGTTTGGGTCAGGTGCCCTGGCTGTGTCCTGTGCCAACTTCTTGTGCCCCTCCAGCTTTCTTGCTGGCTGGGGATGAGAAGCTGAAAAATCCTTGACTTTAGTCTAAACACTACTTGGCAACAACTGAAAACATCAGTGTTATCAACATTCTTCGCATACTGAACTCAAAACATAGCACTGTACCAGCTACTAGGAAGACAGTTAACTCTATCCCAGCTGAAACCAGGACAGAAAGAAAATTCACGAAAAAGGGACATGTATTCAGGAGACATCAAGGATGCTCATGTACCCCTTTGTGGCAATGATACTTCCTAATGTGACTGAAATACTGTATAGCTCTCTTCAGCTGTGGACTCCGATTTATGTATTGAAGCTACCATCTTGTGGCATTTTAAAACATAACCTGTGGGACCTACCCCACCACCAGAGATTGTTGCTGGTGTCACAAAGGCTGCAGAATTGAACACGGGTCCATTGCCTCAGCCGCTTCACTGGCAGCACGTTAGTATGTACCCACCGTCATTGGGGTGTAAACTAATATAGAGGATTTTTAATTCAGCCAGGCCAGATGTAGGCTCACATTCCCTTTTTCCTTTGGTGGCTACAGGACCCCTCTCACAGGGAAATGTGCAGAGCAAATGACAAGATCTTAACTTCCCATGACTAGAGCTGCCAGAGCTTGTGCATCAGACCCACAAATCCCTAACAAGAACCTAACAGTTTTGTGGTTGAAATATGCCCTGAGATGTAGATGAGGATCATATTTTAAGTACAATAAAATTGCACCATTTAAAGCACACGGTCTTGATTTTTATCCATTTGGATGGTTTTAGTTCTCGTTTTGTGTATTTTGCAGCTGAGAAATGAATACAAGGTCCTCACCCGAAAGATATATCTGCATTAAAATAGCATTGTTAATTCACTGGTATATCACCCATCTGAAAAGTCCAATTTTGACATCATTTCCCCTCATGTTTGCTGCACAGGATAGCCAGATGGCTCTTGAAATCTTCTGTTTACTTAAGATGCTCAGTGAAGCAGGATCTCTCACATAGCTTGTGCATTCCTGTTTAGAATTACACCAAGGAAGCAGTATGGATGGAATGAGAATTGAAACAGAAATGTCAGAGCATTGTGGAAAATTTTTTTTTTTCTCTCTCTCTCTTTTTTTATAGCAAGCCCCATGCACACATTTCAATATTTACAGCAAACTGACACATCAAACAGGTTTCTCAGCTCTCACTTTCTTTCCCTAACTCCTCTGAGAGAGAGGAGAGAGGGATCAGAGATAATCAGTATGAGTGGATGGTGGATGGAGACCTCAGGGAAGAAGGTAGAGAACTAGAAGGGAATGAGAGCAGAGAAAGAGTCTCTGAGGGAAGGAGTTTGCACAGTGAAGGCAGGTAATGGTAAACCGAGGTATGAATTTAATGACTCGTCCTGCAGTCATCCTTAATGGGAGCACTCTTAGTACATGTTAATGGCTTATCTGTACGGGGGAGTTGCTGTGAAGTAAGATAAGATTTGAATTTCTGTTTTGGTGGGAGTGATGTCCATCAAAACATATTATCTTGCTTTTGACAGTTTGGGAGGGGGTTTTCACACCATCTGCTTAGGCCTCCTAAGTATTTGCCTGGACTGGGAACATTTAATCGAGAGGTGGGATTCATCCTTCAGAGATACTTACCTCTTTTCACTGAATACATGTTTCCATATATGCAGTGATTAACCTCAACCTGGTTCACTGCACCAAATTACAGGCATTTAGCTGAAGCACCATCTCAAGGAGCTTAGTCACTGTAGAGTCTTTCTGTCTCCATAGAAAGTGGAGAGAGTCTGGCAACTCCTGCAGGTGATCATCCAGCCACCGCTTAAAACACCTCTCAGAAGAAGCCAGTCTGTCTCAGTGACCATGTAGGTAATCTTGCACAAGTACCTTCCTACAGCTGGTGTTCCAGGAGAGGATTTACAGCTAAAACGAGATGTACCAGGTTTAGTATACAAATGCCTGAGGAATACCCTCAAATGGCACTTGTTTGCAAACTGTTTTTTTCCAATCTTGCTAACCTTAGGTTGTCTAATGATTTTACAGTGAGTTATAGCAAGAAGGAGGAATGGCAAATTCATGTTTATCAGATTTTAAAATGGATTGCATTTTAATGAGCAGAACCTAACCTATCAGCCTTCAGTACTAATACTGCACCTAAATTTTCAGGTATCTAATGAGCCAGCTCTTCTAAAGCAGAAGCCTACCTTCCCTGTAATGGCAATGAGGAGAATAGGTGCTTTTGAAGGCCTCCAGAAGATGACCCCCAAAAAGATCCTTCTCTGTAAATTAAGTAGAAGGTTCAGGTCTAGAGATGTTCCACGGCATTTACCTCTCCATGAACAATTTAGGGAACTCCAGACTCCTTACTGTCAGAGGACTACTTCACCACAGCATTGAAATTAAAGTGCTAAAATGAGGCAGACTGTGCACCACTTCTAGAGATTTTAAGACTGTATTGAACCACTGTTCCCAGAGATGTGCTGGATTAATTCAGTTATTGTCACCTTGTTTGGTTTATTATCACTGAACCATTTAAATGCAAATACAGTCTGAATGCCTCTCATTTCTCTCTAGCCATGGAAAAAGAAGAAATCATTTAATCTGAGTTGGTGAATACCTGAGAGTTTATCTCATTGTCAGTCTACTTTCTCCTGTTCTGTGAATCAGCAGAGAAAGTTAATTGATTTAGTGCGAGGTGTTACTCTAAGAAAGTGAGAGATAAGGAGAAAGATTATAGGTAATATATGGAAGCAAGAAACCTGGAGGAAAAAAGGAGGAGGTGAGACAGACCAAGGACTTCCATAGCAGAGTGATACCTTTCCACTTTCATATTTCACTCATTTCCTAGTGCAGTCTTTTTCTGTTTCTGTCTGGCTCTTCCCTGCTGGTAATAAATATAGTTTTCTATGCCTCCTTCACTGCTGATTAGACCTTTTAAAATACATGTGGATTGTTATAGAGTTATTTATTAATTGTCCCCTCACCTGATGCTGTTTCCCCAGCATTGTCAGAGAGAGTTTTCAAAAGGTTCAGTTCACAAAAATAAGGTGTGTTTTCAAAAATGTCGGTCACCCTTTCAGTTTCTTAGTCAGATCCAAATGAAAAGCTTGTCCCCATCATTCACCAGTGGTGAAAATTTTACTGACCCCATTTGATGTGATATTTCACTTTCTAACTGAAGAAATAAAGTCACTTGACAATCAGGAGTTATCTTAAGTGAAAAGTAATTATATTTCTGAATATGTTGACTCCCCCCAAATCTATGAAAACTTCAAGTTTCTGAACACCTTAGTTCAGAATGTTGAAATGTTTCAATCTGACGCTTAATAATAAAAAGCCCCCACCACATTTCTGTACCACCTTTCCATGCTGCCATATCTAAATCTTCTTGGGGTTTAATGTCTTGTTTCTGTGAATTTTTTTACACTCATTTCTGTCTGTCTCAGCTGCTGCAAGGCCCTCACTGGAGCTGTAGTTCAAGTCTCACTCACCTCTGAGATGAGTGTATTAGGTAGACACCATTTCCCATGATACATGGCTGTCCTGTGACCACCACAGGTCAGCTAGGAGAGAGGAGATGTATGTTAGCTGGTAAATCCACCCCTAGAAGAGAAATGAAATGAAAATTGCTACATACATTCTCTGAAGCACAGCTTTGATTCAAGCAAAGGCAGTATTGCCAAGACTGAAGTTGAAACAATCTAAAAAAAGGAAAATGTTTTAATAAATGACAAAGTAGACAATGCTGAAATTTCATTTTTACTTTTTCTGAGAAAAAGTGAGCAATTTCAGATGTCTTGATTTTCCCGCTGAAAATTTTGAGGTTTTTTTCCAAATTATGCCATTTGCTGTGGAAAAAAAAAAAAAGATGTTGATTGAAAATTTCTTGCTGGCTCTGGAAATGTTCGGTGTTCCTTCATTCCACTGGGGGCCTACTGAAGACCTTCCAAATCTTTCATGTAGATAACTATATCAGCCTATGTAATACCAGATTTAAGGAAGGAGGAACAAAACTGTAAGCTTCCCCTCCTAAAGTATAAAACGGTTGATCATAAAGGCCTTAGAAGCCCTATAAAAAATACAGATTCTATTGAAGATTCATTGATCTTGTTTACAGCATGGCTATTCACTGTTTTGGCTGAAGTTTCGAGTGAAAATGAATCCACGTTTATGTTCTTTAATATCTCACCTGTGCTACAGTTTTAGACTATTTTGCAGCAGGCTGCAGGGACTACAGAGGTCTTACCAGCCTCTTGCCTATTTGAGGTATGATCCTTGGGGAGCACGCCTAGAAACTGAAGGGACTGCTTGCCTGGAGAGAAATAGTCCATGAAGCAAGGCTGTCTGTGACATTAATTTCTTCATGACCTGTGTATTTATTATTGCACATGAGCGAGGGGATTTCTTCTGTTGTTCATTTATCATTTCTCTTGTTGTTTGATCTTTAGGTGTCCCGAGCTCTTTGAAATAATTTACAAAAGCTAAGCAGCATGTAAAACACTCTTTCAAATTGGAGCAAGTTTTGTTCTGGTTCAAATCAAAAGAAGGACTGGACTGCTGTGCCATGGTCAAAGGACATTAGCACTTGGCATTTTTATGGCCTGATATAGTGGCAGCTGAATGAAATACTGAGGATAAAATGTGCTTTACATGGAGAGCATGTGGTAGCACAATGGATGTACAAAACCAAAAATTATTTACTGACACCTCAAACTTATGCAAATGGAAACTATACAACACTGTGTAATGTGTATACTGATAGATCAGATAACTCCTTTAAACAGCAACAAGTGAAACCTTTGACCATGTCTTTAAAAGTGGCAGCAATAGCAACGTTTTTGTCCCGTGTTAAAAATCAGGCAATGTCTGGGGCAAAGAAAAAAGGAGTGTTCTTGAGATATAGTAACTATCAGGAATTATATGTCATGGTACTGATCCCCGATGCAAAGGACCAACTCAGATCCATGTTAAATATCCGCTTGTTGTCTAATTGTCAGTGAAGCAGCGTTACCAACAGCCGCATGCAGACTGCATGCAGTAAATTTGGCTGCTCTCTAAGAGAAATGGCAGCCAAGAAAGTCAGCATTTTGCCATCTACTGTCCTCAATGAATGTCTCAAGGAAGGAGGAGTCCTGGTGACATATTCATTGCCTCAGGATAAGTACAGACACAACGTGCAAGCAAATGTGTTGCGTTTCTTTGTATAAATTATCTTCACAGTGTTCTAGTGATGGAAATCTCCAGGATCCCTTAGAGAAAGCATTATACGCTTCTCTTTAGATGTTATACCATGGAAAAAATGACCCAGAAATTACAGGAGGTTAGTACAATGAAAAAAATCTGGGAACCTTTATATGATATCAGCTATGAGTTTCTGGGGGATAAGTGTCTTACTTTGTGCTGCTATGAAAACAAGAACATAGCTTCTGTGGTCAATTTTTACCAGTTAATGGCTATATGCATTTTGCAGTTATCCTGGGCAGCTTCCAGCTGTAAACATTTGAGATCAGATTTTAATAACTTTATTCACATGAATTTTAATAAGTCCTCATAAATGGCATCCAAGTCTGGCCCAGCCAACCGGAGAATTTCAGGCTGGATTCTGTAACCTTTATTCACACAATAAGCAGTATTCAGCTTCACTTGACCCAATGAATTCAACATTGTGTAAGTGTTTGTCTAATATAAAGAACTATGCAGTGACGTCTGTGTGTAGCCTGAATGGACCCTCTGGAAGCAAGTGGAAAAATTTAGCCACTTTTGAATGAGGTACTTAGTATATTTCTTGGCAATGACAAGATTGAATAGTTGTTGCATGTGACTATTTCAAATTATGTTTTTTAATAACCATGTTGCCTTCCATTCTGCCAAACTTAAGAACGTTTTCGACAGCTGGAAGTACTTGACCACGTAAGCAGTGCCCTCTCATCTTTGCTGACCGACGTCAACACCCAACAGACCAAAGCACAGAATGCCGGCGGGGATGAGACTGCTCTCCTGGATGCTACAAAGAGCAGACCTGTGGTCACACAAGCGAAGCGGAGAAGAATAGGTCAGCTCCTGAAAAGAGCTTCTTGGCAGACAACGCTGCTGAAACAGGGCTCACTGGCACCTGGGGAAGCCAACTTGCCCAGCAGGAAAGAGCAACCCTGTTCTTGTGCAGATATTGCTGAGAGGGCAACAGTCCAGGCGGGCTTTTCTGCACATGTTACATTGGGCTGTCTGACCCAGGAGCACACCCCCAGAGATGAAGGTGCCTCAGCATATCCCACATCCCAGTGTCCACCGACTCCATCGGGGAAAGCCTGGGCTTCATCGCACCTAGCTGAAGAACAACCCCACCTTTCTCCTGCATGTGAGGTGCCTGCCAAATACAGGCCAAGAAAGGAGCCACCTTTGCTTGTGGCCCACATGCTCAGAAAAGTGGCCGACCTAAACTGCAAGCTACCAGACTCATTTGAAATGGAAGAGGTGAGGTGGATTTTTGTGTATTGTGCTAGCAACGTACCTCCACCCATACCTATGGTATAAGTTTGGATTCCCTTTTTCAGGATGGAAGCTAGAGTAAATTATTTCAACAAACACCATGCAGCAGCATTATGGGGAAAAACAGTAGGATTTACACTACTCATTGGGGTTTTGATTATTTTAAATTGTCTTTGTGTTAGGATACTGTCAAAGAAGTTGGCACTGAAGTTACTGAGGTAGGATTCATTCAACCAGTGTGATAGTGTAAGATGCCAATGCGTTTTATGCAGTGCTAGGTTTGGGGGGTTTTTATAGAAGGAAGTTGCAGGAACACTAATACATATGGTAAAGGATATTTTTACAGATCCAGTCATTAACCAGGGTTGGGGTTTTTTTCCTATCTTTTTTTTATCTCTAAGCTCATTTTCTGGTGTGCTCTTTCAGAAAGTTGCATCACAAAATTAGCCTTGATTTTATAGCAGTGTTTGAAATATTTTATCGCTCTGTATGCTAAGCATCCTAAAACCAGAATAACTTATAACAGCAGCATGTTCTCGTATCCAGTCTGCAAAGTCCATGATACTCAGCTCTCTGTATGCTTTAGCAACAGTGGGTTGTCAGTGGGGGTTCAACATGAAGTAGCAGAGACCAGGATACTTGCCGGTCCCTTTCTTACTTCTAGGGTTGTTTTGTGAGCAGCAGTTTTTCTGGCCATGCTACTGCAGAAAAAGGGCTATGGTAGCATACTCTACAATCATACAGACTCCACTGGGATACCTACAGGAATACTTTTCCCTTTCCAGACATACTTCAAGACTGAGGAAAAGGAAGGAGTCAAAAAATTAAGCTCTACTGTAAGAATCAAAGAAAGGAGAAGAAATGGGATGGTTGGCAGCCCCCTGAAAACATATGGAGTATGGGAGGGAGGGTGGGAGGGAGGGAAGGAAAGGAAGGAAAGAAGAGAGGAAGCAGCGAGTGGCTGGAAAAGGTGGGCGGCTTAAAAAAAAATTCCATTTTTTGAAGCATTAGAGGTCAGGTTAAGGTGGTGGTATTCTTCTCAAGGAAAGGATATTTATCTTTTCAAGTCCTTCCAAAGGTGTATTTTTCTGTGCAAGGTTTGGTGCAGTCTTTGTGTTGGAAGAGCTGACTCAAGAATCAGAGCACAGGCCTGATTATCAGCCTCAGTGGAGAAGAAGGTGTCTTTCGGACATCTCCAGCACAGTAAATTTATAGTCCCAAAGCAGCCCATATGTCTTTGTAAAGCACTTAGCATGCTGGACTTGCAGCTCTGTGACTAGAGACTCACACAAAAGTGAAGACGTTGACAGAGCAGTAAATGCAGATAATCGTAAACTCTCCAGTTTGATGTCTAAGACAATTTGGTGAATGCTGTATGCTCAAATTAGACAGGGTATATATTGTTTAACTTCTGAGTTTTCTCTACCACATCATTAAATTAAGGCTGTAAGAACCATGAACTTGCTGAAACCATCAGGCCACCTAAAGTGTTAAGTCTGGCAATGGCCAGTAGCAGATGTATGGGGAACAGAATAACAGGCACATATAGAGCAATTCTTCTCTTGTATTATTCTAGCCTTTGACAATGAGGGGCTTAGAGATCTCCTGAGCTACAGATTTGATGGAGGGCAGACACAACATGCATGTTCATGTGTTACTTGGATCTAATAGATACCCTTTTCGATTAGCTCTGAAGGAGTTTATGCAGCACCATGACATCATGTTCCCCTGGATAATATGAAAAAGTCAGATGGGTCTTCATTCCTAGAGGAAAAAAAATTCTGACCTTACATACACTCTTTGGCAAGAATTTGCCTCCATATGGTTACATTGCCTTGGGTTTCTTCTACTAAGTCATTTTTTTTTTCTAGGGACATTTCTCTGAGGCTGTTCAAACAAGATTGTTAGTGTACTTATGTGTTGGGAACCTTTATGTATTGATTACTTTGAGCAAGGCTTGGAAAGGTTCTGAGTCTAGAGCCTGGTTTATGACAAAAACAAATATTTTAAAGAGGAGACAATCAAAAAAGGAACTATCTGAATGATTTTATGTTTTCACTTTGAAATGTCCAGAAAGTTTTCTTTTGTTTTTACTCCTAACCCCCCTCATAATAAGGCTTATACTCATAATCATTACCATCAATAAGAATTTTTCCTCCTCTCTTCCTTTTCTTTTCAGATTCAGAGTTTTGAGGATGAAAGTCTATGTGGAAATGCTCCTGACACCACTTCAGGTGAGTGTTATGAAACAGACAATTTAGCCAGTTTTGTTTTTAAAACACTGTTCCCATGTAGCTGCTTTTAAAGTTTATCCTAACAATAGGTTTTCCTTCTCCGCTCCCATCACCTCTGGCATTTGGATGCATTATTCTAGACATGGCAGTCTAGCTCATAAGACTTGATAAATCATAGGGCTGTAAAATACACTCGGCTTGTCAGGGAGACACGATGAGTACACATGAAAAGGCTACCTCACCTGTACAGCTTTGAGCCTGTCTGATGCTTTAAGCAGACTGCTCTACTCTTCCAAGCGACACCAAAGCTTTGCTCCTGCTTGGTGAATTATTTGCCAGATGCAGACGACCCGTTATTAGCCAACTCTCAGATCCCTAGGAGATTAGTCAACCAGCAGACTGGACACAGTGGCTCTTCAGCCACCCTGTACCCAGCTCAACCAGGACTGTGCAACCAGGACGTTCTGGTGGCAGGATGGCCTCTACCCCATCATCTGAGTCTCCTATACCACATAGACTATCACCACATGACTGGACATAGCATTGAATCATGTGTTAGAAAATAAGTTACTTGAGGAGTCTGTGAAAGGAATAAAAGCAAAGCTGTTAGACCAGATGTTATGCTGTCATTTGGGGCAATCAGCTTGGATCCTGAGAAGCGTTTGCTGTCAGGGGTGGCAGTACTGGGGAAACGGAGCTTTCTCCAGAGCAGGTAGCAGTCAGCCTTGCTCTCCAAGGACCCTTGCTAACCAGTGGTTAAAGCAGGACTGGCAGTTTGGGTTTTTTAAATGAGGCAGAAATTTAATGTGAAAGAACTAATAAGTAGCAAGAATCATAGAATCATTTAGGTTGGAAAAGACCTTCAAGATCATTGAGTCCAACCATCAACCATGCCCACTAAACCATGTCCTGAAGTACCCCATCTACTCGCTTTTTGAATACCTCCAGGGATGGTGACTCAACCACTTCCCTGGGCAGCCTATTCCAATGTCTGACAACCCTCTCAGTAAAAAAACTTTTCCTAATATCTAACGTAAATCTCCCTTGGCTGCAACTTGAGGCCATTTCCTCTTGTCCTGTCTCCAGCCACCTGACAGAAGAGACCAGCACCCACCTCGCTACAGCCTCCTTTCAGGTAGTTGTAGAGAGCAATAAGGTCTCCCCTCAGCCTCCTCTTCTCCAGACTAAACAACCCCAGTTCCCTCAGCCACTCCTCGTAAGACTTGTGCTCCAGGCCCCTCACCAACTTGGTTGCCCTTCTCTGGACACGCTCCAGCACCTCAATGTCTTTCCTGTAGAGAGGGGCCCAAAACTGAACGCAGTACTCGAGGTGCAGCCTCACCAGTGCCCAGTACAGGGGAACAGTCACCTCCCTGCTCCTGCTGGCCACACTATTTCTGATACAGGCCAGGATGCCGTTGGCCTTCTTGGCCACCTGGTCACACTGCTGGCTCATATTCAGCCGGCTGCCAACCAGCACCCCCAGGTCTTTCTCTGCTGGGCAGCTTTTCAGCCACTCTTCCCCAAGCCTGTAGTGCTGCATGGGGTTGCTGCAACCGAAGTGCAAGAAGCAGATAGCAAGGGGCAAAAGTGAAAGTTTGGTAAGCCCTCACCTTTTGAGGACTACATTATATTACTTTGGGGGAGCCAGCACAAATAATTAAGCAACCCAAGTTCATACACAGGTATCTAAAAAAAAAAAAAATCAGATATGCATTGGTGCTGGTCATTCACAGATACCATTGGCTGCAGTGGCAGCTGGATTTGCAGGAGTGAAATCATGAGCCTGTTGAAGGCAGTGGCATAAGTCCTACTGACTTCAGCAAGGGCAGTGTTTTCATCAAAGTGTGTGGGGTTTTCTTGGTAAATGTTAGAGCTCCGTAAAGGCGATAAGAGCAAATCATGAACTCCTCTATTCTGGAAGGTTTATTTTTGTTACCAAATTATCTGTAAGCATAAGTTTGCTGTTCTACTAGGGGGTTTTTTAACTGTGTAATACATGGCGTATCTATGGCATTCAGCTGCTATTGCCACATCTTCTGGCAGGGTTGTTTGTGTCCAATCTGTCAATGTGTGGCTCCAGTGACTTTTGGGGCTTAATGTCAGGTCCTTGTTGCTATTCAGACTGTATGATTTGTTACCTGAGTTACGTGAGGTTACTTTGATTTTGTTCTCTGATGGATGTCTTGATCTTCGTGAACAAACATGAGCCCCCATACCAGTAGTCTTGCTCATAGAAGTATCTGTACAAAGATTAGCAATTCCCCAGGACTGGTGCAGTGAAAAACACCATTTGGACAAACATTCAGTGAGAAATTAAAAAAAGAGAATGTGGACATAGCCCAGTGGGGAAAAAATTCAAAATGTAATAACGTACCCACAAATGTTTTTTCCTTTCTTTGTCCATCTCTAAAAAATGACTGTGTTATTTAATGATGAAAGGCATTAGTTAAAGGATTTAGCAGATTGTATAGGTGTATCAATCACAATGTAAAGGGTAAAAATAACTGTATGCCCTGAATACTCTTTTAAGACATAGGAATAAGCATGTAATTAGTAGTGATTTCATGACAGAAAACGCAGAAATTAATTATTTGTTTTTAATTCTGGTAGGACTGTCATCCAGTTAAGTGATCAATCAAAATCATACGAACAAAGTGAACTTATGTAAGATTTATGCCTTTGCAGAACCATGATACTATTTTAGAGTTTTGTTTAAACACTGGAATCTCTCTTTCTCTCTCTCTTTTTCTCTGTTGTTTTACTGCCATTGATGCTTGGCCTAAATTTAAAGTGGAGATTTCCGGCTTTTTTTTACAGGCTTTTTTCATATTCTCTCTCTTTTTCCCACTGCTCTTAAATTGCATACCCTTCCATACCCATGGGAGTTTTATTGCGACTTCAACTTGCTGTGCATCATGGAAACAGTCTAAAAATTGCCAGTTGTGAATGTAATATTGTTAGTAGTGAATAATACCTAGCTCTTAAGAAGGTTCCTACCAAATTCAGCAGAATGTGGCTCAGACCCATAAGCAGGGGTCCTCAAAATAGGAGTGAGTGGGAAATAGAGTCCATCAGAAGCCTACACAAAGAAAACCTCAGCTCCCAGGAGAGCATGCCTGAATTTAGATTTGGCCTCCAAATTCTCTGGGGCACAGGCTGCCTATTTCTCAAGGCTTGTGCTGTGCCTGATACCATAAGGGCCCACTCTCATCTGGTTGTGGGCTCTGTTGGAAAGGGTGTGAGTGATGATGCAGATGTGAGAGCCTGACATGACCCTGCAGAAATGGAAACTCACCTGAGTGGGAAAATGCAAGGTGCCCACTATGAGAAGAAATAGAGGTAGACAGGAACAGACTACTTTGCCTAGATGGAGCATGTTAGAGACGGGTGACTTATAGAAGTACTTGTCCCAGTGGTATTGTCCCTTGGCTCTGTAGCCTGGCCTCAATTTTAGTCCAATTGCTTAATTTTCTACACTCCCCATGAAAGCCAATTCCCTGGCTGCTGTGTGTCTTCTTTATATTTCTCCATAATGTAGATTCTGGCTGTTTAACTGCAGTAGGCTTTATGATAAGGCTTTTTTTCCCTCTCTCTTGGCAGAATGCTGAGACTTAATTTTAAAAGACGCTCAAACCCCCCAAACATCCCTGAATGACTTACAGGGAAAGCAGAGTGTTTTCTAGCTCTGTTTTAAAAAATATTACAATCTTTTTTATTAGGCAATTTTATCATTGTTATAAATAAGTAATTGTACTGGGGAGAAGGGATAATCCTTATTTAATTAAATTCATCTATACTCCCAGGTTGGCAGCAACCAGACATATGTGAGACTAATACCCACAGCCTGCCTGTATGCATGTGCAATTAAAAATTCACTCTACAGTAGCACTGGCAGTTTAGTGTTGCTTTTGGCATTTACAAATTCTTTTATTTTGTGACTTTTTTTTTACCATACACATATGCTGGAGCAGATGTTGCTTATTTGTTGTTTATTCAAATCTGTAGGCTCTGGCAGCTAACTCCATTGTTCTGTAATGAAGCTTTATTCACTGTCCTGTATTAGGACCCAGCAAATGCATGACAGACAGAGTTAGCTCTCAGCAGGAACTACAGTTATTGTCCTTACTTATTGGCTGTTTATATTCTAAAGCTCACAGTTGAGAAAGCTGGCTGGGCAGGGTAAGGGGCTGGGGATGCTGTGTGCAGAGGAAAATTACTTGACTCCACTCACTGTATCTTTGCCCTGATGAGGTGCAGGCTTGCATGTAAACTCATCTGTTGCAGGGATTTCATATTCAGCACTTGAAAAATAGAGCTGTTCTCCCCCTCCACCCCCTCTTCTGCCTTGTTCTCCCTCCCCCACCCCTGCTGCTCCTTCCTTTTTCAATTAGCCTTTGTAAAGCATTGGGTTTAACTAAAGGATGTTTCAATGTTGCTCACCCCCGTTAACTCAGCACGTGCCTGAAAATTCATTAGCAGCAATGTCTATTAGGGAGGCATCGGAAGTCGGTGTTATTTCAGTGCACATTGTAGTCACCCGCTCCTCCTTGCTCCTTATTAACTTCCCTCTCCCTCTGCGGAGCGGCCACACACCCAAAAGGCAGGAATTCCTGCACGGTGCTGACCTGAGCGGACACACTGCTCCCGGGCACTTGAGTGCCAAGAGAAAGGCATTAGCCTGCTGGAAAAGCCCTTGGTAGCCCAAGAGGCAATCAATCAGGGAAGTAACCACCTCCATCTGGCTCGCTGTGACATGGTAGCTTGCTACCGAAGCGCTTGTGATTCATCTTGTCCCAACGAGTGGTGCCAGGGATCGCATGCACCCAGTTTTTGCGGCAGCTGGGAACGTCCTAGCTTCCCTGTGCGCTGAGCTGACACATTAGCTCCTGTGACTTATCAAGTAGCAATTCTTTGAATTATCACACCTTCACTCCTCCTACTCACCAACTCCTCTGATGGTTTGGCACCATGGGAATATTTGCAGAATGCAATTGGTATTTCTTTTAATTGACTGAGTGCCAAGAACGTGAATCCTGTTTATTATCCATTATCCATTGTAATGTCTGCCTGCAACTGCAGGAGCAATGTCTACAAAAGTGCAAGAAGAATAGGCACAGGTATTCCTAGGCTTCAAAGAGTACAGGATCTTCTGTGTACCTTTCTCTAGTTTCAGTATTAAGAAGTGAACAGCTATTTCACATTTCTTATTTGCTGTAGTGCCTACATAACACTGTTTTTCTTCATATATAACACAATGAGTTTTAGTTTTAAGTACAGATTAAAGGAAAGGGAAAGGCAAAGAGACAGCCAAAGGGAAGACTTGCTAAAGCTGCAGCCAAAATCAGGAGCTGAACTTAAAAATGTCCTACAACTGCTCTTGTGTTGATATTGCCTGACATTTATGTTAAATTTTGCCATTGGTTAATGATCACATACAGTCTCCAAATATGAGTCCTCCCTTCATAAAACGTGATGAATAATAGATCCATAATAGATAGATCCCTCTTTGCAACAGTTTTATCTTCTGCAGGTGACCTGGCACAAAGGAGACATCCACCTTCTTTAAGGCTGCTTTGGGTTGCCTTCATTTGTTTTATGATGCCGCAGCCCATATTTTTCCCATCTTCTGCACATGAACCATGTAAAAGCCTTCTTATTCTTTCCCATTTCTTACATAAGGGATCTGTAAGTGAGAATAAGAGGAACCCATATCATTTTAATGCATTTTGTATCCTGAAGAAGTCTGGAGAGAAAATCCTGTGGTCCCAGAAAGAAGCAGAGACAGAGAAAAGAGTAAAGTGAAAAGCAACGTTGTGAAATGACGAGTCTTCAAACCTTCCTGCATCTTTTCCCCATCCAGAAACATCCTGAGTTGTCTGGTCCCCTCAGTGAAGTCCTCCTAGAAAGACAATTTACTTCTGCAGCTCTTGAGAATACCCTGGCTGCTTTGCTTTGCCACAGTCCTCCTTGATGTATCTCATGCACAGGTGTATGTCTAAGTTCAGCAAAACATAACAATGGACACCCAGGAGGTGGTGATGCCACGCTCACGAGTACAGAAACTAGATGGGCAGCAAAGAAAGGAAGTCTAGCAGACTTTTGAAATGGCTTCTGGGCAGTCACGCCACCCACCAGTGGTGTCGGGACACCCTACCTGTGGTCCTCAGATCTAAGCAGCCATCCCAAGAGCTTTGAGGGGTTGTAGGATTTTCAGTGAGTGCATTCCTAAAAGTCATTGCACATTTATAACGTTTCATTGCATATATGTGTCATTTTAGGTCCTACTGAAGCAGGCTGATTCATCCTAGTGGGAAAGGATATGCACACACTGCATACTTAAGGCAGATGGCCCAGTGAAAGTTATAAAACCTGCTGTTGTTTAAATCTTTGGGGGGGGGGGGGGAAGAATCATAAAATACCTTAGGTATCCAGGAGGACAATCAAATACTTAAGAGACATTGGTTTAGATTAACAGTGATAGCCTTTTAAACAAGAAAACTTCTGAAATGAAATCTAGTTATGCTAAAGTTGTGCTGAGACCTTGAAAGGTCTTTTCTAATATTTCCTTCCCTGCTTTTTCTTCCCATGCCCTCAACAGACCATAGGAGGATCAGAGCCTTGCCTGTGCAGTCACAGACCTCCATGTTGCTATACTAATTGTTCCAGTTGACAGACTGACCCTTTGAACCTTGCTGCAAAATTCAAAAATCCCAACCCCACATCCAGTTTAGGCTTTTGAGGCAGCTTTGTGAGAACTTACATACTTTTTCTGATGGCACCACATTGCTTTGCCATGGCTGCTATGAGAGGGTTGATTCACCTCACTGTCAGTGACACCTGTGAGAAGGGGACCTTTTGTTGTTATTCTGGGTATATTTTTATGCTCTGGAGAACTCTGATTTCTTTACAGATGAGAAACATGATTCTTATTCCATACATTGCCTACATACTTGTCAACTACTGGCTGATACTTAGCATTTCTCCTTGGGAAAATATCACTGACAAAGAGAGGCAAGCTTACCAAGCCTGACACTCTTAGACCCCCTGAATGCAGTTTAATGGCTATTACCATGGAAATAGAGCTATTATAATTGACTGTTGATCTCTACAAAGTAACACCCAAAAGCCAGATACCTGCTCTGGCCTCCCAGTTGCTTTGGGCACTGCTGACCATGCAGAAGTTGTAGGACCTAGCAAAAACATAGGGGCTTTTCACTCATTTTTCTCAAAGGTCTCTGTAAGAGTTGCTGGAAGCCATCCTCCCTTTTGTGAGGTGCTCTCAGTTGCAGAGCGCCCTATGAGGCTCCTTGCGATTGCCTATTTTTTATTCATTATCTCTGTGCAGCTGCTACTGGGAGAAGTTGTGATGTAACATGATCTACAGTGTAGGCTGATGACATTCAGCTCTACCTCTCATTTTCATCAGAAGCAGACACAACCATCACCCGTCTCTCCCGACATTTGGCAGCGGCACGAATCTGAATTAATGACAGTTGGCTGAAGCTCAGTTGAAATAAGATGGAAGTGATACTGACTCTCAAGGAAAAGTAGGAGGAGGATCTGGCAAAGTTTGAAGCTGTTTCATCAGCTGAGGGAAGATAAAAGACCATTGTCAAAGTGACTGCAATTTCAGGTTTTGACTAGATTCATCACTACTCCTAACCTCCCAGACTGCAGAAACATCATTTATCACAGAGAACTGCCTATAGTGTTCTCTCTTTTCCTGTCAAATTCAGCTCTTGGATTACTCATTTATACTTGTACCATTTCTAGGGCAGTGTGTTCTTGTGTAGGACAGGCAGGAGGTGATGGGAAACTCTGACTTGGGGGGAAGGCCTTGCTCAGGATCACGGCAGTTTGCAGGGATGCGTCCGCTGCTCTGAGCAACAGTGTGGGAGATTCATGATGTTGATCTGTATTACCAAACCTGATATGACCTCTGTCCCCAGCTACTTTAATTACTTTCTGTAGCTCCAGCCAACCTGTTAAAGGAGGTTTCCAGAGTTGTGGACCAAATTGTACTGGGGATATTCTTGAAAGGGGCAAAGGTGGAGACTTCTGGATGGTGAACCTCTTCCACCAGTGCCCACAGATGTCAGTTCTGACCCTCTCTAGAGAGGCACAGGGTTCACTAGTGCAGGAAATTACATCCTTTTCTGTCATGTACAAGGTAGAGAACATGCTTCCCCTGCCCGTATTCATGTCTGATTTGGGTAGGAAGGAGGGGAAATGAACAGTCAAAAAAAAAATTAAAATGGTTTCATTTTTCTTTAACGAATAGCTTTACAGAATATTATCAGCTAATTCAGTTCTTCTCCAAAGCTTCCTTCTACACAGGAGCTCAGGACAACCTGTAAAGCAAGAGAGTGAAAGAGAGAGCCAACCAACCCACCCACCAGCCCCAGGCATTTCACAAAGGAGTATATTTATACCTGCTGTCGCGGTGCTGACTGTAGCACGCAGCAGATGTACTGAAGCTAGTTTTAAATCAGTAAGCATGTGCATCACCTTTAAAGCATGCTCGCATGTAGTGCAGGTACCAGTGGCTGTCAGCCACAGCATTGTGGAGCTGACAGTGCACCCTCTCACCCTGCTTTTTAGACAGCTTTTGCAACCTAGGCAGCGCTCCAGGCTGCTGTGCTCTGCCTGCCGGCTGTGCTGTGCCACGAGCATGCTAGACATAACCATACCATACACTGAATCTTAAGCCAAAAACTTGGCTGGAACTTGGTGCAAAACTGCTTTTTTCCTCGGGTGTTCTGGAGGAGGACTGAAGCTGAATGCTCTGACAATAGACGTAGATTTGCTACCTAGCTATTGCTGTCATGTTCTGGGCCAGCACAGTTTGTGTCTTTAATGCTCTGTGACCTGGTTCCCTCAAGCACTTATGGCTGATATCTGGAGAGCATCTAGGCCAATGTCCTCCGAGGGGGACGTGGGCACCCAAAGCTCTGCGGGGAGCCGGGCCCTGGGTGAGGAGGGGGAGGCTGCGCAGGAGGACAAGAAGCATGCACGGCGTGCGCGCTCCCAGGGCCCCTGGAGCTACGCACGTGTCTCCTGCTAATGATGGCTGTGACAGCCAGACCCCCATGATAAACATGTAAAGAACTGCAGGCTGAACGCGGAGATGAAGAAAATATCGGCAGCTGTCACGTGACGTATGTGTCCCCCACCTTGCGTCCCCCCCGGCCCTGTCTCACCTCCTCGGGGTGCAGCATACATGCGCTCGTGTCCCACCTGAGGTGGCTGCAGTCACGGGGGCTGCAGGGCTTTCCCCCTTGTTCACAATGAGTCTGGCTTCACCCCCACAGAAAGAAAAGTATACCTGAAGTCTTCCATATGCCAGTGGTACCTAAAGTGATGGGGAAAAGAACACTGCAGACTGGGTGAGAGCTGGGGGAACAGGGCTTTGACAAGCAGGAGGAAATTCCTCAGAGGAGCCAGGTTTTGCTCTTCTGGGCACAGAGCTTTCTCCTGTTCCGTTCATACAGCATGTACCAGCACAGCGGGGCACAATTAATAATAGAAATCGCTTTGTGTAGAGCTTTTTTAAAAAATATTTTCACCCAATCACACTGTGTAAGATGATTGACATGAAATTCCCCTTCAATTCAAAGGGAGCAGGGGATAGACAAATTGAATAGTTACACTTGGCTTTGAATAAAAATAGGAGCTTTTGCTGCATCTGGTGCATTTTGGGGTGTATTATTTGCTTTCAAATAATATGGCTATTCTAATAAGATGGTTTATCTAATTTCTGCTGTAATGTCATTGAAAAATAAAATTGCAGGAGGTGAATAAAAACTCTGGTTTGTGCCGGCCTTTGGAAAACACGGTTTGTGGTTTATGTGCTGCTGCCATCTGGTGACTGTTCTCCTGAAATGCAGCACAAGCCCGAGCTGTGGCTGTACGGAGAGAGGTGAGTGCTGCAGCTCTGCTCCAGCGGCAAGCGGTTCTGGACTGAACCCTCTTAAGGGCAAGTTGTAGAACTGTGTGTTGCGTTTGGCCAGAAAAGAAGTATAAACCAGATCTTTCTCACCTCAGTTTGCTTGTTCATCGCCGTTTCTGCAATGCGGAAAGTGAATCAGTGTTACAGAAGTTGTACAGGGATATTAAAAAAAAAAAAGACTAAGAATAGACTTTTCCTTTGAGATTTCAGTGGCACTAAATGAAATGTTCATGTTCATAGGCAATAATCAGTAATCGGTGCAGTTGTCTGTGGGGAAGCTACTTCTTAGATTAAGGAAAGACAGTACGATATGCTGGGAACGAACAGATTTTATGGAACATTTACATGGGATCAAGTTTTTCCACATACATGGGAACTGATACAAATAACAACTTTTCTCAAAATCCTGAAAGTTGTACAAAATTATTTCTTCCAATGCACCAAGGCTGAGTGAGCTTCAGAAAGTCCACTGTTCTGGATAACAGCACTAAAAAAAGGGTTCTTTTTGGCTTATGCAGAACACACATTTTCAGTGGAGTTTTATTAGCTCTTAATGGCCATATCGTGGTGTGCGATACTTAAAAATTAGTGGTGCCTATCCTCTGAGTAGCAGGAGAGGGGAGTAAGCTGCAGCAGCTCTGCCATCGTAGGACTGGAGCATCTGTAACTGTGCCGTGCAACTGATGTATTCCTCTAGCGCGTAGCCAGCTCACCCTGCAACATCATTTTGTGTGATGCCATAGGCAGGGCAGTGTTGTTAAGGATAATATACAGATTTATCAATTTGCAGAGCAGGAGGAGATAGAGTGAAACATCTAAATGGGAAGGATGCAGTTAACTACTCAAAATGAACCCATTTTATTTTGAAAGTACTGTTTGAAAATGTCATGTAAGATAGAAATTCTTGATTTTTTTGCCTTGTGTTGGAGGATCAGAGCCTTCACATCTTCCACTCGCTGTCGTAAGGGCCATAGTGCTGAGCAGCTTTGGTGGACAAAGCATTTTAGCATTTGATGCCTGTGTTTGAGAAGCAAAAAACCAAAGCATCCAAAATATAATAAAATATCCATTCAATTCTGGCACTTCTGTGGATGTGGTGTGATCTTCATTCACCCCATCTCTTACTGCATTTGACTACTGTTGAATTCAACTGGTTGAATGAATGTGTTTCTTAAGGCCCAGTCAGTGAGATATTTGTCTGTCCACTTAACTCTGGGTGTGGGAATATTATGCATAGATTTAGGCCTGAATCTAATTTCCCTGCTGAATTTAGCCAGAATGTCTAAGGTGTAATGAAGTTAATGCCTTGAGAGTTTTGTGCAAGAGATACTGCAAAAATGCCTTTGCCTATAGAGCAAAGTGGGAAAGTCTTATTCTAAGTAAGTCCTTCAGGCTTCTTTTTCTTTTACAAAATATCTGACTAAATTGTGGCCTCTGTGTGTTATTTAGTCCCATGTATGTAGCAGATAGTTTTAGAAATATTTATCCATATCAATGTCCAGCAACATTTTAAAAGCTACAAAAATATCTACAATTTGAACAGCACTGCTAGGTTGTAATTAGCCATTCTGCGTTTTCCTATGACAGGATGAGCAGTCCAGATTTTAATTTGTGAATTTAAAGTTCAAATTTGCACAAATGCTCTTGCATTTGAAGTTTTTGTGCCTATGCTTCCCCACGTACTCAAATTATGTAGAAAACAAATATTGAAGTACATTCATCAAGGTTAATGTGATTCAAAAGACATGCAAAAAATGTGCTATTATTTACAAGCAGTGCAGTAATTCTCATGGCATCTTTTACAGTTTGCAACCATTCTCCAGGCTGGAACCTAGAAAGAGGCTGTGTTGTTTGCAGCCAAGTCCACAGAAAACCAGCTGTGGAGTCTTCAGAAGAATGCAGAACTGTACGCCAGCACTTATTTTTTTACTAATTAGGGAATATTCTTTTGTTAATGTTGAACCTAGGAGCCTGGTAGTTTCAGAAAGTTCCTGCACTGAAGGCTGCTGAAAATGAGAGCCACTGTGTCTGCATGCAAATAAGGGGAGAGAAGAAGTCTCTTAATGAAATTGGATTGATCAAGTAAGGGCTGGAAAGCTGTGGGACCTTTGGGATTTGGAAGGCATGTACTTTCTTATGCGATACAAAATGAAGCAGAAACCCGATTAGTAAGTTCCTCTAACCTATTTTTATTTAAAATTCAGGCAGAACAGAAATGGGATGCAGGAGCTAAACTATCCCAGTTCAATTAGCACAGAAAGGCGAAGAGCCAAGGTTTTCCTCACCAAGACCTTCAGGGGCGATTCTCAGTTTTCCTCTTTCCAGCATAACCAGATGTATTCTCTGTACAGGGCCCAGAGTTGTAATTTTTAGTTCATAGTTGAATACTGGTCTGCGTCTCTACTTCTTCTCCAAACATACTTTATCTTTCCTTGGTGTGATGCTCTGCATGTATTTGCAGAATCTCTACAGGTTTGGGTGTCTCCACGCACTAGGAGAACTGAGCAGAGCTACATGAATAATGGATATTTTGGTTCAGTGGCTAAACCAAATTATCGAGGGAAAAATGCAGTTTGGGTAGACTAGAAGCAAAAACATATTTTGCTTAATGTTCAGGTGATTTAACCCATTTTTTTGCACCATTCTTCAAATGAAAAAATTAAGTTGCTCCCAGGAAAAAAAAAAAGCTCATTTGAACGAGAAAGGTGAGAGCATTTAAAAATGTCAAAATAAACTATGTAAATTTTGCCAACCTTCTCCCCCATCCTTTTGGCCAACTTCTATCCCTCCTAAAGACAATATTTCAGTTGCTAAAAGGCTTTAGTTCATTTAAACATGAGGAATTTTTGCTGTGAAGAAGTGGTGTCCCTAAACGTGACCTTGGCCACTGCTGAAAGGGCTTTAGAAGCTAGTCTGTTCTGGGACAAACCATTACCAGCATCCAGCCTGGACATTTTCAGATACCTGGTAGATAGAGTAATTTGTCCTAGGAGAACTAGCAAAGACCCACTTTGGACGCACACCTGTAAAGAGTCAATCTCCTAGTAGAAACTCAAGCTATGGGTATCCTCGCTGGATATTAGAGCCTGCCAAGAAAAACAGCCACTTTGGTATCCTATGTGTCTCAGAAGAAAAACAGGCACCTTAAAACACTAAGTAAGCAGATAATGTGGGCTTCTAACTCTGCAGACTTTAAAGCCTGAAGGTCGGTTGTTATGATTGTAGGATACAATTGAGTATTTGAGACTCGAATAATTTGAGTCTCAAATTGGTTGGACCTACAGCAGCTGAAACATTTCAGCTTTTCAAAATTTTTCAAAGCCTTTCTTTCTTCATTTTTATGTATGGAAAACCATAGGCCAGACTGACACACTGGAAGCAACAGCTGGCAAAGATGCAAAGGGTAATTGAAACAGCTTAAAAAAAAACTTTAGAGAATCTGTAGAGCAGTCTCCCTTGGGGAGAAGCTGAACCATGATGTTGCTTGTGGGAAACTGCAAGGATGAGTTTTGAGACCACCCACAAACCAGGCAATTTTCAGCAACATCACTGCAGAGTTTGTAATGTGTGAGATGGGAACCACATATTTCTCATCTGAAATAGGAAAGTGAGTTAGTGACTGGTGTGCTGCTGATGATACCAGGACTGACAATGCAAGTAATTAATTTAAAAAACATAAAATTATACCTGGTTTTGATTTTACAATTGCTGCCTACAAATAGATTGTGTCATTTTCATTAACTGATGCCCAAGAAATATTTAATAATGCCGAAGAAATATTTAATAAAGCCCATAGTCTGTTAATATGTGAAAACATAATTTTAGACTTTTTTTTTTTTTTTGCATTTTCCAGTTCACACAAATGAGAATTAATAACTTGAGTCTCAGAACTACTAAGTGAATTGTCATATTTTCACAGCTATAACCAGAAAATAAAAAACCTTAGGATTCAGTAGTGGTTATGTAAGCAAGGAACAAGAGAGGAAGTGTATCCAGAGTGTCTCAGTCCCCATCCCTTCCCTCCCCTAGCAGACTCCCTCAGCCTGCTCCCCCAACTCTACCTCTCGTTTTGTGCCAGGTATCTAAGAATGAGGGCATTATCTGAGGATGAAGGTTATCTGAAAGTGCCAGTTATCCAAGGGCTGAGAGGCATTGGGATGTACAGGATAACTGAGGGTTTACTTTCAAGCACTTGCACTTTTAAAGAGGCTTGGCTTTTATTAATGAAATCAGCTAGTTAATGGTGTATAATTTATTTAATTGCAAAAGTTGGGGTAAGAATTGATTTAGCCAGATGATGTGGCTGCTAGATTAGAATCCTTTTCTGGAGTAAATCTAGAATATCTTCCTCTTGCCTTTATGTCTTGCCATGCAACCCTACATCATCTCTGCTTGTTACTGTGAATTCCTGTACTCAGACCAAAAAACAACAAAGATGATATATGGTGCATCAAAGTAGAGACAAACTGGTCTAGGGAGAGGCCAGGGCAGCTCCCTTTCCCTGCATGAGTCTCCTGGCTGAAGACATTGAAACTACATAGGTATAAATGAGACTTGGTCTGAGCCAGTTCTAACGCTCAAAAGTCAACATTTTTAGCAAAGGATAAAAAAGTGATTGGCTGCTTTATAGGTTATTTACACTGTGTATGTTGTGTGAATATATCTAAATCTGAAATCTGCAGTTGATGATTACACTGGTGAATAAGTCAATGCTTAGTAACATCAGCAGTAGCTATCCTGAGCACATTTTGTGACTTTTTTTCTGGCTGTAGCAATATTGCAGATTTCTGGCCAGGATCAAGAATATTTCTAGAAATGTACATTTAAAGTGCCCCTGCTTAGCTCTATATTCATTTTGGCCTGGTACTGCTTTCTGTCTTTCTAATTTTTCTTATTCTTTTGTTTTCCACAGCAGAGGTGATGGTGACAAGAACAAGCAGCTGCCAGTCAGACAGCAGTGGGTTCATGGAGGACCTGCCAGAACCTGTACTCTTGCAAGTAAGAAATGGGCAATAGTCATCGGTAGGTCTGTGAAAAGTCTGTAAACCTGGCACAAGTAACAAAAAGAAAATCATGGAGCTGTGAAAGCTTTGTGAAAACAAATTCATCCTCCTAGAAAATCTCAGAAGGTGAGAAGCTTTCTCAGAACTTTGTGCAATTCTTCCACCACACTAATGCAAGATTTGTGCAAGGTTACAGGCATTAGAGAAGAAATATTACAAGAATCTTTGATTCTTTGGTTCTTTGGGCGTGCCCAGGGCAAAATAGTGGTGGGCAAACCAGTGTGATAGAACAAATATAGTATTTCAATTCCTTTTTCTCTCCCCCCCTCGCCCTTCAGAATGCACCTTTGTCTGGAAAGATTAATTTTATTTCTGATATCCACAATCAAGAAACAGCTCTGTCGCATAGGGCAGTTTTTCCTATGTTAAATCAAGATTTTCAACAAAAGCCAGACGATTGTGTTGCTAATGTCTTCATCACAGCTTGCGAGAGCATTTTGACAGTACCTAAATCAACAAAAGCATGTAGTGACCAGGGAGAAGAGACTCATCTGCTGCTGACTGCAGAAAATGGCAAGTATCAGGCATGTAATGCTGAGCCACAGAGTTTTATCCAAGAAGTGTTACATGACATGGACAAGAAAGAGGATAAAATTGAAAGAAAGCAACTGGAAAAAGAGAGGTCCATAAAAGAGCATAATCCTTGTTTTCAGGGTGACACTCAGGATGAAAGTGATCCTAGCTCCTCTAGATTTGATTGTCATTTATATTTTAGTACAGGACACAAAAAGATGAGTGAAACCTTCACTGAACTGAGTGATATAAACCCTGCAGTCATCAGTAAGAGCAAAATCAGAGGTGAAGATGAAGGTGAGAGGTGCTGGACTGAAAAGGACATTGTAGTTGCATGTCGTGAAAGTGCCTGTGGAGGTTGTACAGGAAATGTTAAAGGACTGTGGTGGGGCGTGGAAGTGGTCAGCAAAGATGGTACCCTGCTTGCAGTGAATGAGGTGACAAACGGGCAGAAGTTCTGCAAAATGGATGGTGCTTCGGAAAATACAAGATGCTCCCCCAAAATGGGGCTCCCAGAAACTCCGCAGTGGGACTCAGCAGCGCAAAGTGGGAGCAGTGCAGCTTCAAGATGTTCTCTGCAAGTACCTCGGAGGCATCCCTCCTGCCTAGGGGAGGGGCCCAGATTAAGTTCATCTGAAGATCAGGAGACTGGTAGCATAGAGGAGATGTTAGGTGCTAACAAATCAGAACAGGGAGACGCTGTTCAAAACAGTGAAATGGCTTCTGCTCCTCTGAAATCTGTTACTGTTCAGATGTCTTCAGGGCTGGAGTTTACTTCAAGAGCGAAGGGCACAGGGCAAAATGCTCCTCTCAGTGAAAGCCTTGCTAGGGAAGATCCTGTGGACTTCTCTGATGTGTTAGTGCATTGTTCTGACCCAGAGGCTTCAAATGATGGCGTGAAGCAGACCCCTGAAGCTTCCAGCCAAACCGACGTTCCCACCAGGAAACCCAGGCGGCCACCACTGTTTTGTCCACCCCATACTCACCTGACAAAATCAGCCTCTCTTGACAGCATGCTTTGTGGCAAATACAGGTCACGCTACTGGGGTGAAGCCTCCGGTGCCGGGGCTGCGCAGGGCAGTCGCTGCTGCCACTGCTGCTGCTGCCACGGCTGCTGCCCTTGGACCTTCCCCGTGGCTGCCTCTCCCCAACACCCTGTGGGCTGCTGCTCAAACCATGTCGCCACTGAGCTGCAGCTCTTGAAAACGTTGATGCTCCTACAGGACACTGCAATGTGTTTTGCTCCGGTGAGTAGGTTTCTTCATATACGCGGACAGCTGACACACTGACGAGCTAAATATACAAGCTGCCTTTTCCTTTCCTCTCCTGCCATGCTTGCTTCTTTAGTGAGACATATCTTGGGAATGTAACTGAGAAAATGGAAAAGAAGCATTCCCTTCTGGGCAAAAATGCCAAACATATCTGTGTACTTTCAGTTTTGTTGGGCTGCTTCTTTTAGTAACTTACATACATCAGTTCAATTGTAAAATGGTTACTGCGAACTGTGCAATAAAGTTTACAGGTCAAATGAAGAGCTGAGAGATGAGAATAAGTTTCAGTGAGTTCCTGTGAATCAGCTGAGTTACCATAACTGAGTAACATACTGGACCACAGAAAATGCAAGGTTACATGATTTAGTGAAATCCTCTTAGAAAAAGAGAACTCATTTTGGTTATGTTACTTAGTGTTCATTAAAGACTAACTTTGAACACCCAGATACAAACCATAAGCCAAACTGCTCTAAATCAAAGTGAAATGTGACTTCTCAGAGCCTCAAGCCATTTTACTGTGGTAGAATAAGAGGCCTGCATTAAATCTAAAGTCTTGCTAAGATAAATATTTACGATAAAAATACCGATAGGAAAAAGTCACCAGATTTTTTATTTCTTTGTTCAGAATTGCTGAGAGTTCCCAAAAGTTGTGCAAGACTCAGGGTGTGTTGGGGAAGATAGCAAGGAATGGGAGTCAGGAGTAGCTTTTGCATCCGGAGAAAAATGTGGAAGGGGCGGCATACCTCCTGCTAGTTTGCAGGCATTTCCGTTTTTCCTCTTCTATTGGCTCTTCATAAGGAAATGAAACTTGAACTGTTGTACATATTGGGGAAGAAAATTATTAGATAAAAGTTCCAGAAAGTGAAACTGGTGAGTTTTATGCTGCTCCATCATTGAATATATAAATCTGCAATGTCATTTCTTTGAACTGTATATTGGAAAATATGCCTTTTGTCAGCTATCTTGCTGTTGCCGCAAGATGGCAGTGAGTCAGTACCTTATGCTGGACTGGGAAGACTTTTCTCATTGATTCACTGCTATTCTATCACTCTTCTAGGAGGGGCTAATGGTGATTTGTCTTCTCTAGTCTGTGGACAGGGAATGTGGGAGGAACAGACTTTGCACAGTACTGTTATCCAAGATCTGTTCTTAGGGATATGGCTCCACACCTAAGTCACTGTACAATAAGTGAGTGAATTTACTGGATATTAGTCACTCTGCAGAGATTACACCCATGCCTACTTTGTACTTTGCATTACAGGTGTGGTAGTTTCTACCTCATTTACTGTGAGAAGCTCGCTCAGGTTATGTCCCATTTGCCAAGGGCATGCATGGGGAATGTAACCACTATGGAGTAACTGTTAGACAGTAAATTTACCCTGTTTACATGCACCTTAGCTTAAACAAGGTCTTGCATGAAATCAGTCCTGGAACAGTTAGTCCCCCCTCCATCCCTGCTGAGCATGAACTCCGAATTAATCTATGTGAATTTGTGCTCTGTAATATGCTCAAAGAGCCAGTGCCAGGGGAGCTGCCTGTACCTCATTTGTAAGGGCTGGCACAACTTTTTACTAAACCTACACACACTGTGCCTTTTGGATCTTTTGCATGGTGCTTTCCAAATTTCTGTTAGCCTTTAGGAACCACCTAGAAATCTGCCTGTGGCCTATCGCCTTCTTCCTAGTGACCTGAAGGACAAGAGCTCTTTAAGCTCATTTGGACACACTTTTTTGATGGCTAAAAGGCCTCTCTCTGCTCAGATTTGGTAGCAGGTAGAAGAAATCATGATTACTATGTGGGCACTGCTCACTTGCACCGCACATACTCCCATCTAGGAACAAGAAAACTGTCTGAGGATCAAGACTAAAGTTTGGGGTAGGGGCAAATGGGCAATCAGCCAACACTCAGTCTGAAGGTGCTCATAACACATCTGACTGCCTCAGTGGGGTGTGATTGCTGCCCTGACCCACAGCATTAAAAGCACCAGTTATGCTTCGCATGGAGCAGATACTTAGGAGAGTTCACCTTCGCTGCAATCACAGGATTGGCCCTATCACACTATTAGTCTCTAATTAGCTCTTTCTGGTGCAATCCCATGAATCTTGGGGCTAGATTTTTTAATTTACTGGTATGGGATGGTTTATCCCTGGGTCACGCACATCAGGACTGTGCCTGACATAGCAGCTGCATTGAAATGGAGATTGAGAATGAGGTTTCTCAAATGCATGGAGAGCATCTTTTGCCCTCTAGCTGAAGCTGATCCCCTAGCAGGGAGGGCTGCATCATGTTTCAGGCCTTGCTGGGACTGAGGGACACATTTAAGCACACAAACACAAGGAGATCATCACAGGACATGATTGCTGGAATTCAAAGAGACTGGGCATTTTTATGCTTTGCAAACATGCCTCTTGTTCTCTCTCAGTTACAGAGATCAGCAGTGGAGTGCAGGTTTCTACACTGTCTTCCCATGGCTTACAAGAGACCAAAATTTGCTAAGATGGGAACATGCCAAATACCTTCTTGCACTGGGAGCAATTTCAGCATATTAGGGGGGCATGATTTAGAAGGCAGATGGTATTGTCTCCGAAATCATTTGGATGATGCTGTCTGCATTAGTGCTCTGGACAAGGTGTGAAAGTCGAGGAAAAGTCTTTAATGTGGCTAGAAACTCAGACGTTGATAGACTCCAGTTACAGGATTTATTTCAATGTCACTAGAGGGCTGCCATTGTATTAGTCCTGTGCTACAAAGTAGTAACTTGCAAATCTGCCTATACTTTTTCATGTGCCATTCCTGCTCATCCATCTCCCCTGCCTTGAGACATTCCTGGTGTAGAGATGGCTACATCAGGGTAGATGTAGATGATCAATCATACTAGATACCTTCTCTCAATGAAGAGTAATGATCACATTTACAGCATAGATCCTCTGACCTGTTATGAATGTCTATGTTTGGATCAGAACAATTGCTCTGTTTCAGTACTTCCAAGTACATCTGTTGCCGTAGATGTCTGCATTTGGTTACATAAATCCAGTTCTAGGTTTCTAACTGGTAATAGATGAGAAATTATCAGTGTAACACTTAGCAGAACCCATCATGAAAGATGCTTTTCCTTCTCATAGTTCTTATTCATCTTCCCTCTCTCCCCCCCTCCTTTCTCTTTTTAAAAACAGTTTCTAACTTCCAGTGGACAGTAATTTAACCTATCATTAATCCATAGCAACTCATATTGCTCAAATATAATGTCTGACAACAGTGCGATAACATCACAATTTGGCACGTTGATCTTTGATCAAAGTCCTTTTCCCCTTCAATGGCAAAAATGAAATTCTCATTGGCTCAAATATTGCCAGGACTTAATCCTACATGCTTTAGGAGAAAAGGTGGTGACTGGGATGTGAGTGATGCACCCAGAGCAAATTCACCTGAAGTGCCATCTGGACTTTCATAGCAGCTGCTCACAGAGTCCTTGTTGGGCAGGTAAGAGGAGGACCCATATCATTTGGGCTGTCAGCTTCAAATGCACTCGACATGGAAATGCTCAAAGAAAAGTAGTGAAGTGGGGTGTCTTCTTGCTTTTCTGTGTAGTGTACCCTCCATGAAATAGAAGCAATGAAGAGCTCCTGCCAGCACTTCCAGGAGAAGTTGGGTGAGATTGAACAGCAAATGACTGAACAGCAGGCGCTGTTTTCTGGGGCTATGCCAGATGAAGGAAGGTAATGGCAGCCTCACGCACTTACCAAAATCCAAAGCTAGGATCAGCAAGAGCCCGTGAGCACGTGCAACGTGTCTGGTCACTTGTGTTACCAACAGCACTTCTGGTCAGTGAGGTGCAGCTGTGGGCATCCCGCATGTGGAGGAGAAATGCACTGTGATGTGGGTTTTGCTCAGGGGAAAGTCCAGCTTCTCCCCACACTAGTCAAGGCTCTTAAACATGAGCATTTTGAAGGGGAATATTGTTCCATCGATGTAGGCTAGATTTTTTAGCATGGAAATACTATGTTTTAATAGCAATAGGAACACAGGAACAGATCTTGGTCAGCTGGATCTCAGCGTCCCAGGTCAATGCTGGGTTCAGGGAAGGAGGTGGGAGCAATCTCTGACAAATCAGTCGCTTTAGGTCACATACTTAGTGCTCACAGTCAATGCAGGGATGATGCAGGAAAACTTGAACTAGCTTTTCATGTACTCAGCCCAAGCTCACAGTGATTACCACGAAGCCTCAGGTTCAGAAAAAGTTGCTGGGGGCTTCCAGTCTTGAGCTGCCTGAAAGTAGGACATTTATGCAGTCTCTGTGCTGGTGATAAATCAGAAGTGATAAACCTGCCCAGACTCAAGCTGGGTCTGCAACTACAATGTGTTTAATCTTGCAACTGGGATAGTCAGAGAAATGGGAGTCAAGCAGACAAGGGCTGTTATTTATTATTTTGTAAGGTATTCTATCATCATGGGTAAAAACAAGACTGCAACAGAGGGAGATACAGGCGTTATGTTGGGGCATAGGAAGAGGAGGGTTTTCACTGCTCACTTGAGTGTGTTTTCATTGCTGTCCCTACAGGGAGGAAGGCAGGCACCTGCAACTCTTAAGGCGAGCTGTTCGTCAGGAGGCTGCAGAGCTGGAATTTCGGCTGAATGATCGAGCTTGCCAGGTCAGGGAGAGCATCCTTATGGTACGTTGCACAGGCCACTGCTCTGGGTCGTGTGGGTTTAAAGTCTGTTCAGCTATTCAGTGTTCAAAGTGCTAACTCTGAGGTACATCTGAACAATCCTTTCAGTGCCAGGAAGAGGAGGATTTCCAGTAACAGGCTTAGAGTTTACATCTTTGACCCTCTTTCTCCTTGGCTATGCTGCTTGAGCTCAACTACCCAGGAAAAGTGACAGTTTTATAAAAGTCTCTGTATACTGCTCTACTCTTGGTTTCCTACATGGTTACTGGTCTGGTTCTTTATTGGACCAGCTCTCATGTTTGATAAGGAAAGGTAAAGAAATGATGGTCAGGGGACTTGACTTTGACTCTTCCCTGACAAGCTTAGGTTAGAGACTCAAGACTGCAATGGCCACAGACGGAAGTCCATTTGCAGCTTTTCCATTAGGCAATTAGATCTATCTGTTAGAATAAAATGTCCTTTAGGCTTTTCTGCTCCTTTTTATGGCAACACCTCATTTCCCAGAGAGTGCACCTCTTCTTTGGACCAAGCAGAAGAAGCAGGCATGCTTCATATACTCTTGTGTATCCTGCTTGATTCCTTTTATTATATTTTTATTACTGCAATATGCTTTTCCTTCTATTTTCTCTGCAGCAGCTGGACCAATTACTAGCAGAACAATCCCATCTGTTTTCTGAGCTCGGACTCTCTGATTGGAAGAGAGAAAGAAAAGCCCAGAATAAACAAGCATTTCCAGATGCTGCTGACGCTGCACATCCTCAAAGTGGGTGCTCAAAAATGGTGCTCCAAAGAGCTCCTAGCAAAAACACGACAGCAACAGGCTCACTCTCTGCCCCACAGCCAGGGGCACCCCCAACACAGTTTCCTACCAGGACAACACCTGAGCTGAATTCAGCCGAGTCTGCCCCACAGGAGCTCTCCACCAGTAAAAAGGAAATAAAAGGACATCCCCAAGTGAAAATGGACTGTAAGGCATTTATACACAATGTAAGGAGGTGTTTCAGTCTCACCCTCAAGGTTTTAAGTGGAAGGGATCGCTGACCTGCAATGCAGTTTTACTATTCTGTGTCTTATTGCCACAGCCTAGATCAGGACCCTTTCCTGCTAAGCCAGGCATTCATCCGGAGGGATGGAGCCCGTGTTTCAGGGCACTTCCAGTCTGCATAGGCAACACAGGCAGAACTGGGACTGGACCTTCCTTGATATTTCTCAGTAAGCTGTGGCAATGATCTAGATGCTCCAGACAGAAGAACATATAAATATGTGGAGGGTATTTGGCTTGCTTGAACTTTGAATGCAACTGTTTGACTAATTAGTATATCCAACCCTCTCCCACCATGTGAAATTAGTAATTTATGGCTTCAATTTGCAGAGACAATTATCCAGCTTTACAAGGGCAGTAAAGGCAGTGAACTGGAAGGTTTGTTGTTTTTCTGAAGAAATTCAAAGTCAGCATTTCTGACTGATCTATTCTCACAATGTAACCATAAAAAAATGTTTGCCTGCCTCTTTTAACCCAAAATATGCCTAGAAAATCTCTTAGATAGCTGCCTTGTCATTTAATGATCTCTTCCACCTAAGCACGTGTCCCAGTTTTTAAAAGATTGATTTAAAAGATTGATCTTCCTCTTAAATGAACAATTAGGGTTAAAATCTGCATAAACTTCATGTAAACACCATGGGAGGGAATGCTCTTTGTTGTAGTCTTATACTACTTTCTTGATTTATGTTGATATTACACCGATATTTCAGGACATGGTTTAGTGGGCATAGCTGATGGTTGGACTCGATCTTAAAGGTCTTTTCCAACCTAAACAATTCTGTGATTCTATGATATTATCAAGCAGAATCAGGTTCTTAGCACAGAATTCAAAGAATGAGAACCATAGGCAGTGAGGAACAAAGAACTGAAATATCTGAGATCACGGCTTGTCATCTTTTGCACCCATTTCCTTTTAAGACTAGTCTTGGTCATTCTCTCAATGTACAAAGAAAGTAACACTTTTTTTCCTTTTTTTTTTTCAGTTGAAGAAATCTTTCCAAAATTCTTTAGGTAATGATTCAGCAGAAGGAAAAGACTGACAGAGGACAGACTTACGGATTTTGTTTTTAATAATTGTGGCCTTCTTCCTGAAATGCATGGTATATCACAGAAACAAATTAAGAAAACATTGCATTATAGCAAGTTCTGATCCCAGCAGTTTGATTTGCAACGAGATGACTGGCCAGAAAAGCAGGCATTTTTAAAGGACGTTTAGAAGAGAGGCACTATGTATTTTGCTCTTCTGTGATTGCGGAACCTACTACACTCCTATTAACAATCACATGGGATAGGGCTGTTCTTTGCAAACTCATTTAGAAGGAAGAGGAGAGAGCTTATTTTTGAGAATAACTTGCAGACAGCCCAGGAGATACCACTAGAAGGTATTCTCCTTATAGCCAGTTATTTTAACACAGTCCTTCAACCAATATTAATCCTCAAGCCCAAACTACCTTGTATAGTCCTAGCCACATTCTAGATTTTAACTTGCTACTAACTTGCCTCTGACTAATTTTGTGAGGCTTGTATCTACTGTCAGTATCAAATCAGAGGCTCACTGATGGGGCATAAAATGTTAAACACCTGCTCTGTCAAACTATTACTGTGGTTAGTCCCCTGGCTGTCCTCTTTCCTTTTCATATTTGTTTCATATAAATCCAATTAAAACCAAAATGAGATGAGAAACACAGGATTTTCTACATTATAAGCCTTGAATCAGAATCCTGGTTCAGTTTTCTGGGGATTGCGTAGAGCCTGGATTAATGCAGAAAAAGCCGTAAGAAAAGACCTCTCAGGTTTGGATCACAGCAAAGAAATTCAACTGGTTCATTTTCAAAGCAGCGCAGTCTGTACTACTGCTTTCAATTTAGCACTTCCCAGAATGTGATATGTCCTACTGGCTTGTTTGTTTAATGCTCTGGAGGGATCTTAGGTGTCATTTAGGCTTTGGTGTTGCAAATCACAGCTCTGCAAAGGTGCAAATAGAAGTAGCATTTGCACATGTTTAAGGAGAAAATGGAGTCAAACATGCTGAGCAGCCTCGAGGCTCCCTGCACCTCTACATTTCCACAGATGTTCAGGGTAATAAAATGATTGGGGGGAGAGAGGCACATAACATAGGAACTGACAAGATCCTCCACAGCCTGCTGGGCCATGAATTTTACTGGTTGAAATTTGCCCCTTTCTTGAGACCCCGCATGGGATTTGTACACCACTTTCACACTATCAATTGTTTAAGAGTTTATACTAAGAGTTTATAGTTGTCAAGATTTGTGATTGTGACAGTATCTTCAGGCAGCATGCAAACAGGACCAAAACATCCTTCACCTAAGTTTTGGTGGAACAAGCAAGAAATTTGACTTAGTATTTTCTCTCTCCACTGGCTTATGAACTGCATTTGCAGATGTTGTACCCCAGTTTGTGGAGAAAGGCAAATAAAGAACATGGTGAAGGACATACAATGATGCCAGTGCTGAAGGTCTCCTGGAAGAGAGGATGGCTAAGAAGCTTCCTTGCCTCAGCCACACCAGACCTGTGATTCCTCCCACGAAACAAGATGTTTTTTGCAAGTGTCACTGCAGCATGATGCATAAAAGCTCTGTAGGTATGTGATGCTGCAACCACTGTCTGCCTGTCTTACATCCATGTGTACAGAAGATGGTATTGGCAGGTGGCAGCTGTTCTTGATTAGAAAGATCATGCAGGACCTCTGGTGCCATTTGAATTCCACTATTTGTATTCTCAACCAGGACTGAATTTGACTCCTGCTAACAAAACTTTCCTGTTTGAATGGTCTCTAGATTGATAAGTACAGTCTAGTTCCTCGTTTCAACTTAATACAAAATCATTTCATGCAAACCATGGACAGGATAGGGTTGCCCCATATCCAACACTTAGACACCCACAAATACTGTTACCATGAACTTGTTTGCATTTATAGCTAGATAACCTTTTAAGTCCTCAATGTTGTTTTAACAGTTAAGCTGTAACTTTGTAGCAATAAAAAAACATACTAAACAATTGGAAAGGGAAAAATCTTCTGACTCATCCCAGAGCACAAGTGATATTTCACTTCATAACTCCTCCAAGCATATTACAAGGATGGCTGGAAAAAGCCTCCTAATGCTGCTGTTGAAGACAGGAGAGAGAAGAAAACACACAGTAATTTTGTGATCAGGAAAGTCCGGGGGTAGCACTGGTGAGCGTGCCAGCCAGCTGTGTACCCACTTAACCTCACAGTGTTACCAACCTTTTAAACTCTATCATTTATTTCCCTTTAGGGCAGTCGTAAGCAAACATGGTGGGAATCTTAATGATAACTCCACAGAACTAATGAAATAATAGATATCTGATTGAGTATCATAATTGCTCTAGCTAGCTAGAACCATACAAATTAGCTTGCAGGCTCACAAGGCAGCAGGTCTTATCTGGGGGGGGGGGGGGCGGGCTACATTACTTGTGAAAAGCATTAGTGCTAGGCAGTTTGCAATTTGAAGAAAACTGACCCTGTGACACTGCAGGACTTCTGACCGCCTCCCTCCCCCCCCCCCCAAAAAAAAAAAAAAAAAAGAAAGAAGTATTTGAGCAAAAGGCTGGTTTCCTCCCTATTCCACCTCTCCAAAACTGAAATAGGTAGAACCATTGGCTCTCTTTCACAGGACTGTTGAAGCCCCACAAAGGTCCATGCAATATAGATCAGACCTGCTATGGGAAAGGGTAAGATGCATAGGGTGCATGTATGTTACAGCTGTGGTTCTTCTCCCTGCTTTCCAGTGCTCTTTTGGCGTCTCTTGCATGCAGAAACCTCTAACTGCCACCTGAAATCCTTGTAACTCCCTGTTAAAGGCTTAGCATTTCCTTTGCCCTGGTCACAATTTCTGGAGTGCAAGGGCAACATGCAGCCTCACCAAAGCAGGAGGGAGGAAAGGAAGGGGCTGGGCAGGGGGAAGTTAATTGAAAAATAGTTCCCTAACAAAGACAGAAAATTCAAAACCTAATGACCGCTTTTGCCCACGCTAGTTCAGCAGCAATTTGTGACACTTGAATTTTACTTCTTTTGTCATTGTCTTTTGCCTTCATTGGTTTTCCCTGATGCCCCATAAATCTTTAAACCCTGAAGCTAAAAGAGGCTGCATTGTGCACCAGCTTGAATATTGATTTTGCTAGAGAGTATAAAATCTAGAGAGATAATAAGGAAATCCATCTAAGGTACCCTGCCAAGGGCTCCCATTAGTTGCTTTACCAGGCATCAATTCAATAAACCCTGGAGAGCAGCACATGAATAAACATCAGAGCCTCTCTGGCATGTTAATGCATCAGTTGCCTAATTGTCAATGCTGCCAACAGACTCCAAGAAAAGTACTACCTTGGGAGTTCAGCCCCTTCCAACTTCAAGTCCAAAGAAGATTTGACACTGGATTAGAAGGTGGCAGGTCTTACAAGAGGGGGTATGACAGCCAAATAACATGGGCACGGCTGCTTTAAACGCGGTGCTGACCTCTTGCTGGATGCACAGCCCAGCTCTACCCAGTCTGGGCGTGCTGCCTCCATATTGCATCCCAGTGCATGGTGATGAGGTGCCCCAGGTCAGGCCCACGGCTTTCCCTGTGCAGGACTGGAATTTGTGTTTGGGGAAAAACAAAAAGAAGTCTCAAATCTTGGCCTCAGGCAATTTGAATAAACTGGTCCTGAGCTGCTACATACGAATGACCTTCTCTTCTAGGGCTGCCAGCAAGCCTGGGTGGCAAGAACCCAGCATCTTATTCCGGGCTCTATCATGTGTTCTCCCTGTGACCAGGGCCTTTTTCTTTACCCCGTGGGGACCCTTATTCCTGGCACAGCTTCTTTCTGTCTTATCTAATGAGGTTTTAAATTCCTCGCAGAGAAGTTATTCTCTCCTAATGTGTTCATACGGTGCCTGGCACAATAGGGGCCTAATATCAGTTGGGACCTCTACTTGCTGCTGTGATAATAATTTTATGAGCAGCCTTTCATTAAGATCCATTGCTACTTAAGAAACAGCTGCAGTGTCACTTTATAAGGCTGTTGACTGTTTTAACTCCCTCTGCTCCAGAAACAATGTTTTGATCTTCCCTGTAGAAATGGATATGGGTAAAGGAGGCTGAAGCATGAACAAAAAGGCAATTTTGCTATCAAGTGGGAAAATTGAGAATCAGAACATCTGAGACTTCCAGGAATTAAAAGAACGTGAAACAACACTATTCTCACCTCGCTAGAGAGGTGCATTTGAATTCATCCATCTTCATTTTATTCTTTTCCATTGTCTTTCAATGGGTGCATCACTCACTCAATTAGCACAGATCACAGCTAGTAAGAGGGACACAGGTGTGTCCCATTGAGGCTATTCAACCTTAACATGGGAAACATTTATTACCATGACAAATAATGCAGAACACAGGCAGACTTTTCCTGATTTCCAGCCCCCTCCCAAATTAAAATACAAAAGATGGCTGTTAGGATGCTAGAGTTTATAGTTAATGATAGTCACAGAAGTAGTGACGATGCAAGAAGCAGAAGAAACCAAAAGTCAGGAGCTAAGAAGTTGTTCCCCCCCCCCCAGCCCTTATTCTAAGGGAGAGTAAGGGCTCCCTGGGGCCTCACCTGAAGATGTTGACACATGTATACCTTGCATGTCATTGGCAAGCTCTGGCCCTGTCACCTGCAAAAGGCTTCTGCAGATATACAGACAGGTAAAGTATTCGTCCTCTTCTGTGCTCTCTGCTTAGCCAGCTGCCTCTAGGAATGACTGCAGCAAGCATTCATTAGAGGGACTTTAGGTAAAGCGAGCATCTGCCACCAGGGGTCCTGAAAAGGAGCAGGATGAAGGTCCTGGGTGGTGAAAACTGTGGTGTTCATCTTGACATTCCCACACGCCACCTCGTTTCAACTTCACTGTACGAATTTTGTGGAAATTGCTTTATGTCAGCTCATAGTCTGTGAAGATACAGCAAGATACACCTTTTACTACAAGTAGAGCTTCCTTTCCAACAGACAATTCAAGTCAAGCTATTGTAGACCTACTGTGAAACAAGGTGTGTGTGGGGACAAACGTCTGTAGTTAGATATTATCTTGCTGGGGAATTAGCTTTTTAAAGGTTGCCTGGATTTTCCAGATGTTTTTCTAAGAGAGAAATTATGGGGAGTAGGAAATGGTTATAGTCACTTAGAAAAAAAAAAAAAACCAAAAACAAACTAATTACTTGAAAACTAGGGTCTATTGTATCAGTGACACTTCTGTAATGTCCTGCATAAGGGCTCCACTGTCCTTAATTTTTGATCTACAAGGAATAGCAATAATGAGAAAATGTTACTCTCTTTACATCAGGAGAGCTGCTCCAGATCTCGGGTTGCTCTAATCAGAGCAGAGCACGGTGGAAGCAGGGTAGCCTGGACACCTCACATCCTTGTCCCATTTAACAAATAGGGAAGTGGAAGCAAGGACACCTGAGTCATCCTAAATCAGGCCAGGCAAAAGTGAGAGCTGCCTTTCTCAGGCTTGGGTTTCCTGCTGAGCTAACCCATGGAGGAGTGAGAGTGTGTGTGTGTGTGTGTGTGTGTGTGTGGCCAAGGGTGGAGGGGAGCTGGAGTGAGATGTCCAGGGAAATTTGGAGCAGCTGGTGCCAAAGAAATCTCACTCTGGGAGCTGATGCAATAGCCTCGTGGTGTCAGCAGGTTGTATCCAGCTGTTGCCTAGCAAGCCTGTCCTCAGAGATGGGCACCGGGAAGCACACAGCAGCTGGGCTGACTACCACCCAGGCAGGAGGTGAACGGAGGGGCTCGTGAGCAGCATGGGGGAAATGTTGCAGCTGTGGATGGGACAGGGGAATCCGAAAACAAGGGGCACACACAGAAAGAAATGGAGAAAGAGCAACAGCTGAGCAGGTATAATGAAAATGAGAGACTTGAAATGAGACACCTGAAACTAGGCAAAAGGATGAAGCAGAAGTTTATCTATGTAGATTCATCTGTTTAAAGGTAGCCCAAAGGTATTAGTGCAATACATAGAGTTCCTTCAATGAAATAAGTGGGCTAACTTAGCCCTCACTCAGAAACCTGGGGAAATAAATTCACTTGTTGGTCTTCCCGAGGACACTTACAAGCACGTCAGGATCACAGACTAGCAAAGGGGTTAAAGGCTATGGTAAGATCAAGAAAAAGCACAGAGGAACAATCAGTTTAAGGCTATTCAAGTCCTCTATAAATATAGCACTCAGTGGTTAAGAACGTAAGAAATGGGCTACAGGGCCAGACCACCTGTGACAGGACTATATCTTTGACAGAGAAACTAGGAAATGTTTTTCAGGGAGAGCCTTACTACTTTTTTGTAGGCTGCTCTCCTCATATGTCCCCAGCAGCCACAATGGTTGGATAAGGGGCATTGGAGTGTGTGTTTCTGCCTGTCCCTGTTAGCATCTGTTAATGTTACAGAATCACAGGAAGGCAGGTTGAGACCTCTTGAGATCATCTAATCCAGCACCCCACTCAGAGACGGAGGGACTAGCCTGCCCTCTCCATTAACATGTCTAATCCTTTTTGTACCCTCTTACCATGAGCTCCCACTGCTTCCTGTAGAAACAAAGTCCAGAAATTTGATACGTGCTATGTGAAGTCTTTTGTTTTATGAGTTTTAAACTTATCTCCTACTTTTGATGAATGGCCTCTAGCTCTAGAACTGCAGGATTTGGTGCAAAAGTGGTCTGCATTCACCTTCACCACTTTCCTGATTCTGTAACGCTGAGGAGCCTAGCATCTCCAAACTGAAGAGTCCCAACCCTTTGTCTCCGTGCGGCAGTTCCTCCATCCCCTTAATCTTTTCCACCCAGATGTAGCTGGATGCCAACAAAGGTTTTCCAGATTTTTAACTTTGTATATTTCTTTCTGAAGTTGTTAGAAATTCCAGGAAATTTTCTCTTTCAGTCCTACTTACAAAGTCAGCTTTATTATAGCTACTCATTTCTGCTGCCATTCTCCATTCTCACCGGAAAGAGCTGAGTCTGAAGCTGTTGCCGTCTTCCATCAGAAATATCCTAGAAGAGCACCAAGAGTCCTTGTGAATTTTGAGGAGAATCATCATAGCCTGCAAACAAATGCTCGGCCTTAAGCTTTCTTCTCTCTTCTGAGTCTTCTCAAAGTTCAACCCTTGCCAATCCAAGTCTTTACTCAATTATAAGTATTCCTGTATTAACACTGGAAGTGTTATGGAAAACGTACAGTTTCTTCTCCTTGTCAAAGTCAAAAAATAAATACATGGAAGAAGGAGGAGATGTAGGGTTGATGAAAGATATGGGACTAGAATGAAGACGGGAGGAAGAGAGAGGATTGAGGAGAAAAGCAGAAAGAGGAACGCAGTCTCAGATGCACAGGTGGCTGCAAACAGTAAAAGCAGGAAGCCCGGCCCCCTGCGCTAGAGGCCATGCTTACCTGTCAGAATGGCTATCAGAAAAGGGTAGTCTGTCTTTCCTGGGAATCCACAAGGAAGGCAGGGAAGGTCACAGAGGCTATTTGCCCATCCTGATGCAACTCCTGGACAGTAGGCACCTATCCATGGTGAAGAGAAGCCAGGGATGGACATTAGCAAAGCATCCGGTCAGAATGAGTTTGCAGATCCTGGCTAGGACTGGCAGATGGATAAATGATTCTCCCCATGTGCTGTATGACTGTGCAGACACTTTTCTGTTACTGTTTTCCCCTTAGTTTATAGTTTTACTCCTTCTTTACTGGTTTGTTCTTTACCTCTGCTATGGGAGCTCCATTGATTTTCATTTTTTTTTATATCATACCCTCTCATATTCAGTCTTTTTTGTGTGCTCTGTATTGTAGCCAACCTGTCAGGTAAAGCTTTAGAGTCCGCAAAAACAACCTCAGAGAGTCTCACTGGGAATATTTAAGCAAGAGGATGTGTTGGTCTTCTGCTAAGCAGCTAGCACTGTGAGATCGCAGCAAATTCAATACAAGAGGGATAATGTTAACACAGTTAAGCATGAATTTAGACATGTCACTGCTAATCCCTAGATTAACAAGAGGGAAGGAAATGTGTCAAAATAATAAAGTACCTATTAAAAAGGCTGTAGAGACAGACACTGATCCATAGTTAGCACCAATAGATGACAGAACATCGTCAGTCAAGCGTGAGCCGTCATCTGGCAACACTCTGTTCTGCAGAAACCAGACGAGTTAGGGACTTATGTCAGACTCACTGGGGATTTCCAGACATTGAAAGAAAGAAATAAGGAACGCAAATTTGGAAGAAAAATAAAATAATATATATATTTTTTTAAATCCTCACCTTAATTTGGTGTCTTTAGGACTTTATCCTTTTGTTCTCTGGGTCGACAGGGGGAAGTGATGATCCAGCAGGGTACTCGTATGAACTGTGTGAAATTGCTGTCGCAGTCACTGAAGCCCTTTGGAGGAATAAATTAATTACTCTTTTTAGATCATACAAGGAAAGAGGATAAAGGTCTCAGAGGATGACAGGTAGGAACCCTAAAAGTCTAAGACAGCTGGAGAGACTCAGAGGCTATGTGAAACACAGGGCTTCTCAGGCACTAATCCCATGTTGCTGATTTAGTTTATCAGCTAACAGCATGTATGTGAAACTGGCTAATGTTACTTCTTAATGTTTGTTAGTGGTTATCCTTTCCAGAGGGGTAAGGAGAGTGTCTAAGCTGGTTTTTAAAGATGCCCTGGGATGAGCCTGCCATCCCTTCTGGTGGGGTAGTGGGAATGCCATGCTACAGCCCAGGGCAGCAGAAGGCAGATGGTAGTTGGGGCCAGCGCCTTGGCTCTGCCTGACTTCTGGACGGTGTGCTTGGCACCAGCAAGACCTCAGAAATCATTAAATGAAAAAAAAAAAAAAGGGGGGTGGTGGTGATATTTTTTTAATTGCCTTATGGTCTTGAGCCTCATTTGAGATTCTCCCTATAAGCAGGAGGTCTAGGAACTTAGCTGGATGTGTCACTCTGTATCTTGTCTGGAAAGTAAGCGGCATACAGTATTATATGTGCTTGGGCATAAGGTCCATGGTAAAATCAAAGAGGAACCTATATCCATTTCTCTTTGGTGTAGCTTAAGAAATACCTGCTTGCTGTCCTCTGACGCTGTCTCTTCCCAGCATTCATTAATAGAGCACCACCTTTCAGTGGAAGAGAGGGGTTTTTGCAATCTCCTATGAAATGTTCTGGGAGTTTTCTTACTTTTCCTCTCTGTGCATCTATGTTCAAATCTGCCTATACTGTTCAAAAGAAGGTTATGTGTCAATTAGTGCTTTAAGGTATAAACTTGATATCTGATTATTTTTATAGCTTGGGTTCTTAATTATACCACTCCAAGAGAAACATTTCAAGGATAAAGATTAATTACTTTTAATGTTGCTTCATATTTGTTATGCTGCAGATAATGCTTGTTTTAAGTAAGTGGAAACAGGTGTGTAACAATTGATTAAATTAAATTAAACAAGCAAGTAGGGAATGAAATGCACATGGCTATTTTCAAGGAGAGATATTGTAAACACTAATTAAGCAGCTGGAAATCAATAACTACACAAAACTATTCCCTCTTCCCAATTTTACGAGATGGAAGAAGCCCTGATGTTTTCAATCATGATGTTGTTATTTATACCTGGCTGAGGTATAAACAAGACGTGCCCATAACCAGGCCAGCCATGACATAGATGTGGCTAGCTGAATTTTCTTACCTGGCCCCTTCTGAATCCTGCAGAGGCCCAAGAAGCTTGATGTAGCACCACTTTCACACTGCCCATTGATTCCCCAAAGAGAGAATGACTTGTCTGAAGTGAATCATTTTCAGAACTAATTAGCAAAAATAACCCTCCATTCCCCTTCTGGCTAAAATTAAGTCCTTTTACATAAAATAAAGGATGGCTAGTACCTTTCCAGTGCTGAATAACCACGCAAGACTACTATAAATTTAGTGTGTATATGAATAAAAAAGGCATAAAAAGGGGAGAAATGGATTTGCAAAATTCTCCAACGGCCTCAGGATTAATTTCTGCTCTTAGAGAGTCGCCATTAGCACTGACCTTCTTAATCAATAGATGTGCTCCCTGCAGAAGCACAGACAGGCTCTTGGCTTTTGCAACTAAAATCAGTTTGATGGCTTTTGCTGCTACTGCTAGCAGAAGTCAACACAGCTAAGTTAGAGCAAGAAGCTACTTTCCAGTCTATTTTGTGCAATCTTGTGCACAGATATTTACAAAGCTCCTAGCAGCTACCCATGTGCTGGCCCACAAGAGGCAACAGAAGGCTAATGTTGGATGCACAGAGGATCCACAGCAGACAGCTTGCCTCATGGGGTTGATTTACCAGGTCTCCCCATGCTGGTTAAGGAAGGGGTTTCCCTGTATGCAATGGAGCAATGCCTGTGCTGGCTGAGGAGGCAGAACAGGTCCTGCTGCTCAGAAACTGGTGGCCAGCCCTGCCTGCTTAGCATTTGCATTCACAAAGCCTGACTCTGAGGTCTATGGTAGATCACTAAAAATAATAATTTAAAACAAACAAACAAACAAAAAAACCCACCGCATGTGTGGAGAAGAGAGAGATGCAGTCTTTTCTTTTTGTCCCAGGGGCCCCCGGGAAAGGTGAGTGAAACAGGTTCAATCTCCATCCCATGCATACCATCTCCAGCCAATCCTGAACCAAGTCTGGGTATATTTTATGGACAGGAATGTGCTGTGTCACAGGATCTGGATGGACGCAAGCAGTCTGGATGGATGGAGCTGTTCCACTTGACATAAATAATTAGAAATTAATTGGAGCACAGACTGTACTATGCCCAACCTTCCAGCCCCACATCTTCCTACCACCATCATCTCCTCTCCCTGCTGCTCTAACAGGACGTGGTGGGTTGACCCTGGCTGGAGGCCAGGTGCTCACCAAAGCCACTCTATCATTCCCCTCCTCAGCTGGACAGGGGACAGAAAATATAACAAAGGGCTCATGGGTCGAGACAAGGACAGGAAAGATCACTCAACCAATTACTGTCATGGGCAAAACAGACTTGACTTAGGGAAAATTAACTTAATTTATTGCCAATCAACCAGAGTAGGGTAATGAGAAATAAAACCGAATCTTAAAACACCTTCCCTCCATGCCTCCCTTCTTCCCAGGCACAACTTCACTCCTGGATTCTCTACTTACCCCCACCAGTGGCACAGGGGGATGGGGAATGGAGGTTATGATCAGTTCATCACACATTGTCTCTGCTGCTTCATCCTTCTCAGGGGCAGGACTCATCACACTCTTCCCCTGCTCCAGCGCAGGGTCCCTCCCACAGCAGACAGTCCCCCCATGAACTGCTCCAGCGTGGGTCCTTCCCACGGGCTGCAGTCCTTCAGGAGCACACTGCTCCAGTGTGGGTCCCCTGCAGGGTCCCAAGTCCTGCAAGAAAACCTGCTCCAACGTGGGCTCCTCTCTCTGCAGGGCCACAGGTCCTGCCAGGAGCCTGCTCCAGAGCAGGCTTCCCATGGGGTCACAGCCTCCTTCGGGCACCCACCTGCTCCGGCGTGGGGTCCTCCACGGGCTGCAGGTGGAGATCTGCTCCACCGTGGACCTCCTTGGGCTGCAGGGGGACAGCCTGCCTCACCATGGTCTTCACCACGGGCTGCAGGGGAATCTCTGCTTTGGTGCCTGGAGCATCTCCTCCCCCTCCTTCTTCACTGACCTGGGTGTCTGCAGGGTTGTTTCTCTTACATGTTCTCACTCCTCTCTCCGGCTGCAGTTTCTGTGCCACAGCAACTTTTTTTCCCTTCCAAAATCTGTTATCCCAGAGGTGCTACCACTGTCACTGATGGGCTCAGCCTTGGCCAGCGGTGGGTCCGTCTTGGAGCCGGCTGGCATTGGCTCCGTTGGACATAGGGGAAGCTTCTAGCAGCTTCTCACAGAAGCTGCTCCTATACCCCGCCCTGCTACCAAAACCTTGCCACACAAACCCAATACACAGGGAAGCCATAAAAATACTATTCCTGAGGAGGATGACTTGAAGGAGCAGCAGAGGGAGCAGGGAGAAGAGGAGGCTCTTCTGTCTCCTGGCTTTACAGGTATGCACCTGCAGCTTTTATTTTGGGTTGTAACTGCACCCAGAGGTTTAAGTGGAAGGCTGGATTTACTATCATCACTGGAGCAGGGACCCACACTGCTGCTTTCACAAGGTCTCTGTTTGGTCTTCCTTCCACATGTTTAAAAGCATTCCTGACAGTGGCTGTAGAAAGCAGGCACTCTTCCACAAGATCCTCATGGAGGTTTGCCTGCGACGGGAAACTCATGTTGTTTGGTTTAAACACACATCGTACCTTTGGTGGATGAGAGTTCATGTAGTGAAAAGAGGGTTCAGTTCAACTTGTGTTCAAAACCTACTTGCTGGAAGATCTGTCTGCCTTTTCTCTCATGTTTTATGTTAATTTCCTGGCCCTGCTGAACAAAAATAAGTCAGTCCTCTGTGATCTCACTGGACCACTAAAAAAGAGAGGCAGCTCTCACCTGCCTCTGCAAAATTTCCTGATATTAGCAATTATTGTTCTGATGTTTCATCACTGATAAGTTGGAAACCTACCAAAGAATGGGCATTTAATTAAACTACACTCAAAGAGGCACTTGATGGTTGGACAGTGCTTGAATTGAAGCAGTCTTTATTAATATAACTGAAATAGATACTGACCACTGCATATCAGCGTCACAAATGTTCCTTTCTATGATGTTGCCCTGGCATTGTTCTCTTCACATAAATCAAATGGTCTCTTTTCACTTCAGAAAAGACGTTTCCCCAATGCCTTGTGGGCTGAAATAGTAGGGCTAAAAGTGAATATGTGCGTGATTGCTCTCAGGGGAAGAAAAGTTGCCCAGTTCATTCTGGTGATGTCAAAACTCTATGTATGTGCACAACAGAAATTGTATTGTATTAGCTGATTAATCAAGCACATTTTCTGCGTATCGTGGCAATGCTCCTTATTCTAATGGCTGCCTCATTAGAAACATTTTTCTGGTAAGGTACAAAATTTTCCTTTCTGAGACAACGGAGGGTTTCATCTCCTGAGGCCCAGGCTCCATTGAAGTCACTCTTCTGGGAGAGTTTCTGGTTTTTATGTTGTGTTGGGAAATTAACTTTGTGCCATCTTGGCCCCATTAAACCAGTGGGAGTTTTGCCTTGGACTGCAGTAGAATTAGGACGTTGTGCACTCTATAATAATTGAACTGGAAATTATAGGAGCACAATCTTCCTTCTGCCCTATTAATGAGCTTAACAACTTGCTAGGAGCAAGCTTCTGCAGATAAAGAATCTGTGCAAGTATTTACACAAATCCTACATGAAGCAAAGCTTATATGTCTCTAATGAATGAAATGTAATGTACCCATGACGGGCTCAGTGTTCAGCAGTTTGCTGCCAAACCTTCAGCCACGCTCAGCTCTATTGACGTTATAGGAAGAATGGATAAAATGCTAATGACTAACATACCTTTTTGGTATTAGAATTGCAAGCTTGAAATGCAGGCACTGAAATCAAGGGGAATTTTAGACTTGGTTTCAATGGAAGCAGAGCTGCTTCTACAAATTCCATCCAGCACGAGGGGGAGAGTGGTGGTGGTGGTTCTTTTTGAAATATTTTGTGCTATGTCCTTTGTACCTCCCCCTGTAATGGAATAGATTGTCCCAGACAGAGGACACCATCCTGCTCTGAATAGCAGGCAGTAATCTGCTTAGCAATAGGAACCAAGCAAGGACCATTAGCACATTTCCTTCCTCCTTCCCTTCATTTTGCTGTATGGGCTGTATTGGCAACCTGAGAGTTGAGGGATGTGGGATGAAGACAATGGTGAAAGCCCTGCATGACTGCTGCCACTTCTGCAGGACCACTGCTCTTCTCTGGGTAATCTGGGATTTCTCAGGATCCACCACGGGATACAACATCCGTTGTTTCCCCTCAGCCGCTAGCACAGCTACACTCCTCAGGAGGCAGGGCTATAAACCAGGCAGCTGTCAGTGGGCTGCAAAAAATCCTTGCACACTGCAGGAGGCCAGAGTGCTCTTGCTCTGACACCTTCTCTCAGCAACACAGCACAGAAATGCATTGTAGGGATCATTTGAGCGAGCTGTTAAGGACAGAGGGTTCAAATAAGCTGCCCATAAGTGGACTGGGGCATGTTTTGATTTGCTTCATTGGTCAACATAGTATGAATCTCTAACATCTTTATTATAGCTACTCAACTGTGCAAGTAAAAATGTTTTCTCAAAATCCCCAGAATTACAAATTATGATATTCACAATGTGTATATATATTATGTATGTATAACACCACAAAAACAACTGCTTTCTTCAAAATCATATCCTGATAAGAAAACTGCAGTCCTCAGTCTGCCATCATCACATGATGGCAATCAGGGCTCTGACTGGGCCAGCCAGTTGACCAGGTAAGGACTTAGACATTAGCCAATGATGACACCCAGAATGAAGCAGCAAAGACGTGGCATACATGTCAAGACCACTTCCTTGAATTCCCATCCTCTGCATTCTCTAGCCAGCATCAATTAATCTATTATGGTTTCTCCTCTACTGAATTTTTCAGGACTGTAATTACTGAAAATTAGGTTTATTTTCCTTTGTAAAGTCAAAAGAAAGACATCCCTCACCCCCACCCCCAAACCTCAGGGTGTGGAAAGATATGTTCTTATCTCTTCCTACAGAGGGGAGGTGCTGAAAAATGCCCAAGATGCAGCTCATAGCTTGCTACTGACTGAGCTATGCTGGACAAGTCAGCATCCCTGCCCAGATCCCGCCTCGAGACCTGAGCCAGCCCCAAACTGGAAGTTTGTCAGCACAGCGATGCGCTCTCCTTGCACAGTAGGGCAGTGACTAGCAAAGACCTTGTGATGCTGCTATAACACTAAGAATAAAGGGGGGTGTAGGATGTTTCAGGATGCTTGCAGCAAACTGGAAATTCCCAGGGAAGTTGAGAGGAGGCAGTATTCACCTTCCCTGAATTTCTTTGAAAACCCTCCCATGCAGATCGCTCTGCTTCTTGCTTCTTTGTTTCATGCCCTGGATTGAAAGACTTTTGGTCTGGTTTCAATCAAG